>NC_029786.2:64577155-64577700 GCF_000816755.2 Arachis ipaensis
AAGAATGAGAGAGGGAGTTTGTTAATTTTGGAAGTTAAGAAAATTTTTTATTTTAATTGTAATGAAAATATCTGGTGACACATTTTGATTCGTCAAATTACTAATATAAAATATGAATTATAAATTATATATAGAGTGGGAAGGATAAAGAGAAATAGAAAAAAAAAAGAGAGAGGTAGATAAGAAAATATAAGAATGGTGTTTATTAATTTTAGAGGAAAATATTTTCTCTAAATTTTAATAAAAGAGTGTCATGAGACACATTTTAGTTATTAAATTAATTAGTAATATATAAATATATTATATAATATAGCTATATTTCAATTTTAGTATTCCAATTTTAATTTTAATTTAATTTGAATGCAATTAAAGAATGTCATGTTGTATATTTTGATTGTCAAATTTGTAATTAGTCATTGATAATGATATATAAGAGAAATAAAGTAAGTGAATGAATGAGAGACATAAAAAAAAGAAGAGAGAAGAAAGGAGAGTTCTTTAATTTTGGAGAAAAAAATTTTATTTCAATTGTAATGAGAGTGACA
>NC_029786.2:64577713-64578229 GCF_000816755.2 Arachis ipaensis
AGTGACATATGATACATTTTAGTTATAAAAAATTAATAATATATAATAGATATACATACGATGATTTTGAACATCAAAGTGAATTAATCAATTGAACTAGAAACCAAAAGACAAATAAAATTTAGACTTTAAGCAAAACCCATAGATAAAACAAAAAATCACCCAACAACTAGTGAATTAGACCAAAATAAACACCATCATTTTTTGAACTAAGATCAGACAAAGTCATCTTGGGTTAAAAAAAAATAAAGAACCAATTCTATATGCAACTAATCACAATCAACTCTTTAAAAAAAATTTTAATTTTAAACATTTAAAACACGCGTTTTTCATATTACCCTCCATATTCTTCTTCTTTTTCCTTGCGTGTCTTCTTCTTTTTAATAATCCAGCCAACTTCTTTTTCATCTTTTTCTTTTCTTATTTTATTTTAATAATGTATTTTCCATTTAGTGATTGATATATGTTGTCTTTTTTCTTTTTTTTTCTTATTTTATTTTAATAATTTATTTTTCA
>NC_029786.2:64579247-64584183 GCF_000816755.2 Arachis ipaensis
AATCAGTTGAATTAGGAATCAAAAGACAAATCAAGTTCAGTCCTTAAACAAAAATCTGTAGACGAACCAAAAGATCACCCAACAATTAGTGAATAAGATCAAAATGAAATACGGTCATCTTTTGAACTAAGACCAAAACAAAGTTATGTTGCGTAAGAAAATGAAAAGTATAGGAACTAACTCTATATGCAGCCAACCACAACCAATTTTTCAAAAAAAAATCCTAATTTTAAAATTTTAAATATATAAAACACACGCCATTCTTCTTCTTCTTTTTCTTCCCAAAGTCACAATGGAAGCATTCTTTGCGCCATCACTACAACCTTGGTTCTTCTTCTTCTTCTTTTTTCCATAGTCACAATGGAAGAATTCTCTACCTCCGACACTGCAACCTTGGTACACCAATCCTCCCGCAACTCCCATAAAAGTGGAAGTAATGTGTTTGTGTTTTTTCAACCATGTTTTGAATTCACGTCCCTCCAACGAGAATAAAAGAAAAAAAAGAAGTCAAAGTACGAACGTAATCGTGTGTGGCAGACAGCGTCATTTTGCGTTTCTTTTCTCTGTGGTATGCATTGGTGGCATTATAGGAAAAATTATTTTTAGCGGCTATTTATTTTGCTTTTAGAGGCAATAAAAATAGTCACTAATACATTTACCGGCAATGAAACATTAGCCATCTTATGCTTTGTCGCTAAAAGGTTTTAGCGAAAATTATAACATTTTTCGGTAAAGACCGTTTTAATGGCCGCAAAAAGTATATAACTTATAGCAGCCATTTTCTTGGCAATTTATATGGCCACCAAAAGTAATTCTAAGATTGTAATGTTATTCACTTTTAGTGGCCATTACTATTGTCGCCAAAACCCATTTTACCGACAATTTATATGGCCAATAAAAATAATTCTAAAATTGTAATATTATTCACTTTTAGTTGCCATTACTATTGCCGCTAAAATCTTAAGAGTTTTTTTAGTTATATTATACTCATTTTTTTAGAAGCAATGAACTATCTTTTTTCTAGAATCCAGTATATATTTTTGCCAACAATAATTATTATGCATAATATAAATATACTGAAATTAATTACTAAAAAAATGAGATATTTTATTAAATTCAAAATATTGATACACAAATTTCGCTTGAAAAGTAATAAACCATCTTACAAATCTAAACAATAAAAAATACTACAAGATTATAACTATATTACATCAATGTAGCAATATAAGTGTTAACAATGATCCAAGATTGTATCTTTAAAAGTAGCCTACTAAATTTTGTTTTTTAGCAATTAATCTAAGAATTTAAAAGTACATGAGGAAGGAAAATCATGAATCATGAATATACTAAAGAATCCAAAACTATAAACCTGCTAACAAAGTGAATTAGCGAATAATCAAAACAGTGTCATAAAATGTTGAGTAAACAGAAGAGCTTCATAATCATCAATTCATTGGAAAGGTCATAATGTTGTTCACAATGCCAACAACCACAATCAACAAACTTGATTTTCTCAGTGTCAAACGCCTCACTCGATTGCAATTCTCCATCCTTGTTTGATAATTTGTTGAAGGCAGCAGTTGAGAGCTCTTGAGTGCTATTTAACTGCTCACAAAGATCGTCAAGCTTCTGCTGCATGCTTGATAGCTGTGTACTTGTGTATCTTTTGACTTGAAAAAATGGTCCTTGAACCTTTTCTTAGAGAATAACTTTACTGTGAGAGGCAGAAAAGCTAGTGTAAAAGCTGAAAGCTTTTGAATTTAATCTTCTATTGGCCTGCAACATTCCAAACCAATCTTTTTAGCTATGGTTTGATCTTTCATAAGACAAATCCAATCTTTCAAACCAATTGCCCAAGATCCTAAATCTCCTTTAAATATGAAATTAATTGTTCCTAGGCTTGCAACAATCCAGCAACGCTAAGAGAAGATACATAGAAATCTATGAAGAACAAAGGAGGTAGGATACTTTGTGCACCATTAAGACCTCAGTGGTTTGATGGTCTCCAAATTTTTTTTTGAAAATATGCATGAGGGACAAGTGATACCAATCAATAATTCAATAGAAGAGTACATAATATTGTGATTGGTGAAAGCATGTCAGAAAAATCTACTGGCATTTAAATGTGTTCTTACCTTTGCAACTGTAAGTCCAATGGGACATGGACGATATGGGGATCGTGTGGCGAACACTCCCATTCTTCCTCCTTTAAGTCTCAGAACTCCCACCTATCCATCCACCGGTTCGTATGAAAAATATCTCTAAGGGATAAAATGAGGCAAGAAGATGCTACATAGATAAGACATTAATACTAGAGCTACAAACCTTTGCCTTAAACCCTGATTGAGATGGATGCTTCCATAGTTTCTCAAGATCTGTATTTAAATGAAATATATATAAAACCCAGCAATGAGAATATTCAGCTTGACCCTCAAGAGATGCTAGCAGAACACGAGTGGCATAAAAAACCAAACAGGCTCTAGCAAGTGGTACAAGTAACGGTTGCCTCGGTGTCCAATTCCTACACTAGTATGAAGGAATATTTCATTAATCATGAATGTGGAATTGAATAAGGAATTTATCAATGTGTAGGCTACCTACTGAATAAGCATAGGAAAAATTCAATATTAATGATGCACCTAACTACCTAAGGACCTTAATGATCAAATTTTGAAATAAAAAACTATTGAATAAACATTATTCATTACCTCGTAGAGAAGCATGAGCAGATGGTACCAATCGATGCCATAGGGTAATATGTCAGCTTCAGATTTTCATATTTAGGTTGTGATAGTACTTTTCTCAAGGTCTGCAAACACTTGAGCAAATGAATCAGCAAAAGAACAAAGGGAGGGGGAATAAAAAAAAGAGGTAAAAAACTAAACTTGATGCAGTGGCGAGTGTCAAGTGCCAATTGAGACATGATTGAAGAGCAAGTAACCAACCAAGTTAAGATTAAAGTTAATGGAAATGAATGAAGAATAGGAGTGTTGAAAGAAGGGTAACCTATTGAGCCCTAATTCTCCCTTACCTTTTCAGAGGCACATTTATCTAAGGAAGACTTGAGAGATGCCTCTAGCTCAAGAATCTTGGACTTCAAACCCTTACATTTTTTACTCAAGACATATGCTAACAGAACATGGACAGCTACAAAGCTTCAAACTTTTAGTAAATACTCATAATAAATAAATAAATAAGCAATTAAAGAGAACATGGGAAAAGTAGTTCTGTGTGTAACATACCAGAGATTGCAGTGGAAAAGGAAATAGCAGCGAATGTTATTGTTAAGGTTATGCTTAATCTCTTTTCAACCATTTTTAGCTTCTGAAATGGTACCTCCTCCGAAGTCCCAATCCTGTTATGCAGTTACAATCATCAGTTTCAGTTCTCGACTACCTGACCCAGGCCAAGAGACAACGAAGCTTGGTTTGGGTTAGTTTGATTGCTTCACCAAATTTGCTATTTGGGTCGGACTCGGTTCATTATAGGGAGGGATGGGGTGGGTAACTAGGTTGGGTTTATATTTATATATATATATAGAGAGAGAGAGAGAGAGGGAGAGAGAGAGAAACTAGTGTACTTGAGTTTATTGTGATTAGTATCTGGATGAGAAATGAGAGCTTCAAAGTGCAATGGTATCTGAACTTTGAAGTTGATGCATTCTGTTTTGCTACACTGTGTAACATGTTGCACCTGTAACAAAATCATTCTATTTATGAACATTCTATTTCATAAATTATGAACTAGTTTCATAAATTTTCATTCAAATTTCATAAATTCTTTTATTTATAAACATTCCTCCTCTTCATAAATATGACTCCAATCACATAGAAGCTGCAGATCACATAATCTTCAAAGTTTAATTGGGGAGATGATTGAAAGTTCCAACACTCAGTCGTAGCTTTTATCAACTTTGAGGCATAGCTCTTTATTTTAAGCAAGAAGACTCATGAAAATTGTTATTGTTAGCACCTTCCTCTTTATTTTACTGCAATTTTTTTTTTCATTTTCTCATTTAAGAAATCTAATTTTGTTCTGTTTTAACCAGAAATAGAAATGACTCACTTTCATTCCCTCTCAATATCACAAATCAACTATCATATTGACACTACATTAGAGATCATTTTCTTCTCTGGCTTGCTGAGATTCGATCGAAAGGAGACAAAGTATTAAAGAAAAGTTCAAAAGATGCCTACAAATAACGAATTTTCCTAGACAAATATTTAATTGACTATATATGCATATAGTCAAAATTTTACAATTCATAGTATTTGCTCACTGATTATCTTTTTAAAAGAAATTATAAGAAGTCATATTCATGTAAACTTGTGGTGATATAATTACCCTATTATCAAAGATAGCGTCTCCAATGAATGAAGCTCCATCACAATATCTCAGCTTAACACAGTTCCAATTGTAGAAGTCTGGTACACCAATCCATGACATAATTAATATTAATTAACAAAAAAGATGAGAAAATCATATTTTACATTTTATTCATTTAAATAGTTAAGATTAGAAGCATGGCATTTCTAGTGTCTACCGACAACTGAGGTGAAGCTAATGATTGAAGAATCGTGACTGGTAAGTAAAAAGCCACAAAAATAAAACAAAATCATAATTTTAAAACAAGAAAACAAGCATACAAATAGTTTATTTAAGTTTTGAATTAAATGCAAACCAAGCGTCCCTACTACCACAGAAAGTGAAATTTCGAATCGAATCTTAAAAAGGAGACAAAATCATGAAAAGGAAACACAAAATTCTAATAATATCTTATTCAGATAATGATATGCATTAAACTAATCAAATTGAGAAGAGTAAAGGTGAAAGGAAAAGGAATCAGTCTACTACCCTAAGCTCAACGGACTTCTTAAGGTTCCATATCTGCTTGTTTTTCTTGGACTCAGAAACCGCAAAGGCAATAACTGTAACA
>NC_029786.2:64584221-64611765 GCF_000816755.2 Arachis ipaensis
ATATACAATATACAAACCCATAAATAAACCAACAGATAAATATAATTCCTGTTTCTCCAAGTCAACCTCTAAGAGGGACAAAATATAATATATACAAGCTAGAGAATCTATACACATATATAAACATAAACCAAATACAAACAATAAGCAATACAGACAAAGCAAATACAAGTAGGATACAGATACAACAAGTAGCAAATATAGTAGGTAAGCATAATAATCACATAGGCAAGCTCAATTAATGCACAATCAAACAAAGCACACATATGCATATGATGTATGTCTGCCCTATGGCCGAGGAGTCTCATCTGTCAGTTATCAAGCCAAACTCGACATGTCTGGTAGCTAACCCTGGACAGAACACCAAACACGGAGCAAGTGGGATAATGCTGCAACCCTTGCATCTTACCCACGTACCCGAAGCAGGGGACAACCTCACCACTGCCTCTTACCCGGGCTGTGTTACAGTCTCAAGTGGTTACAGAACTCAGCCTTTGCATCTTACCCGAAGCCTCGAACTCTCCCGAAGCAAGTGGATAACACCATTGCATCTTACCCGGAGTCACATTCAAAAATTCATTCTCATTATCATTACAATTTATTCATAATATATATATATATATCAATCAAAATCAGCCAACATCATCTCAATTCAAACTCATTCATCATCATCTCATTATCATTATAATTCATTCATATTCATTTAACAATTATACTTAAAAATCAATTCTCATCAACGTTCATTCCTTATTATCAGACGTCCCATTTCGTTTATTAACAATTCATACTCAAAACACAATTCATTCTTTTCTAAATAAATCAATCTCAAAACGTAATCCTTTTCTTAATAACTCGAAATCAAATTATAAAATTCTTAAAAATTTAAATCTTCCTAAATAACCACTTCAAATGAAGCCTCCTATTTTCATAAAAACTTCGACAGCATCTCTTCTAAAACTTGAACTTTTGCCACCCTTCAAGGGTCCCAACCACCAAACCAAATACCTTTCAGTATTCAGATCATTCCTAGTATCAAATCATTTCAAAATCAAACAAATTCTAATATTAAATCTTTTTTCCAAAACCAACCAACTCGAATAACAAACTGTTTATAAAATCAAATCATACATCTCTCAACCAATCCATTCAATTCAATATCATAAACTCACCATCAATTCTCAACATATCAACAATCATGTTTATTTTATACTTATCAAAGTCACAATCCAGCACATACAAATTCATTTATCCTTTATACACACATTGTATACTATATACATAATCCATCAATAATTCATTTAGTTCATTCCTATCTTGTGGTCTTCTAGCCTAAGTTTTCACGTTACTTTATATTTTCTCTACGAGAAATCAAAACCATACCTTGGCCGATTCCTTCCTAAGCTCGGAACACCTTAAAAATCTCTCCTTTCACAATCTCCAAGCTTCTAAATGTCAATTCCTCGAGCTTAATCGCCCGAATTTCATTCCAAACCGCTCAATTGAAATCCAAATCAACAAGAACACAATCTAATTCACACAATATCACTATAATCATCATAGGGTTCACTAATTCAATAATTCATAAGGGTTCAACAGTTTCTTACCTTACCCCCATCAAATGAACAAACCCAATAGTTTCCTCAAGCTAATCCAAGCCTAGAACATCAAAATCACATAATCTATCAAACTCAAAACCTTAAATTTTGAAATTAGGGAAGAGTGGCTGAGTAAAAAATTTCTAGATTCTTAACAATATGATATGTGACTTTTGTAGAGAATTATGAGATGAATGCATGGCCGCTGACGGCTCGTCAATCGGAGCTCCAGATTGAAAGTTATGGACGATTGAAAATCGGAACAGAGGGTTAAGGTTCTTCTTCGCGTTTCTACCCTATTCAGCCTGATTCCATCAAGTGTTTGAGGAAGAAGGCTGAGTTATGCATTATATATGTTGGGTCATGAGTCCGGTTTGGGTCCAATCCAACCGGTTTGTCCTGTTGGGCCAATTTTGGGCCAAAATCTTTAAAATTAGTGTCAAAATTCATATTTTAATTATTTCTACTTCATGAAACTATAAAATTTGATTTTCTAATTTCTTTAAATAATAATTAATTTATTAGTTAATTATTTACTAATTATTTGGGGTTTACATCCTACCCCCTAACAAAAATTTTCGCCCTCGAAAATTTGCTCTCGAATCTTCATATATGCTTTCTTAAATTCAACCGACCTCATATCATTCATTCTGCCATTTTCCAACATCAATTCAAACGCTAATTCACATTTTCCATTCTCATGTACAAGATCATAAACTTAACCAAATTCAAGCCTCCATCTAAATGAAAACAATATTAAATCTTTCTCATTATCTCAAACACTAAACAATTCCTTAATTTCTTAGTCTGATTCAACCCGTTATAACCTAAATCACACACTCACACTTTCCATTCCTCAAAACAACCTCATATCCCAAAACTCCTAACTCACGTCACTAATATTTTAGAGCCATCAAAATCACCGTGCTTCCGCAGCGCCACTCAAATTATAAACCACTAAGAACTTAATCCTTCACTCAGCTCCACCAAACATCTCCTTAATTTTTTTTACCCCTCTAACTAAACACCATTAACCTTTACTCCAGCTACACGAGTTCTAGTCCCTTAGTTTCTAGCTTGTTGTCCAAAAGCCGTCAGCAATAGCCTAAACTACAGCAGCCCTATCGTCAACTGTATCACCTTACTCACGTCTATGAGACGTCTTTTGGGTCTTGTCTATACCAAATAATCAATATTAAGGTGATCAGTCTTAATATCTCAAGTCTAGTGCTTCAAATCTCCAAAAGTTTGCTCACGAATATTCATACTATGTATGTCAAGCAGACATCCTAAATAGCATGTACACACACTCAGAGTATGCCCAAAAGCATAGTTAGTCCATTCTCCAGGCTCTACGGGAACAAACTGCACTGATACTGATGAGCAGAAATTTTTATACGCTTTTTGGCATCATTTTTATATAGTTTTTAGCATGTTTTGTTTAATTTCTATTAAGTTTTTATAGCTTTTAGTGTTAAATTCATATTTTTTTATTCTTCTTTGAGTTGTTTGTTTTTATGCAATTTCATATATTTTCTGGCTGAAATTGAGGAGCTGGAGCAAAAGTTAGCAAAAGCCTGATTCAGAGACAGAGAAAGCACTGCAGGTGCTGTCCAGATCTGACCTCCTTGCACTCAGAAGAGCTTTTCTAGAGCTACAATCTCAACGGCTATGGAAAACTAACTTTCAGCGCTTTTCAGCAATATATAATAGTCCATACTTTGCTTTATATTAAAAGGCCCAAAACTGGTGTCCAACGCCAGCCTCCTGCCCCGTTCCAGGCGTCCAGCGCCCAAAGGAGGAGATCAGGCGTCCAAACCCCCAGAGAGGACCCCTAGCTAGCATTCAATGCCCTAGAGGCCTCCTAGCATGTGGATCTCATCAAATCTCAGCCCAAACACTCACCAAGTGGGCCCCAGAAGTAGATTTTAGCACTAAAAGACTGTTTTACCCTTTCTTATGTAATCCTTAGTCATTAGCTTAGTATTTAAAGAACTTTTACACCTTTCATTGAGGGAGGTCTACCATATTTTTTTTATCATGGTATTTCCTATCAGTATGAGTTTCTAAACCTCCTAGGTTGAGGGGAGGAGCCCTGCTGAGTTCTATGAATTAATAAAAGTATTATTGTTTCTCTTCAATCCGTGTTTGATTTAATTCTAAGATGTATATTCGTTCTTCAACATGATGAATGGAATGACCCGTGACAATCAGCTCCGTTCTTCATACTAAGACCGCGTGCCTGATAACCACCCGTGTCTTCTTGGGTTCGTGTGAATACATGACTGGAAAGCATCGAACCGCCAGCTTGATTATACATCTCTTAGACGGCTAATCCATCACTTCGTTGGGGACTTCTCGAGACACCAGTTCAGCCGAGGTATGGAGAGATTTGGGTCTTTGTGGTAGAGGCTAGAACCTAAAGATGCAGCATTCTCTGATCCGGAAGATCCGACCTTGTCTGTGGCATTTTGAGTAAGATCATTAAGGAGAATGGACTGTAGGAGCTTCACCGTCAATCAGACTGGATGCGCACTAACCCTGGTGTTCAGATCTGGAGGAGCATTGACGACCTCTCAAGAAAGGCGTTGATCACATACAACCTGCCATTTCTCAATTGAAGAAGACAGTAAGACCAGAGTTAATCCAGAAGGACAAAGCAACTCCAAGCCTTAACCATCTAAGTTTTAAGATTATCATTGTAAGCATATCAACCTAGTTCAGATCTCATAAATCAAACTAACTCTTCTATCCGCCTGACTAAGACCTGCAAGATAACCATAGCTTGCTTCAAACCATAATCCTCGTGAGATCGACCCTGACTCGCTCAGGTATTACTTGGACGACCCAGTACACTTTTTTAAAATCTTATGTCAATCTTTAAGTTTGGAGTCTTCTTGTATATTTTCTTTAATTTTTCGAAAATTTGGTGTTTGGTTTTCAAAAATTTTAAGTTTGGTGTCTTTTGCATGTTCCTGTGTTCTTTGATTTTTTTTTTAGTTTTATTCTTGGTGTTCTTATTGATCTTCAAAGTGTTCTTGTTTTTCTTGTTGTTTTGATCTTAAAATTTTTAAGTTTGGTGTCTCTTGGTGTTTGTCTTCAAATTTTCGAAAATTGAGTGCTTTAGATCTAAAAATTTTTAAGTTTGGTGTCTTTTGTGTTTTTTCTCTCTCCTCATTAAATTCAAAAAATTCAAAAAAATATCTTTTCTATTTTTAATTTTATTAAATTCTCAAAAATATCAATAAAAATTCAAATTTCAATTTTAAATTTTTTATCTTATCTTATCTTAGTTTTCAATTTTCAAAATTAAATCTTTTCAAAATCATATCTTTTCAAAATCTTATCTTATCTTTTTATCTTTCTTCAAAATTCAAAAAAGTTTATCTTATCTTATTTCAATTTTCAAAATTTAAGATTTAAAAATTCAAATTTCAAACTTTAAAATCAAATCTTGTTCAAAATCAAATTTCAAATCTTATCTTTTTCAAATCTTCTCAAACTCTTATCTTATCTTTTCTAATTTTAATTTTTAAAATCAAATCTTCTTCAAATATTTTTAGTTTCTTATCTTATCTTTTCTAATTTCAAATTTTTAAAATTTAAATCTTTTCTAACCTTCTATCTTATCTTATTTTCAAATCTTTCTTAATTAATTATTCATCTTCTCACTCTTCTTTTTCAAAACTTCCTAACTAATTCTTCTCTCTTTTAATTTTTGAAAATTCTCTTCTTCTTCTCTCTCTTCTATTTTTGAAATTTATTAACTAATTTTTAATTCTTTTTAATTAATTAACCTTAATTTTCGAAATTAATTAATAAAATAAAATAAAAAATATATATTTTAATTCTTATTTATCTTTACTACTTCTATTTCTTCTTCTTCTCTTTGTATCTTCATTCTTCTTTCTCTTCTTCTACCTTTCTTCATCATGAACCCAAATGGGAATGAAGAGTTCTGAAGAACTCTGGGATTTTATACAAATCCCACTGCTGACTTCTATGGAAGAATTATTAGCATACCTCATGTTACGGTAGGTAACCGGAGATTAATGGGCTGGATGGCGCTGGTTGGCCCATTAATCTCCGGTTACCTACCGTAACACCTCACATCAGAGCAAGTAGCTTTGAATTGAACCCTCAACTCGTTACCATACTGCAGCAAAACCGCCAGTATTCTGGACTTCCACAGGAAGAATCCACTGAGTTCTTGGCAGATTTCTTAAAGATTGCTGACACAGTACACAATGAGGGGGTAGACCAAGATGTCTAAAGACTATTGCTCTTTTCTTTTACTGTAAAGGATCAAGCAAAGAGGTGGTTAGATAACCAGACCAAGTCTAGCTTGAACACTTGGAAACAGTTAGTAGACAAGTAATACTTTCCTCCAAGAAAGATGACTCAGCTGAGGCTGGACATCCAAGGCTTCAAACAAGGAGATAATAAATCTCTTTATGATGCCTGGGGGAGATATAAAAGGATGCTAAGAAAATGTCCCACTGAAATATTTTCAGAATGGGTACAGTTAGACATCTTCTACTATGGACTTTCAGACATGGCTAGAATGTCTTTAGACCACTCTGCTGGTGGTTCTATACACATGAGAAAGACCATTGAAGAGGCTCAAGAGCTTATTGAGACAGTTGCCATTAATCAGCATCTGTACTCATCTGCTGAGACTTCTATGAAAGCAGAGGTTAAGGCAATATCTACTAAACCTAATCCTCTAGAACAGGATGGCCCATGGACTCAGCAAATGTACGCCCTTGCCCAGTAACTACTGGAACTGCAAGAGACTTTGCGAGAAACTCAGTCTTCTAACAGGAATGTAGAAGCCCAGCTGAGTCAAACAAGGCAACAATTATCTAAGCAGATAATAGAGGAATGCCAAGCTATTTAACTGAGAAGTAGAAAATTCTTAAACACCCAACCTCAGTACAACAAGAAAGAAAAGCCAGCAGAGGAACACCAGATAGATGTCCAGGACGTCTCTAAGGGCATTGTATGCCCAAAGAGGAATGTCATTGGTATTCAATGCCAACAAGGGCGTTGAACGCCAGGAAGGGGGCAGCAACAAGGGCGTTGAACGCCCGAGCAAAGGAGACCAGTCACATACTAATAACAACCTTCCTAAGCAAGCTAGTAACCCCCCTTCCAACACACACGGCACTCATCCTTCATCAACCAAGGTTGATGAGTATAAGGCCAAGATACCATTTCCTCAGAAACTCCATCAAGAGGAAAAGGATAAACAGTTTGCCCACTTTGAGGAGTATCTTAGAAAATTATAGATCAAGATCACTTTTGCAGAGGCTCTTGAACAGATACTTCTTATGCTAAGTTCATGAAGGACGTTTTGAGTCATAAGAAGGATTGGAGAGAGACAGAAACAGTCCTCCTCACTGAAAAGTGCAGTGCAATCATCCAAAACAGCTTACCAGAGAAACTTAAGGACCCTGGAAGCTTTATGATACCATGCACTCTAGGTGATGCTTGTACAAGGACAGCTCTATGTGACCTTGGAGCAAGCATCAACCTAATACCTGCTTCATTAATAAAGAAGATTTGCTTGACTAATGAAGTCAAACCAACCCACATATGCCTTCAACTTGCTGATGGTTCTATTAAGATACCATCAGGTGTAATCGAAGACATCATAGTTAGGATTGGACCCTTTGTTTTTTCCACTGACTTTGTGGTGTTGGATATGGAAAGGCACAAGAGTGCATCCCTTATCCTAGGGAGACCCTTCCTAGTTACAGGACAGACCCTCATTGATGTTGAAAAAGGGGAAGTAACCCTGAGAGTCAATGAGGAAAAGTTCGTACTGAATGTTGTCAAAGCTATGCAGCATCCAGACACCCCAGATGAATGCATGAGCATTAACCTCATTGATTCCCTGGTGAAAGAAATAAATATGGTCGAAAGTCTCAAGGAAGGGCTGAATGACATCCTTACAGATGCCCAACCTGATTTAAAGGAACCTCTGGAAACCCCTGAGGAAAAGGAGAAACCTCCAAAGCTTGAGCTCAAGCCATTACCATCTTCCCTGAAATATGCATTTCTGGGAGATGAGGACACCTATCCTGTAATCATAAGCTCTGCTTTAGAGCCACGGGAAGAAGAAGCACTAATTAAAGTGCTCAAGACACACAAGACCACCCTTGGGTGGACTATAAGTGACCTTAAGGGCATTAGCCCGGCCCGATGTATGCATAAAATTCTACTTGAGGATGACGTCAAACCAATGGTGCAACCACAAAGGCGACTAAATCCAGCCATGAAAGAAGTAGTGCAGAAGGAAGTCACTAAGCTCTAGGAGGCTGGGATTATTTATCCCATTTTTGATAGCCCCTGGGTAAGCCCTGTCCAAGTTGTTCCCAAGAAGGGAGGCATGACAGTGATTTATAATGAAAAGAATGAACTGATTCCTACAAAGACAGTTACAGGGTGGCGTATGTGTATTGACTATAGAAGGCTCAATAACGCCACTAGGAAGGATCATTTTCCTTTACCATTTATTGAACAAATGCTAGAGAGACTAGTAGGGCATGCATTTTATTATTTCTTGGATGGATATTCCAGGTACAATCAAATAGCAGTAGATCCACAGGATCAAGAGAAGACAGCATTCATATGTCCATCTGGCGTGTTTACTTACAGGCGAATGCCATTTGGCCTGTGCAATGCACCTGCCACCTTTCAGAGATGTATGCTATCGATCTTCTCTGATATGGTAGAGAAGTTCCTTGAAGTATTCATGGATGACTTCTTTGTCTTTGGAGACTCATTTGACTCCTGCCTTGATCATTTGGCCCTAGTTCTGAAAAGATGTCAAGAAACAAACCTAGTTCTAAACTGGGAAAAATGCCACTTCATGGTGACTGAAGGCATTGTTCTTGGGCATCGGATTTCAAGTAAGGGAATAGAAGAAGATCAAGCTAAGGTGGAAGTGATTGAATGATTTCCTCCACCTACTAATGTCAAGGCAATCAGAAGTTTTCTAGGACATGCAGGATCTTACAGGAGGTTCATAAAAGATTTTTCGAAAAATGCAAAACTCCTGTGTAATATCTTGGCCACTGATGTTCCATTTATCTTTGACCAAGAATGCCCGCATGCCTTTGAAACCTTGAAAGCCAAGCTTATTACTGCTCCTATTATCTCTGCACCCAACTAGAACTTACCATTTGAACTAATGTGTGATGCCAGTGACCATGCCATTGGCGCAGTACTGGGACAGAGACATGACAAACTTTTGCATGTCATCTATTATGCTAGTCGTGTATTAAATGATGCGCAGAAAAACTACACTACTACCGAAAAGGAAGTGCTTGCAATGGTTTATGCCATTGACAAGTTCAGATCCTACCTAGTAGGATTTAAGGTCATTATTTATACTGACCATGCTACTCTAAAGTATCTACTCACTAAGCAGGATTCTAAACCCAAACTTATAAGATGGGTATTACTCCTGCAAGAGTTCGATATAGAAATTAGAGATAGAAAAGGGACAGAAAATCAAGTGGCTGACCACCTGTCCCAGATTGAGCCAGTGGCAGAGACTTCTTCTCCCCCAACTGACATATCCGAAATATTTCCAGATGAGCAACTCTTTGCCATCTAGACAGTACCTTAGTTTGTAGACATTGCAAATTACAAGGCTATAGGTTCATTCCCAAAGATTTTAATAGGCAGCAAGCCCGAAAACTCATGCATGATGCAAAATACTACTTGTGAGATGAACCATATCTCTTTAAGAGATGCTCGGATGGAATAATCCAACGCTATGTGTCTGAAGAAGAGGCACAGAGAATCCTATGGCATTGCCATGGCTCAGACTATGGAGGATACTTCAGAGGTGAGCGGACAACCACTAAGGTTCTCCAAAGTGGCTTCTACTGGCCCACACTTTTCAAAGATTCCAGAGAGTTTGTACGTAACTGTGACAGTTGCCAAAGAGCTGGTAATCTCCCTCATGATCACAACATGCCTCAACAAGGAATCCTAGAAATAGAGTTGTTTGATGTATGGGGCATAGACTTCATGGGACCCTTCCGACCTTCATACTCAAACATCTACATCCTTGTGGCAGAAGATTACGTGTCTAAATGGGTAGAAGCAATAGTTTCGCCCACTAATGACACTAGAGTAGTGATGAAGTTCCTCTAAAAGAATATCTTCAGTAGATTTGGTGTCCCTAGGACACTGATTAGTGATGGAGGTACTCATTTTTGCAACAGACAGCTTGATTCTGTCCTAAGCTATTACGGAGTTCAGCATAAAGTGGAAACGCCATATCACCCCCAAAAAAATGGGCAAGCTGAAGTCTCAAATAGAGAACTAAAGTAGATCCTAGAAAGGACAGTAAGCGCCAATAGAAAGGATTGGGCTAGAAAGCTTGATGATGCTCTGTGGGCATACAGAACAGCTTTCAAAACCCCTATAGGAACATTACCATACCAGCTGGTGTATAGGAAATCCTGTCATTTGCCAGTGGAACTAAAATATAAAGCCTATTGGTCTACTAGATTCCTCAACCTTGATGCTAAAGCAGCAGGAGAGAAACGGCTGCTCCAACTAAATGAGTTGAATGAATTCTGATTAGCTGCATTTGAAAATGCAAATATCTATAAGGAAAAAAGCAAAAAGGTGGCATGACAAGAAAATATCTTCCAAAGTCTTTGAACCAGGACAGAAGGTCCTGCTCTTCAACTCAAGACTCAAATTATTTCCTAGAAAACTCAAATCCTGTTGGAAGGGACCCTATGAGATTACTAATGTATTACCTTATGGGCACATAGAACTTCAAGGTAAAGAAAACAAGTTCACTGTCAATGGACAAAGGGTTAAGCATTACCTTCAAGGAGATATAGAGCTAGGAGGCTCAACACTGTTACTGAGTTAAGTACAGTGAAGTCCAACTAAAGACATTAAAGAAGCACTTGTTGGAAGGCAACTCAATGATTACTCGTATATTATTTTTAATTTTCTAAATATTTATGTTTTGATTAGTTTTATTTATAATTAGTTTTTTATTATGTTTTAATTAGGATGATTTTAATGTTAGTGATCGTGAATAATGCTTAAACAGAGACAGAATGATACTAGAATAGCAAATAGAATACCCTGGAGAAGGGATCTCCCAGGTGTTAAATGCCAGGAATGGGTGGCAATTGGGCATTCAAACGCCCATGGAGACAGCAAGCTTGGCGTTAAACGCTAGCTAGGGAGCCCTGGCTTGGCATTTAACGCCCAAAGGGGAGCATAAGCCTGGCGTTAAATGCCAGCCAGGGGCACCTGGCTGGGCGTTCAGACGCCCAGAAGGACGAGCAGTATGGCGTTGAACACCAGAATGGGTACCATTCTGGGCGTTCAACGCCCAGCAAGCAAGAACAGCAGCGTTAAACACCAGAATGCAGCCATTTTGGGCGTTTAAACGCGAGCAAGACAACATGGGAGGTAATTTCAAAAATATTATCTTTTCTTTATTCAATCCATCTTTTTCAAATTCAATTTTAAATATTCTTTGATTTTTAAATCGATTCTTGTTCAAATATTTCAAAATCAATTTAATTTCAAATTTAAAATATTTTCTGAATCTTTTCAAATCTTTTTCAAAATGCCATATCTTTTTCAACTTGTTTTTAAATTCTTTTAAAATCTTTTCTTATCTTTAGTAATTCTTGTTCATATCTTTTATTAAACTTTAAAATCTTTTTTATCTTATCTTTTATATCTTTTTCTTATCTTTCAAATTTAACAACTTATCTTTTCTATCTTTTTCAAAACTTCTTTATCTTTCTTCAAAGATTATTTTCGAAAATTTCTACCCCACTCCCTATATATATGTCGTACCCGCTCTCCCTCACTCACCACTTCTCATTCAAATTCTATTCTCTTCTTCTCCTCTACTTCACTTTTCTTCTTCTTCCTTTCTTACCTTTTGCTCGAGGACGAGCAAATCTTCTAAGTTTGGTGTGGAAGGAGCCCTGTCTCTCATCAAAAATTCAAAACCTATGGCTTCAAGAAGTGGCAAGACTGCTTCAAGAAACAAGAAAGAACACAACCCAACATTTGTTTTCAAACCTGTTTGATTCCTTACCAAGCAACATGAAGAACATTATCACAAGATAATGAGTAAAAGGCCAGTAATCCCTGAGGTGGGATTCAAATTAGGAGAAGAAGAATACCCGAAGATCCAAGAACAAATTCGAAGGAGAAGCCAGAAGATTCTAACTAATCCTGAGTTTACTGTTGGATATCACATGATCTATGAATTTTATGCAAATCTGTGGATGACAGGTAAGTAAAAGAAAGATGGAATAACATTCCATACTTTTCGCACTATGGTCAGGAGGAAGATCATCTATTTTTATCTGGATAGGGTGAGAGAGATCTTCAACTTACCCTTGTAAAGGGATGACCCTGAATCCTACAATAGAAGGGTGGTAGCTAACCCAAAGCTGGATTAAGTCCTAGAGGACATATGCTTGCCTGGAACTCAATGGATTGAGGATGCAAAAAGCAAGCCAAACCAGCTGAAAAGGGCGAACCTCAAGCCAATTGCCAGAGGATGGCTAGACTTTATTGGGCATTCTATACTCCCCGCAAGTAACCGCTTTGAAGTCACTATTCCAAGAGATGTGATGATTCACTGCATCATGATGGGGAATGAGGTAGAAGTCCACCAAATAATCCTCCGTGAGATCTACAAGTTGGCAAACAGGATGTCTACTAATGCGATGCTGGCTTATTCAAATCTCATCTTTCGCCTATGCCAGTAGGCTAAGGTTTTGATCCATTTGGAAAATTTTATTCCAGTGGAAAGCCCAATCACCAAGCAGGTAATGGAGAATTCTAAGATACAAGAGGATGAACCCAAAAGGAAGGCACCTGAGCCTCCCGAGGAGATCCCTCCAATTGAGTATTGGGACCAGCTGAAGATGTCTGTGATACACTTGCAAAGAACCTTAGATCAACTTAGAAAGGAGCTGAAAGATCAGACTAGCATGATTTTCAAACTGATCAAGGAGTAAGAGAAATAGGAGCGTGAGATAGAGGAGTTGAAGCGCCAGAAGCTCTCCCCTGAAGAGCCCAGTTCCCCTCAACCTAAAGAGCCTAGCGCCCTCCATGCTGAAGGTTGTTGAGTTTCAACCCTGTGACTATTCCAATTCCTGTTTCACGTATTTCTATCCTAATTTAGAGTTACATGATCACTAGTAGTATTTAAGTCTTTATTCTTATTTTTATTTTATGTCTTTTAATTTTTAGAATTACATAAGCATTAGTAGTAATTAATTAATTTTTATTTTCCAATTAGCTATAAAATATTCCTCTTATCATCATTAAACATGAATAAAATAGTGAATTTTTTTTAGAATAATTAAAGATGCATAAATTTTGAGTTCTACAATAAAGAATAATCAATTATTTTGATGTGGTGGCATTGCTTTAGTTTTCTGAATGTATGGATAAATAGTGCATAGTTGAAGTTGAAATTAAGGATGTTGGCTCTAAAAAGAATAAAGAAAAAGGAAAAGTGTTATTGATGATCTGAAAAATACAAAATTTGATTCTTGAAGCAAGAAAAAGCAGCAAGGAAAAAGAAAAAGCATATTCCCCAAAAAAAGGCGAAAAGAAAAGAAAAAGAAAGAAAAAGTCATTAGCTCTTTAAACACAAAAGGCAAGAGCAAAAAGCCAGTAACCCTTTAAACTAAAAAGGCAAAGGTAAAAGGATCCAAGACTTTGAGCATCAATGGTTAGGAGGGCCTAAAGGAAACAAAATTCTGGCCTAAGCGGCTCAACCAAGCTGTCCCTAACCATGTGCTTATGGCGTGAAGGTGTCAAGTGAAAAGCTTGAGACTGAGCGGTTAAAGTCGTGATCCAAAGCAAAAAGAATGTGCTTAAGAACTCTAGACACCTCTATCTGAGGATTCTAGCAAAGCTGGATCACAATCCGAAAGGGTTCACCCAGTTAAAGTGTCTGTGGAATTTATGTATCAGGTGGTAATACTGGAAAACAAAGTGCTTAGGGTCACGGCCAAGACTCTGAAAGCTGTGTTCAAGAATAAAAAAGAACTGAACTAGGAGAGTCAATAGTATCATCTAGATTCTAAGTTCCTAAAAAGACCAACATTTCTGAGTTTCAATAGATAGTGAGATGCTAAAACTATTCAGAAGCAAAAAGCTACCAAGTCCCGCTCATCTAATTGAATCTGAGCATCATTGGAAACTCTAAGATTTATTTCATCCTACTCTTCTTTTTATCTTATTTTATTTTTAGTTGCTTGGGGACAAGCAACAGTTTAAGTTTGGTGTTGTGATGAGCGGATATTTTATACGCTTTTTGGCATCATTTTCATATAGTTTTTAGCATGTTTTGTTTAATTTCTATTAAGTATTTTATAGGTTTTAGTGTTAAATTCCCATTTTTGGATTCTACTTTGAGTTATCTATTTTTATGCAATTTCAGGTATTTTCTGGCTGAAATTGAGGAGCTGAAGCAAAAGTTAGCAAAAGCCTGATTCAGAGACAGAGAAAGCACTGCAGATGTTGTCCAGATCTGACCTCCTTGCACTCAGAAGAGCTTTTCTAGAGCTACAGATATTCAAATAGAGCGTTCTCAATGAATATGGAAATCTAACTTTCAAAGCTTTCCAGCAATGTATAATAGTTCATACTTTGCTTCATATTAAAGGCCCAAAACTGGCGTCCAACGCTAGCCTCCTGCCCCGTTCAAGGCGTTTAGCACCCAAAGGAGGAGACCAGGCGTCCAAACGCCCAGAGAGGACCCCCTAGCCAATGTTCAACACCCTATAGGCCTCCTAGCACATGAATCTCATCAAATCTTAGCCCAAACACTCACCAAGTCGGCCCCAAAAGTAGATTTTAGTACTAAAAGACTGTTTTACCCTTTCTTATGTAATCCTTAGTCATTAGCTTAGTATTTAAAGAACTTTTACACCTTTCATTGAAAGAGGTCTTCCATATTTCGTTTATCATGTTATTTCCTATCAGTATGAGTTTCTAAACCTCCTAGGTTGAGGGGAGGAGCCTTGCTGAGTTCTATGAATTAATAAAAGTATTACTATTTCTCTTTAATCCGTGTTTGATTTAATTCTAAGATGTATATTCGTTCTTCAACATGATGAATGGGATGATCCGTGACAATCAGCTCCGTTCTTCATACTAAGACCGCGGGCCTGACAACCACCCGTGTCTTCTTAAGTTCGTGTGAATACGTGACTGGAAAGCATCGAACCGCCAGCTTGATTATATATCTCTCAGACGGCTAATCCACTACTTCGTTGGAAACTTCTCGAGATACCAGTTCAGCCGAGGTATGGGGAGATTAGGGTCTCTGTGGTAGAGGCTAGAACCCAAAGATGCAGTATTCTCTGATCTGGAAGATCCGACCTTGTCTGTGGCGTTTTGAGTAGGATCATTAAGGAGAATGGACTGTAGGAGCTTCACCGTCAATCAGACTGGATGCCATTGATTTTGAATTTTGGAGATTACTTGAAGTCCAAGCATTGGTGAAAGTTTCAAGATGAGTTCAAGCATAAGCCACCATGACAAGGAGTTTCCCATAAGTCCAACTTAAGGACAATAAACAAAAGTGATAGGTGGGAGACACCCCACCATGGTAATATCTTTTCATTTTCTCTTTTGTAAATATTGGTAGAATTAGTTTAAATTCATATTTAGAGTAGTTTGTTGAGTCTATTTGGTAGTCTAGTATGTTAAATAAGGCTTTATGGTGTTTTGGTAGCTGTTTGGAAGTTTGGAAGGCTTGGTTTGGTGCAAGAACTTGGAAAAATTTTGAAAAGCAGAGCACCAACCCGCGCGTGTGTGCACCTGGCGCGTACGCGCGCCTCAAGCATTTTCGACCATCCCCGCGGGCGCGCCATGTGCGCGGACGCATGGATTGAAAAACTTCACCCCTCCATACATTGACCCGAGAGTTGCGCCTACACTGCGCCAGCACCATGCCTGAAGCACAAACCACCCGCGCGTGCGCGCACCTGGCGCGTACGCATCCATAAGCTAAATGCGCAATGCACGCGCACGCACGTTGTGCGCATGCGCGCCGATAGCACCACCTACCCCTCTGGTACAAAAACCAGAAAATTATGCCAATTTTGTGCCTATTTTGTGCCAGCGACTGATGCGCAGGCGCACTTCACGCGTCCGCACCGATCTCCACCTTCATCAGGCACACGCCCGCGCCGTTTTTTTTTTTCTCATCTTCCATTTTCTTTTGTCCATTACATTCGCATACCTTTATTCTTTGCATTTTCATTTTGTTTTTATAGCCTGTTTTTACTTTATTTTTTTTAACTTTCTTATTTGAATAATGGTGTTGAATTCTTTTAGTCAATTGTTGAGAATTTCTTGATTGATCTTGGTGCTTCTTGACTTGTTTGATATTATTGGGTGATGAAACTTTTAAATCAATGCTTAATCTTGTATGACTTTTATATTCTTTGTGCATTGATATGAACTTGCATGTCTTTCATGACCCACTCTTTCTAGTTGAACTTGATGCTTTTGAGTGCTCTTCATGCTTTGACTTTACTCTTGCATCAAGTATTAGTTGATATGTCCTTTGCCTATATTGCTCTCTCACTTACATGCGTAGCTAACATGTAGTGAGAACCTTACTCTTATTTGGCATTAGCTCTCGCCTATGTTCTATTTGGTTTGATATCTTTGTTATGGGCTTACTTGTCTCTCTTTTTCTCTCCTTTTAGGTTGGCCACCAAAAAGGAAAGGGATGGAAAAGCTTCTAAATGGGGTCACAAACAAGTTCACCCGCACAACCTTTTGAAGGAGCTCATCAATTGTAGCAACCCGTCCACCTTGCTCTTCTTTGCATGCACCGAGGACGGTGCAAATTTCTAAGTGTGCGTGGGGAGGTCGTTCGACCGATCTCCATGGGTAACAACTCTCTTTTTCAACACCAATTTTTCAATTTTTGTCTTTGTTAGATTAGTTGTTGCATTACATGATAGGTTGCATGCTAGTTAGAATTTGTACATATTTCACCATTTCTTTTTATGTTAGGACTACTTGGTTAGGGTGATGATTTCTTTTTCAAGAAAATTATTTTTAGGGCACCCTACCAATTTAAAAAAAATATTTGTGTGAACTTGCTTGAAGAATTTATTTTGGAACATGATTTTTAAGCTAAGAACACAAGCATGTGAGTTTTGAGCCCAATTATGTGGTTACATCTTATAACCACTTATTTTCCATTATTGTGTGCATTGTTCTCTTTCTATGATTGTGATCTTTGATTTCTTTGATTCTTTATGTCCATTGTTCTATGTATACATGCATTTATATGATTGAGGCCATCATTTCATTTAGCTCACTTACCCAAATAGCCTACCTTTCATCAACTATTGTTAGCTAATTTGAGCCTATTTAATCCCTTTTGTTCTTAATTGTAGCACATCACAAGCCTTAAAGCAAAAAATAATAAATGTCCTTAATTTGGATCTTTGATTAGCTTAGGCTAGTGAGAGTGTGTATCATTTGGGTATGGGAAACTTGGGACATTAGTTGAGGTAAAAGTGCATTTTGTATTTTTGTTGAAAATCATGGGATTGGGTACATATTCATGCACTATATGTAAAACCATATGCATTGATACATTTGTATATACTTTAAAAAAAAGAAAAAGAACATATATATATAAAGAAAAAAAGAGAAAAAGAAATAAAAATGGGACAAAAATGCCCCAAAGTAAAGTTCAATAAAAATCAATGCATATGGAATGTGAATTAAAGAGAATGCATGAGTATGTGAAAAAGTGGGAATCATGGGTAGCTAGGTTGTGTATTAGAATTGTATAGGTTGTTACATGTGTTAGGTAAGAGCTTAGGCTAATCAAAGATACAAATTTCAAGCTCACTTGACCATATGCATCCTTACCTTTTACCCTAGCCCCATTACAACCTATGAATAAGTCCTCATGATGAATGTATGCATGCATTGAATAATTGTTGATTGTTAGATGAAAAACAAATCTTGGAAAGTATGAGTAGGAGAGAATTGAGTGAATCGACCCTATACACTAGAGCGACTAGAGCGGATACACTTCCGGTGAGGGTTCGATGCTCAATTCCTTGTTCCCGGCTTTCATGAGCTTTCTTCTTGCAAGTCTATTTGAACTTCATTTTGATATTTGAATTGGTAGAGTTTGTGAGTCGTCATATGACCTTTGCCCTACTTGTTCATACATGCTCTTGGAGATTGATTTGCTTATAACCGAGTAGGTAGAAGTATTTTGCATTTAGTTGCATGCATGTAGATAGGTTTATATAGTTTATTTGCATTGAATAAATGTTCATACCCTTTTCTTGTCCTTCTTTATTCTTAACATGAGGACATGCTTGGTTTAAGTGTGGGGAGATTTGATAAACCCCGATTTTGTGGTTTATCTTGTGCTTAATTTGGGAGATTTTATCACCTTTTCTCACATTTATTCAATGAAATAGCATGGTTTTGCAATTCTCCCTTGATTTGTGCTTAAATGTGAAAACATGCTTTTTAGGCCCTAAAATTGGTGATTTTAATTCACTTTAATTCCATTCGATACCATGATATGTTTGTTGAGTAATTTCAGGTTCATAAGGCAAGTATTGGATGAAAGAAGTGAGGAGAAAAGCATGCAAGTGGGAGAACTCATGAAAAAATGAAGGAACCGTAAAGCTGTCAAGCCTGACCTCCTGGCACTCAATCGACCATAACTTGAGCTACAGAGATCCAAATGAGACGGTTTCAGTTGCGTTAGAAAGCTAACATCCGGGGCTTCGAAAATATATAAAATTTGCTATATTTTGCTTCGCGTTTAGGGGTGCGCACGCGCCATGTACGCGTGCGCGCTGATGCTGCTCGTGGCCCACTAAAGTGAAATCGCCCCCAGCGATATTTGAAGCACTTTGGGCCTAACCCAACTCATTTCTGAAGTTATTTCATGCAAAATTCAAGCTTGGGCAAGGGGGGAGCAATTGTTTGTAGCATTAGCATCATGTAGGTTAATTTCTAGAGAGAGAAGCTCCCTCTTCTCTCTAGAATTAGGTTAGGTTAATCCTTCTAGATCTAGGTCCAATCACATGTTTTCATCTTGTTTCTTTTATGATTTCTTGTTCCTACTACTTGATTCTCTTAGTTTTCATGTTAATTTCTCTTTTATGTTCATGGATATGCTCTTGTTGGATTTGGTTTACTTTTAATGCAATTTAATGTTTGATGTTCTTTTAAGTGTTGATTTGAGTTGTGATTTACTTTCCTTGCAATTGATAGTTGGTAGACTTTACTATTTCTTGTCATTTACTATGCTTTCCTTGTATGCCTTCCAAGTGTTTGACAAAATGCTTGGAAGGATGTTAGAGTAGATCTTGAGCATTCTTGGCTTGGAAAGAGTAATTAGGCAATCTTAAGCCATGAATACCCAACTAATGTTGGTAATCTAGAGTTGTTAGTTAATATGATTTCTATTGACTCTAATCTTTTGCTAATTATATTAGTGAGTTGATTAGGACTTTTAGATTGAGATTAACTAGTCTTGTTTGACTTTCTCTCATGGAAGATAACTTATACCTTCTTCCAATGTTGGGGATGACGAAATGAGATAAATTCTTGCTTATTATTGTGATATGATTGATTAATCTTGTTTGACTTTCTCCCTATGTGTTGGAGTTGACTAAATAAGATGAATTAATCATTGTATGACTAGGATGGGCCTATGATCTCAACCCTTGCCATGAATGTCTCTCTTCTTTACTTGCTTCCTTTAATTGCTTGCTTGATTTACTTTTCTTGCACATTTAAATTCTTGCACTCTCACCAATCAAAACCCCCCTTTACCCCTTTATAGCCAATAATCATACACTTCATTGCAATTCCTTGTGAGACGATCCGAAGTCTAAATACTTCGGTTACAAATTCATTGGGGTTTGTACTTGTGACAAAACCAAATTTAATTTGATGTGAGAGTTGTTTGTTGGTTTGGACTATACTAACAACGGAATTATTTTGTAGAATTTCGAACCGGTATGAATCCTTGCTGTCACATAGCAACCTAGTTCAGATTTCATAAATCAAACCAACTCTTCTATCTGCCTGACTATGACCTGCAAGATAACCATAGCTTGCTTCAAACCACAATCCTCGTGGGATCGACCCTAACTCACTCAGGTATTACTTGGATGACCCAGTGCACTTGCTGGTTCATTTGTATGAAGCGTGGGGATTCGCACACCAGATACCATAATGTAACACCCTACCATACAGAGTTTACGCCTAGGACGTAAATCAAAGATGGTGAAGCGCTACAACCTCTAAAACAAAAATACGTGTATATATATATATATATATATGAAGAATAGTTTAACTAGGAGCTTTCGAAGAAAGGATGATCAAAACAAGACTGAAAATGCGTCACACTCAAAAGGCGTTTGGATAGAAGGCTTATACAGAAAACCAAAAGACAGATATGTAAAAGTAGAGTTCTAAATGGTAGTTATATAATCAAGATCTAGACTCAACCTGCGAAGCAAAGGTTGGCTAGAATATATATATATATATACAACCCCAGAAATAAACCAACAGATAAATATAATTTTTGTTTCTCCAAGTCAACCTCTAAGAAGGACAAAACATAATATATACAAGTTGGAGAATCTATACATATATATAAACATAAACCAAATACAAACACCAAGTTCCAAGATAGTTCTTCGCTTCCAAGAGTTACCAGAATTCTCAATGCGGTGCCTCACGTCCTGCATCTGAAAATAACAACATAGATATGGAATGAGAACCGGAGGTTCTTAGTATAGTAAAGGTGCCCACAAAGATAATATATAATGTGCTCCAGAGGCGATCCTAGAACTACGACACTCATATTTAAACCATAAAGTTTATAAATGAAAAACCATATACAGGGTAGGTTATCTAAGGTTCTTATTTCTAATTCCTTTCTAACTTAAGCCCTAATTTTCACCTTCCTCCAAAACTCTGGTGCACAGACAAGCAATACAGACAAAGCAAACACAAGTAGGATACAGATACAACAGGTAGCAAATATAGTAGGTAAGCATAATAATCACATAGACAAGCCCAATTAATGCACAATCAAACAAAGCACACATATGCATATGATGTATGTCTGTCCTGTGGCCGATGAGTCTCATCTGTCAGTTATCAAGCTAAACCTGACATGTCTAGTAGCTAACCCTAGGCAGAACACCAAACACAGAGCAAGTGGGATAACACTGCAACTCTTGGATCTTACCCGCATACCCGGAGCAGGGGATAACCTCACCACTGCCTCTTACCCAGACGGTGTTACAGTTCTCGACCCGGAGCAAGCGACGACAGAACTTAGCCCTTGCATCTTATCTGAAGCCTCGAACTATCCCGGAGTAAGTGGATAACACCACTACATCTTACCCAGTGTCACATTCAAAAATTCATTCTCATTATCATTACAATTTATTCATATTCATTCAAATTCATAATCAAACTCAGTCCTCAACCTTCCTCTTTCTCAAAGCCAACGTCATCCTCAATCAAATCTCATACAACTCCATCACTGACCCTGAGTGAGTGGACAACGCTACCGCATCTTACCCGATGTCTCAATTTATTCCCGGCCACACACACACACACACACACACACATATATATATCAATCACAATCAGCCATCATCATCTCAATTCAAACTCATTCATCATCATCTCATTATCATTATAATTCATTCATATTCTTTTAACAAATATACTTAAAAATCAATTCTCGTAAACCATTATCAGACCTCCCATTTCATTCATTAATAATTCATAATCACAACATAATTCATTCTTTTCTAAATAAAGCAATCTCAAAATGTAATCCTTTTCTTAATAACTCGAAATCAAATTATAAAATTCTTAAAAATCTAAATCTTCCTAAATAACCACTTCATTCGAAGCCTCATATGTTCATAAAAATTTCGGCAGCATCTTTTCTAAAATTTGGACTTTTGCCACCCTTCAAGGGTCCCAACCACCAAACCAAATACTTCTCAGTCATTCAGATCATTCCTAGTATCAAATCATTTCAACATCAAACCGATTCCAATATTAAATCTTTTTCCAAAACTAACCAACTCCAATAACAAACTGTTTATAAAATCGAATCATACATCTCTCAACCAATCCATTCAATTCAATGTCACAAACGCACCATCAATTCTCAACACATCAACAATCATGTTTATTTTATACTTATCGAAGTCACAATCCAACACATACAAATTCATTTATCCTTTATACACACATTGTATACCATATACATAATCCATCAATAATTCATTAAGTCCATTCCAATTTTATGGTCTTCTAGCTTCAGTTTTCACGTTATATTATATTTTATCTACAAGAAACCAAATTATACCTTTGCCGATTCTTCCCTAAGCTTGGAACACCTCAAAAATCTCTCCTTTCACAAACTCCAAGCTTCCAAATGTCAATTCCTTAAGCTTAATCATCTGGATTTCGTTCCAAACTGCTCAATTGAACTCCAAATCAACAAGAACACAATCCAATTCACACAATATCACTATAATCATCATAGGATTCACTAATTCAATAATTCACAAGGGTTCAACAGTTTCTTACCTTACCCCTTCAAATGAACAAAATCTAATAGTTTTCTCAAGCTAACTCAAGCCTAGAACATCAAATTACATAATCTATCAAACTCAAAACCTTAAATTTTAAAATTAGGGAAGAGTGACTGAGTAAGAAATTGCTAGATTCTTACCAAATTGATATATGGTTGTTGTAGAGAATTCCGAGATGAATGCATGGCCGCTGACGGCTCGTCAATCAAAGCTCCAGATTGAAAGTTATGGACGACTGAAAATTGGAAGGGAGGGTTAAGGTTCTTCTTCACGTTTCCACCCTATTCAGCGTGATTCCATCAAGTGTTTGAAGAAGAAGGTTGTGGAGTATGATACAAGCAAAACAAAAATCATAGCATAGAACAAAGCTTTCCTTACCCAATTCTGTGAAACTAGGCTCTATTTTGGCTTGCTTTAGTAGTGTGTCCACTACTTCTTTCTGGCTCATATATAGTTGTAAGTATCGTTCAATAAGATTTTGAACCTACAATGAGGTAAATAAACTCCAAATCATGAGTAGCAAAATACCTCGAATCATAATTTGAACTTAACACTGCAGGGAATAGTGAAAGATTTAGAAGAGAGAAAAGGGAGTATATTGGAAGAAATGAAGACGCGAATGCTATTCATAGAATATACAACCTAAAACTATTTAGTGTCACAATTAGATCAATGTGAAACTATTAAAACTGTAATAAAGACCAAAAAGTAAATCATAGATCATAGAAGCAACATTGGTAGAACACAAAACTGTGAAATTTGTTACTATTATCTTTTCGGATTAAAGATCCATGAATTCAATGCTGGAACTATCTTCCCTCTTATATTCTAACTCCAATGTGTCCTAAGTCGCTAGCAACTGCAAATTTGAAATCCTATAACATTTGAAGAATTAACACAAGTATTCACAAAATCAAAAGTGAAACATCAGCAATAGCATCTTCAAATTTGAAAGCAACAACACTTGAAATTACTGATAAATAAAATTCAACTAGAAAGAGAGAGAGGAGAATTGGCGAACCTTATTGCAAACAACGGCAGAGTTTAAGGATAGTGAAGATATGCTGAGAGGGAGAAGATTAGAGAGTAAGGGCTCAAGCTTGGAATCATCGCAGAGAGCCAAACGAGTGAGCATTTGATTAAGAACCTCCTCAACCTTCGCGTTGGACTTTCCTACCACCATTAACGATGCTTTTAAGATAGGAACCAAACCTAGCAATAGAGATCGGAGACACGAACAAACAAGAATAGCGATGCAAATCTGAGGTGGGGATGGAAACATGAAGAGCGATCAATTTGAATGACTGTGAATGAGAGAAGGATGATGGACGATCATCGACGATGGTAAGGCCTATGGTGGTGGTCAGCGGTGGTGGGAAAAGCTTGAGGAGTTTCTCCTTAGGTTACTTGATTTAGAGAACAGAGTTAATGGTCATCTGAATTAAGATGAGATAAAAAAATATAATAAGGAATTAGCGGCAATATTGATAATTGCCACTATTGATTTAGAGAAAGTAGGATTACAAATATACAAAGATAATAATTCAGTGGCAATAGTAATAATTACCATTATAACATATAACAATAACGAAAAATTTATAATTGCCACAAAAAGATATCTTAAATAAAAGAAATAGCGGCTATTGTATTATGACCGTTAAAAATTTGTCGCTAAAACTAATTTTTCTCGTTTATGGAGACTTAAATATAGTCGCTTTGTCTGTGAATTATCATTTTTCTAAAGAGAATCTAGAGGGTATTAATCTTCTTCTTCATCAATATGATCATGACATATGTTATTTAATATTTCACATTTTGGATGGTTTTTTTGTTTTGGTTTGAATGGTTATTTTGTTTGGTTTCGTATTTTTTTTGTCAGGTTTCGTATGTTTATTTAGCAAGCATGTTGGATGTTTTTTTTTGTTATATACTGGATATTTTCGGTATGAATTTGGATATTTATTAGTTGATACATGTCGGATATTTTTTTTTTTGTCTTTTTCGGATGTTCCTTTTTCAACATTTTTTTATCTTTTTTATATATATATTTTGTTTTTTTTTTTGGATTTTTTGGGTTAGATAACGTATGTTTATATAGCAATCATGTTGGATATTTCTTTTCGTAATATTATGGATGTTTTCAATATGAATTTGGATAGTTATTGGTTGTTAGATTGTGGATGTTTATTTTTATATTTTTCGGATGTTCTTTTTTGATAATTTTGGATGGATTTTTTAATAATTTTGGATGCATCTTTTGTTAGGTTTCGGATGCTTCCTATATTAGGTTTTTGGACGATCTTTTTGTTAGGTTTTGAAAGTTTTTTTGTAGTTTCTCTTTTTATGTTAAAGCTTTTATGATGTTCATACTGAAGTTGTTTTGTTTGATTATTTTCTACACTTTTTAATTGGTGTTAGCAATCAATGATTACTAAAAGTGACACATGAGGAATGATTATTATCTTGTAAATTACATCCAAGAAAAAAACTATTCGAAATAGTTAGGTTTAATCCATCTATAAATATATCAAAAAGAAATATAAGTTATTCTTAATGTTAACGGGTTGTTGACTGAATTATCATTCTGGATATTCTTCTTCATATAGTTTTGGATGTTCTTTTTATATGTAGTCGTGGGTGTCCTTTATAGCTAGATTATTTTATTTTGTTGGGAACAATTGATATTGAAGAAAGCAATAATTCACAAGATATTTTGACTGCTCAATCTTTTAGTGCAAGTCGTAGAGTAGATGAATCGCAATAACTTGGTGAATTCATATTTTTGTTAAATTCTTTTGAAAACTTAGTTTAATATAACTAAGGCGTATACATGTTATTTTTTTCATATACACTTTCAAAGTATAGAACATGTTATTCTCATTACCGTTAGTCTTTCATATTTTTTCCATTAGAAATATATGCATTCTTTCGTTAACAATGCTTTATAAACTATAAGAAATTTTGAAACTACGAGAAAAAAAAACATCCGAAACTCCATGGAAAAAAATACCAAAAAAAATATTTGGATATATGGTGTTCCTTTTATTGGTGGCATCATAGCATGTATAATGTACTTTTCCTTTAATGATAAATAAAATTTTATAAAATAAAATAAGAACATCTAAAATTATCAAAAAAGAACATCCAAAACTTATTATAAAAAGAAATATCAAATAAAAATCTAACAAATCATTGAGAGTAAGAACCACAACTTAATCATAAACCTAATTGTACATCATGAACAATTTTGAAAATCTGAACTCAGCACATCAACCCTCAATTGTACATCATAAGCACAAACTACAACTCATAAAAAACTCATTCAAAACCTATTTTGGGATGCCTTCTTCCTCTTCTTATATGTTTTTCTTCTACAAATGTATAATAAAAGAAACATCCAAAACAGATGTTAAAAGAACATCCATGGTCTAAACAAAAAAAAATGCTAAAATTATTAAAAAACATCCAAAACCTAAAAAAATTTAGAATAATAGAAAAATAATATCTAAAACCTAACAAAAAGCAATATAAAAGGAATACATTTTTGGGGCCTCCTTATTTGTAACCATGTTGTAAAAACCTAAAATATAAGAATAGAAATTGATGTAAAAAAACATCCAAATCATATAAGAAATAAACATTTGAAACCTGAGGAAAAAAATCCGAAAACAATAACAAAAAAAACATCCAAAATCTATAGCAAGAAACAATCAAAACACAAAGAAAAAACAAAACAAAACATCTGAAATTCAAGAAATAGAAACATTCAGAATATAAAAAAAATATCTAAAACTATTAAAAAGAAACTTCCAAAAAAATTCTAAAACAAAAAAAAACTAAAAATTATAAAAAAAACATCCCAAACATTAAAAAAAAACATTCAAAACCTCAAAAAACAAAACATCCATAACTTAAAGAGCTAGATTACATCATTGGATAGTGCATTTAGCATTCAACACATCCATGTTATAAAAGATTTTAGTAAGCATTCAAAAGTCTCAGCACAATAAATCATCAATCCAATTGACAAAGAGATACACAAATGAATAGAAAAATTATAAAAACATTCAAAAACTAAAAAAAAAGAAACATCCAATACTATAAAAAAATCCTCCAAGACCTAATAAAAACAAGCGTACAAAACATTACATAAAGACCATCTGAATTCATACCCGAAAGAAACTTCCACAAAACTAACAATTATAAATATCCAATTCCTAAGTAAAAAACATCTAAATCTTAAAAAAATAAGCAACATCCAAAATCAATAAAAAAAACACTTGAAACATGACTATCATAAACATCTAAAAGCTCAAAAAAATATCCAAAACCATATATATAACAAATAAAAAAACTCCAACAATTTTAAATCTCTCTCCAAACAAAAGAAATCAAAGATTTTAACAAAAGAGAACGGCGGTGCCAACAAGTTCGACGGAGGCACAGTGAGTAACGGATAAAGATAATGACAGACAGCGAGACTCGGGATTAAGCTCTTCGAGAAAGTCAAAGAAAGAAAAAAGATCATAGCAAGCATGTTGATAGACACTCCAAAGAGACCTACATAAGTTTAATATCTCATGTTTTTTCGTGTTTCATATTTACTTTATAATTGTCTATCTAGTGTTTTATTTTATAATTTTTATCCATGTTAGAATCGCGTTGAAGCAAATTTGACAAAAGCTATCGAGGAGTGTTCCACTCAAATTGTTGAGGGGCCCGAGGTCCTCCTTTAGTCTTAGAAAGGAGGCGAGGACCAGATCATTGGTGGTTGCAAGTCTGGGAGACGCACGTCAACACCACCACTACACCTTGATTTACTAAGGCTGTTTGGAGCAGATTACTATGCTCAACATAAAGCTCAGGCTTTAACTGGAATAGTAAGACGAGTAAAGGATGACATATGCAGACTTAGAGGTGCGCTACCATCAGAAGCAAGAGGAGTGGAGGCAGACTCATCAGAGGCAGCAAGGGAGATAACCCACCTATTGAAAAATTTTGATACCAGAATGTAGATATGACTAATATGAAGAGTATCATGAGCTAGTTGTACACGTCCGTGTAGTCACTGATGCCTCCTCCATTTCTTCCCATGGTAGGCAATGGTAGCATGAACAATTCACGAAACGAAAAACCACCCCCCAGGCAGGAAGTTGACGTGGATGACGACAAGTTCCTCGACAAGGATTACTTGTAAATGTATAATAACATGTTTTTAAATAATGTATTTTATTTAATAATTAATAAATATGATATTTTTATTTCATG
>NC_029786.2:64611897-64621136 GCF_000816755.2 Arachis ipaensis
ATGATTAATTTAATAATTTATTTTATTATTGTCAACATATATATAGCTGATAAAAAATTTACCGATGACTCAAGCGTCAGGATAATTAACTTTTCAATTTTGTATTTAACATCTTTTTATTACCAAAATTAAAGTGTCACTAATAGTTTTTATTTTTTTTCAATGATATCGATTGTTTGGCAAAAAATGTTGAATTTTATTAATGAGACTTTGACCCACACAATTTTACCAATAACCTGTTAATAAAATTGGTTGGCACTTGGTAAGGCCATCAATAATAATCAATGTTATTATAGTGAGTAAATGTGGGCACTTCTTTTCTCCTCCTCTTCTTCCACATCCGAGGCTCAAAGAAGTCTTAACTTCTTTCCTGCTCTTGGTGGCTCCGATGATGCTAATGATGGTGGTGTCAAAATATGAGTCTTCTTCTTTCTCTTCTTTCTCTCCCTCAAGTATGTTTCTCTCTTGTTCTTTCTTTCTCTCTTCTTAATTTCACTAACAATGACCGAAATGAGAATGGGAACGAAAATAAGAGTCGATCTCAACCCTCTATGATTATTTACAACTTTTGGTGAGCGGTTAGCTTGGTGGTCAAGCTAATTTCTAACACAAATTTTGCATGGCAACATGCGTTTTCTGTAAACAAATTAGCCCGACTCAAATTTAAATTTAAACTTGGGACCAAGTTATATTTTTTCCACTAATTTTCTCTAATAATTTTTATTATTTCACCCAACACACATTATTTATTCATAATTATATTTCCACTACAAATATGCCTAATTGTAATTAATTAAAAGTTCAGGGACCAAAATATAAATAATTTTATTCAAGTCTCACAAAATCAAATTTGGGCATAATATTATGTTATTCTAGCCTTAATTATCTCTTTTAAGGAGAGAAAACATATTAGCCCTTATTTTACAAATAGAAATGTTAGACAACTAATTTTTTTTTAATCAATTCAAATTTACATACTTCTTCTTTTTCTTCTTCCAGCTGCATTATTACCATCATCATCATAAATTTAACGATAACAAAAGTATTAATGATATAAGAAATTTTTTAAAAATGACACATGAATTTTTTATAAATGACATAAGAAATTTTTAAAAAACTACAAGTCCCAAACTTTAACACACTTAACTAACAAAACACATTCAAATGTGTTTTGAAATTGAAAAATACATCAATTTATTACAAATGACACATGAATGGCTAGACCTCTTATATATGAGTTTAATACCATTTAATTAACACAAAAAGTTTTCAAAGGGCCACAAGTTAAGAAATTTTTTATATCACGGTTAGAAAATTTTGGTATCAAAATTAAAAAATTTTTTGTTATAGTTAAAAAATTTTGGGTGCTATTTCTCTAATAAATTCTACACAATTCAAACAAAAGCATTCTCATAATTTTACTTGTTTCACCCTCTTAATAAGAACCTGTGTTACAGTTAACAAATTTTGATATTATTTTTCTAATAAATTCTGCACAATTCAAAACTTCTTCTTCTTCTTCTTCTCATAATTCTTCTTATTTTACCCTTTTAACAAGAACCTATGTCACGCTAAAAAAATTTTGATGTCAAAATTAAGAAACTTCTTGTGTCATAGTTGAAAAGTTTCGGTGCTATATTTTTAGTAAATTCTGCACAATTCAAAACTCTTCATCATCATCTTCATCTTATTCTTTTTCTTTTTCATCAACTCTCTTTGATTTCACTTTCTCGTAATTTTTCTTGTTTTATTTTTTTAAAAAAATTAAAACAAAAAAAAGAAAAAAAATCAAACAAAAAAATAATAAATGTTGTAATAACCATCACCAAGAAGAGGAGAAGAAGAAATTAAAATAAAAGTACAGCAGTAATAAAAAAGACGATGAAGAGAAAATGTACAAAAAAAACAAAGAAAAAACGCAAAGTAAAAAAAATATGTGATTTATATACATGTTATATAAATAATTTTTGTTGAATTTAAATTAATTTAATTAGACTTAGTTAATAAAAATATTCAAATGTTTATTTCAATTTTTAATTAACATATATTTTAAAATATATTTAGAAATAATTATCTATAACAATATATAATGAAAAAACTCATTTTGATGTCCAAATTTTTTTCCATTTTTATCCTTCCTAATAACTTACTACCAGTTACAGAATTTTCACTACTTCATTTTCATTCACGAAGATAAAACATGAGCGAAGAACAGAGGTAGAAACACCTTGTCAGAAGGCATGCCAGTTACCGAGAGAGTATTAGACGAGGAAAACAAATCGATACATCAAGTGGACCAACTAACATGACAACATCATTACAAGATATCTCAAATATACCCGCTCAACAATACTCTGTATCAGGTACTCTAAGTTATACTTCCCATTAATAAATTTGTGTTGTTAGTTTATCATTTAATATTAATTATTTTTTACGATATATCTATATTACTGGACTCTTAGTGCCAATTATGTATAATTTATTTCTTGAGTGTACCCTTAAATTACCAAATTATTATTATATACATATAAAATTTTTATAACTGTATTATTATAAAAAAATATATATATGTTCAATGTTTAATAATATATTTGTTATTAAATTTTCTGATTCTGTAACAAAAAAAAATTAGTAGATAATTCTGGTATATTTTTTTAACATTTTTTCTACAATTTAATTTGCCATTTAATTTGAATTATTTCTACAATATCTCTATGTTAATGTATTCTTAGTACTATTTATCTGTAATTTATCTATCGAATATACTCTTAAATTCTCAATATACATTATTTTTATGTTAATAATAAATTTTTTAAATATTTAGATACTCATAATAAAAGCGAAACTGATTCAAGTAATAGACCGAATGGTAATAAATATGGGTAGAACTCCTATATATTTATTTAATTAATAGTAATTTATTTTTTCATAAATTTTGATTCAATAAACCTTCTATTATTATCCTAGATAATATTATTATAAGAATAAATAAAATGTTCTCACCGTATCATTATAAAAAAAATTATATTTGATATATGTTTAATAATATAATTGTAACTTAAATTTTTTTGGTATATAACAAAAAAAATTAGTTGATAATTTCGATATTTTTTTATACTTTTTCTTCTAAAAATAGATATATCAGAAGTGGCAATTTCTTCACTACATAAATTTAAATTGATAAATTTACTATTTTTAATATAATTATTATACTACCAGTTTAATATAATTTTTATATTCACGAATTACTTCTCTCTAAAAATTATACACGGTAAAATATAATCATTTAAAATACATTATTGTCGTTCCAATAATATGATTGCTATTATTCAGATGCTCATAATAATAGTGGTCTAATTAATATATAATAGAATTTTACATTTCATATATTTTTTAATATTCTACAATTCTTTTAAACGTTTTATTTAATACACAAAAAAAGGTTCAAATATTTTTAATAAATATATATAACATTGTAAAAAATAAATGATAATTTCTTCACTTAATAAATCTATTATACGGTTACACTTGAATCATTTTTTAAATGGTAACTTTTTACAAGAACTCAAACTGCCTATCATGTATTTGTATTTTACGGTCACTATCTATTTTTTTTAGTTCAGAGTTTGGATAATTATGATATTAATAGGTATTCTACGTATTCTATTACTTCCAATCAATTTAATTTTGTATGATTTGTTTCTTATAAAGTAACCTCTCAATTACCACAAATACTGTACAAACTTAATTCAATGAACAATTTTATAATTTTATTAATGTGTTCTTTTTACATACTATCAGAAATTCATGGAAATAGGTCTGATCAAAATAGAAAAAAATATAACTGGTTAGTATTCTATTTTTTTTATATATTTAGTATTGTGACATAATTTTAATAGGTAAATAAATTTATAAAAATATTATTATTTTATCCTTATATGTTAACATATTAATGTATTCATAGTAAACATTAAGTGTGAGCATAATTGATGTTAAAAAATTTATTTATTTAAGATCATTACAAGAACCAATTATAAAAAAGTGTGACAATGCCTAACAAAAAAAAATTAAAATCTATATACAAAAGATTTTATAAAAACCAAAATGATATTTAAAATATTTATTTGCCAATTAAAATGAAAAATATGTAAATTTTAGCGAAAACATTACTAATTACTAGAAATATAGTTTTTAAAGAAATATTGTTACCTTCACCACAGATAATTTATGTTCTTAGTAAATCTGTGTGTAGTTACTTCTTGATACAATTCAGTCTTCATATAATTTTAATTTTTAAATCTTTTTCATTGATATAGATATTTTTGTTTATAAACTTCAATTTATTGACGACTAACGACTTATATTTTTTTAATAGACAATTTAATTTCAAAAGAGCTCATCAATATATGTCAGGAGATAAAGACAACGAACTTGAACATTTTTTTTGTGCAACAGGTATGTACTAATTATCATTAATTGAGACATACTAGATATAGTAGAAATATATTAACAAATATAAATTACAGGAAGTAGGATTCCAAAGTCTCTGGAGTGCATGGAAAGATGAGCAAACAATTGCATCAATCGAAGCAATAGACAATAAAATAATTTTTTAAATTAATTACTGTGAAAATTGCATTAAATATACATACTTTTATTTTTATGTCAGTAATCATAATCATATGTTATCTAATAGGTTCATTTCCTTCAAATTTATTCTATTGGTTGGGGAGGAACGGTTAAAACAGACAAGACCCAATTCTGAAAGATGATAAAAAAGGAAATACTGTTCCAACAACATACAAGGTAATGCAATTATCGTAATCAGAATATTATTGATATACCTATTATCTATCTTCCTTTTGTATTCTTCATTTTTCATTAAATAAAAAAAAAAGAGTTTATGCCTAAAATATTAAAAAGTTACTCTGAAATTGGAACGGAGATTATGTTTTCCATATTGAATAAAGTTGCAAAAATAATTTCAAACCAGTGATAATAAATTAAACATTTTTCTTTTTCCAGCAACAAACTCACAGAAGCGGAACCCACTCATGTTAGTAAAGAAGAACATTGCAGGTACCTTTCATTAGATTAAGAAATCGCACAAAATAGAGGTAATATCGGATAATTATAGATTTGAATGCTCTAGAGAGGGTTTAATAGCTTCTTTTGTTGTGCATGTGTAAGAAATCTAATCTCAAACAAGAAATTTCAATTTTACAGGTTTTATTTTTTTTATTGTTAAATTGTCGTTCAAATATAATGAAATTTGTATTGGCATATGGTATATTTTATTAATTTCTAAATTTTGTAGTTCTTCAAGGCTCAAGAATTTGTTGATAAGGAGATGTATGAGGAATTGCTAAAAATTTTTACTCGGTACAAATTCAGAAATTACTTTAGGTTTATCTTAACGTTTTTACTTATAGTTTGATCTATAATCACAAAAAAAAAAGACATAATTATTTTTCTTCTTTACACTTTTTGTAGGCACAATAAAGATTCTTTAAATATAGATTCGTACTTTGCCTTACCACTTAAAAAAAGGTCCCTAAACAAAGAAAAAAATATGACTTTTAAATATGGCTCATTTTTTGTAAACAATCGTATTTTTCTATTTATTTTTATGACTTTGGGTTAGATAGAAAAAGATAAAATATTATTATAATAACTATTTTATGGATTATGTTATTTGTCGATAAGTGATGTATGTGTTCATTATAATTAAATCATTTTCATATTATTATTGTTTATAGATAGGTAATATATGATTATTTTAATTTGACTATTTTTATATTATCATTGACTATTCTATATTTTTTTATGTTATTTGAACGTGACAACTTTTTAAATTCATTAAAATAATTAACTTTTTTTGGTGAACAACCAAGAGAAAAAACAAAAGAGCAGAAAAGAAAAAGAAAAGAAATCAGGTTCTTAACAGCAAGAGAGGACAAACCATCTCTAGCGGCTGGTGCCAAAGGTGAACCTCATCAGCTCCGCTACCTCCAGATCCCATCTTTGTCAACCGATCTGCCACGACATTAGCTTCTCTCGGGATAAGCTCAAAACGAATATCCCAATCCCTTCTTAACTTCAAGTCAAAGATCAGTTGTATCACTTCTTTTTCAAGATGCCAGAGTGGAACTTGCCAACTAGTCACTAGCTCAAAAGCTGATGCGCAATCTGTCTCACAGACAACAAGCTTAAGACCCGCCTCCCAAGCCCAAGCCAAACCTTTCCATATACTCCACAACTCCATCTTGATGACACTAGATCCAAAGGAATTTTCTGAGCATCCCATTACCCATTGACTGGAGCTATCGCGAATTACCCATCCAAAACCAGCACAATCCCAAGTTCACACTCCCATCACAATTTAACTTCCAAGCACCAGGTTCTAGCGGAGACCAAGACAGAGATTTTAATTCCTGGATGCAACACACTCGATTCTGAGTTGTATATTCAAAATTTACCATGCACCTGCGAGCCTTGTATGCAATTGACCCAGCAGATCCAAAAATTTCCTGAAAATTACCCATATTTCTGTCTTGCCAAATTGACCATATTATAGCTGCAAATTTGGAACAACCTTCATTGAGGAGGCCATGCTTGAACCAATCATGCACCTCGTGAGAGCCAAAGAAATACACATCAGAAAAACCTAGAGAAACCCAAACTGATCGCACCACTTCACAATCCCGAAAACAACGAAGAATTGTCTCCAGAAGTTGATTGCAACGTGTACATAAGGATGAGGAGAGAGATGTCGCCGAAAACGCAGATATTGAGTTGGTACAGCATCATGAAGGCAAAGCCACACTAGGAGCCTCAACTTTTCAGGGACCCGCGCCTTCCAAAGCCAAAGCCAATTGATATTCCTATCCCAATTCAACTTATTCTGAATTAACCATAAATATCCTTGTTTAGCAGAGTAAAGAGTGTGCTCCCAACTCCAACCCAAATCACGACCAGAAGCCGAAATATGTACTAAACTAAGAATGTCTTCCCTTAAGTTCATAGGAATAAAAGAGTAAATCCTCTCCAAATGCCAAACTCCATCACGGTAAACATCTTCAATGGTCAAAGCAGCCTCACAAATATCAAGAAATTCAACCCTCGCTCCTACTGGCCCAGAGTGCAACCAAGAGTCAAACCAGAAATTCTTAGAAAGAGCTCCCACTTCCCAAACAAATCCTTCTTTTAATACGGAAGCTGTGTGCACAATAGACTTCCATATATACGATGAAGAACCCATTGCTTTAACTGCAAATAGTTTTCTATTCTGGAGGTATTTTTGAAGCATAATCTTGACCCACAGTTTCTCTTGATTCATCAAAATTTGCCAAACTAGCTTTCCTAATAAAGAAAAATTAACCAACCGCGACTCCTGCAAAGCAAGACCTCCAAACTTTTTCGGAGTCGTCAAAACTCTCCAAGATGCTAAATGAAGACCACGGTGATTATGACTACCACACCAAATGAAACTTCTAGTAAACTTATCAATGTTAGAGCACACACCTGATGGAAAAAGGCTTACTTGCATCCTATAAATAGGTATAGAAGATAAAATTGATTTAGCAAGGCAAATCCGACCAGCTTTATTAAGGAAGCGACCTTTCCAAGATGCTAGCCTATTAGTAAGCTTATCAACCACATCATTAAAATCAGCTTTAGTAACTCTGCCATGCATAAGGGGGACACCAAGGTATTTTCCCAGAGAATTAGCAAATCGGATAGAAGAAATACCAGTGAAGAGATCCTTGCATTGTCTAGAAACATTCATAGAACAGATAGCACGAGATTTGTCAAAATTCACCTTCATACCAGATGCTCTGCAAAAGGTGGCCATAATGTCCAAAACATGAAGCACTTGAGATTTCTACGAGATAAAGAAGGTAATTCCTGATCCCCCATCACATCAAGTTCTACCTGTTCCACATTACAAAAAAGATCTCTATAAAATCCAATTGCACATTCTTCGAGTTCTTGCGGATCAGTACTCCATCTTCCATCCTCCAAAAACAACCCCTGAACCTTGTTACGCTTCCTCTGCATAATGGTTTGCATATAAAAGAACTTAGTATTTCTATCTCCAAATCTGACCCAGTGCTCTCAGAATTTTTTATACCAAAACAACTCCTCTTGCATAAACAGATTACTATATTCAGCCTGTAACTCCCTTTCTTCCTGTATGAGGGATAAAGCATCAACTCTCTTCATTCGCTGTTGGATACTGGCCACACGCCTCTCCAATTCCCTCTTTCTTTTAAAAATATTCCCAAAGACATCTCGGTTAAAGGCCAAAGTATCATCTCTGACCTGAGAAAGGCAACGAATAGGATTGGGTCTACCCTTGTCCCAAGCACCCCTGACCACCGACAAAAAACTTGGCTGATAAGACCAAGCTACTTGAAAACGGAAAGGTTTTACCCCGACTCTTCTATCATTACCTTGACATCGTATCATAATGGGACAGTGGTCAGAATGCATCCTCGCCAAATTCTCCACATAGCTTTCTGGAAAACGAAAACACCAAGCATCAGTAGCCACAGCCCTATCCAGCCTCTTCGAGATGAACCGATTACCCTGCATATGTCTGAACCAAGTGTACAAAGATCCATGGGCTCCCAAATCAATCAAACCACACTCATCTAGGAGAGCTCCAAACCGCTCTGCCCTTCGAGAGACAAAGTTCCCACCTTTAACCTCAGATGAAAGAAGGATCTCATTAAAATCCCCAATAGCTAATAAAGGACCTGAATAATTTCTAGAAAAATCTGTCAAAACCCTCCAAGCTTCTTCCCTTTTGCTAGGAACGGGACTTGCATAAATTGCTGCACAGACCCAAGAAAAACCGTCATTCAAAAACTCAACACACACCACTTGCGAACTCGCTGCCACGACATTGCAAGATACTCCGGGCCATGCAGAGAGCACCCAAATACCTCCACTATGCCCCTGAGCTTCTTCAATATGAATAGGAGTATAACCTAATCTGTTCCAAAAGACAGCCATCTTTTGGAAAGCACAATGACTCTCTAAAATGATAAAAACGTATGGATGAAAATTCTTTACCAATTGTTTCAGATGCACCCGAGCCAGCTTATTTCCAGCTCCTCTCACATTCCAAGCTATAAAAAAAGCGCGTGCCTGTTAAGCCGCTAGTATTATTAATTATTAACAAAAAAAAATTATCTAAAATGTTTTCCACAATTAAAAAGTAATCAAAAATA
>NC_029786.2:64621184-64647798 GCF_000816755.2 Arachis ipaensis
TGGTGTCCAATTTTTTTTTTTCAATTTTGCTCTTTCTAATAATCTACCCCACTATATGTCAGTTATTCTAAGTTCAAAAATTTCCACTACTTCATCTTCTCTCTTATCACGTACATTCACGTTCTCTCTTATCTCATTAATTCACATTCACGGAAACCCTATCATTATCTCTTACCTCTCTTACTATCTATCATCTCATATTACTGTTACTAAATAATCAAAAAAAAACTTTTTTTTATCCATCTTCTCTTGCATCCTTCTCATTTCACTTAAATATAACGTAAAACCTAATATAATTTGCCTGAAAAAAGTTAAGTAATTTTTTTTATCTTATAATCATTTTATATTTTGAGATTCAAAATTTTGTATTTTTATTTTTATTCAAAGTTTATTTTTATGTTTTATAGGCACAGACACAGTGTCTGTTAAGCCGCTAGTATATATAATGCTCATATATCACAAAATCTACAATGGCATAAATTTTTTGGACAATTGAATTTTTGTCAAGGGTTTGGAATGTTTTCCCTTCCTTACCCAAGAGTTAAGCGTGTTTCATAGTAAAGGAGGAAAGAAATGGCTAAAGCCGTTAAATTTAGGTGAGTTCGGTAGGATCTTGCCCAGTTTGAGTCCTATTCAATTAATTTGATCTGTTTAGCTTAATTTTAAGTCAAAATCAATAAAATTAGTGTCAAAATTCATATTTTAATTATTTTTATATTACAATCTTTTTTTTATATATATTTTTACATATATGTAATGCCCATATATCACAAAATCTACGACATAAATTCTATGAAGCACAGACACTTCGCTGAGTTGTCGTGTCCAAGCGACACTCGTCTGACACACATATCTGCTTTGTCCAACCGTGTTTTAATAAAAAATAAAATTTTTTTCTTCGGATATATTTAGACACACCTAAATACTATCACGTGTCAACGCGTCCAATTTTATTCTTAATATATATTCTTGAAATAAATTTAAAAATAATATATATTATTATTTATGAAAACAAAATATTTTAAATACTTTATATAATTAAAAAATATTAAAAATAATTAAAAGAATTATTTATTTTAATATTAATAAAATTATATTTTTCATATATGTTGTGTTCCGTGTGTTGCCTACATATCCCGTATGGTTGCACCATAGCATAAATTTATGGTGTTTTCGTATATCTTGGTCCCGTATCCGTGCATACAAATTAGAAATAGAATAAATTAGATACATCAGCATCAGATATAACTTCTGAGAAATAGAAACTCCCAACATAGTCCCTAGTCCCTACCCCTCAAATATCCTTCACCAGCTTACAAATTAGTTCCAGAAAACAAATTGACTCGGTATTTTTAATAAGGACCATCTCAAGAACTCCATTTGCATTTGGACTAATGCATATGATAAGATTTTAGCCAACCGTAAATTTGCAAATTCACTTTAAACTCTAGGATCCTCACAACCTGCTATATAACTAAATAATTAGTTTCAAGTTAAAGTGCAGAAACAACCCTCTCATGGCTATTGTCATTAATCAAGTAATGCCAAAACTGCAATTTTCTCAAATGGGTTAATTTGAACTAATTGCTTAGACATAGCTTTGTTTGGAAATATGTTATCGGCTTTCATCCGCTCACTGATTCCATATGCTGGCTGCTTGGCATTTATGTACGCTTGGATTAGAACTTGATACTGAGTGAATCGAGAAATGTAGCCAGCTTTCCTCATTTGGTAGAAAATCTTTTCTGCATTATGAATGTCGCCGCTCTTCGCATACTCTTCCATAATAGCCATGAAAGTATCAAACAATGGCTTGTTTCGGTTCTGCTGGATTGCGGTCTGCAAGAGAGAGTTTGCCTTTTCTACTTCCCCAGCTTGGACATGAAGTTTGACAAGAGCATTGTATGTCAATAGGTTAAGTTTGCAGCCGCTATCTAACATTCGCTTAACAAGATCCTTACCCTTCAATAGCATATTATGATTGAGATAAACCTTCAGGAGTACATTATAGTTACCAGAAGAGAGTTTCCATTTCTTCGACATAATCTCAAAAATTTCCTCTGCTTTATCAATTTTGTTTAATGCTCCCCATGCTTCAACTGCACTCATGCAATCCTCAATTCGAGGGCTAGACTCACAGACCTTCCAAATTCTCTCTACTTCGTCAGCCTTTCCCAACTTTGCATAAAGGCAGAGCAAAGTAGGGCAAACCCATTGTTTCTTTTTCACGTTTTCACCTTCCATCTCCTTCAATATAGCTTCGGCTCTTTCATTAAGCCCAGCAGAGATGTAATGTCTAGCCAAGGCTGCTTGTGTTTGCAAGTCTGGTTCAATGCCTTCAGTCTTCATTGTCTCCACAATTTCCTCCATCCCAGCAATATCATTGGACCCTTTTGTGTCTATCAAAATTTTATAGGTAAGCGTAGAAGGTTTGACATTCTCATTTTCCATCAACAATAACACATCTGCTATCTTCTTCTTGTCAACCCTCTTATACAAAAGAAGCATTTGGTTACAAGCAAATGCTGTCCGAGGTAAATCCAAGTCCTTCATTCTATTGAATGTTGCCTCAGCCTTATTCAACTTGTTCTGACTAACATAGTTAGCAAGTAAAGTTCGGTATAACAACTCCCTTCTGAATGACTTTGGAACACTGTCAATAAATTTCTCTGCCATTGGCATACCACGTAATTTAGCAATCAAATCAAGTCGAGAAGCATAATCCTGCTCTAAGAATTCAAGCTTCTTGTTTAACTCTAGCCACTCGAAGAGCTACAATACCAACAAGAAAAGTACAACAGATTCACACAATTAAAATAAGATCACATCATAAACCAGAAGCTCAAACAAGGCAAAACATGTCAATCAGCAACAAAAGGAAATATATTGTCCTCTTTTCTTTACATGGGAAAAATATAGTCCTTAAACACAAAAAAAATACATATATATTTTCTTCTTTTGAGATGATAAAGATTTCATAGAATAATGAAAATTTCATAAAACACAATTATTAAAATCAATGAGGAAAAAGATATCCAAATATATGCCCCCACAAATTATACCAGTGAATATGGTAAAAAAGACAAAAGAGCAACAATATAATCCCTCTTACAGAGAAGCCATAAAGGTTGAAAGAGCACTAGATGACCATTAAGGTCAGTCCAAAATTCAATCTCCTGGTTGTTCAAACTTAATCTAGCAAACTAAATTAAATTTACAATATAAGTGAATGGATATTGGCCCCGAGTATCAATCCACTGCAGGAATAGGAAACATTTTCAAGCAGGAAACTGCTAAACGGGAGAGATGCTGGGAGAGAGATTTCCGCTATTAATTATATCACAGACAGGCTGGAAAAATTCAAATATCAAACATCCATAAAAGTAAAGCAATGTCTAATACTCTACTTAATCAGCATGAGTTCACAAATAAAATGAATTGGATTAATTGTAAGAGTAGAATACTATTAACTTTGATCAATTTACCTGCAAAGCCCTCCCATACATTTTACGCCTCCGGAGATTAACCAAGGCCAGTGAGATCTCTTGCCTACTAATGTCTTTCCCTTCTTCAATCCACTTATCCAAAGCCGAACGAACAGACAATCCTGGAGCTTTAATAATTGCCGTGAATATTTTTGACAGATGCTTACTACGCAGTGACTTTTTCTCTATTGGATCAATCTCAGTGTCAGATAACTCCATCTCGTCGTGTGATTTGTTAACATTCTCGTCATCATCGCCTAAGTCAGTCTCAACTTCGTCATTAATCCCTCGTGTCTGCAGCTCATAAGACAGCGCTTCATCCAAATCATCGTCATTGTTCATACTATTTGCATCAGCTTGTGACGAAAGTTCACGTCTGCTCATAATAAATTTGGGGGAAGAATGACCTGCATGATAACATGTCATTGTTGACAGAACTTTGCTGCATGTTATTTGAAAATATCCACTGATACCAGCCCCATCTTCCACAGCAGCTGGCATTAGCTTGATACAAGAAGCAGTAGATGCTCCTAGACTAAATCCTTGGCTCCTGCAAACAGTGCACATTAAAAAGTGACTGCAAACTCTTATAGGGACTAGAGCATGACCAAAGGCAAAATGTGAAACTAAAATAAACCAACACAACCTTTCTAGGTAATAAATGATAATTCAATGTTTTGTTGCTGGTTCAAGCAACAGAATCATGCACCATGTTATGTAAGAAACCAAGTCTTCATGTTATAGACAATCTACAAATATATAAATTCATCCCCTAAAATACTAGCCTAATGGAAACTACAACCCCCAATATATGAATAAAATTGCACACATTGCAACCCGGTTTAACATTAATTCTTTCTTGCACCCCCTTAGTTTACATTAAAATTAATTTTTACTTCAACTTAAATAACATAAATTGTCAATATTATGTCACCCATTGTTTCTTCCTCCTACAGTCACATAACAAGCTGTCAAGTTCTCAACTCTACAGCTTGCTCAAAAAGAGGAAGAGGCAAATCAAAAACAAAATCCAAGTCCTACCCACCGGGTAGCATCGACAATAGTAGTCAAACATCATCATAGTACCATATCATAGATTATTCATGTTCGAACCATACATTTCTAAATCTGTTAATATATAAAATTAGCATCAAATTAAACAAAGTTACAAGGTCTAGTTGCATGAAATGTATTACAGCACTAAACATGTAAACTTCTGCTACGAATTTAAGAGGCACTCATTTTGCAATAAAAAGGAAAATTAAGAAACAAAACCTAGATTCAAAGCTCAACATTTAGTTACGAAAAAAGATGGGCAAATACTTCAATTTTTCCATCGAGAGTAGAGATTAATGGGAAGGGCAACGAGGGAGAAGTTAAAGAGTGTTATTTACCTGAGACTAAGACGAACGGAAGCTCGACGAAGAGCCCACATGGTTGACGAGTGGAGATTGAGAAAGGTGCAAAGTTCTTGAAAGCTTAAACCCTAGCAAGTAGCAACAACTAGAAATGTAAAACCCTTCAAAATACTATTTAAAAAAAAATAGTATAACTGATCATCTAACCCAATTAGCTAAACATATTCCCAGTTACGTCACAGAACCTATTGTCTAATCAGTAAAACTAATCATTAATTTATCTAATTAGCATCAACTTAACATAAACAAATCTAAACCTAAATTAAAACTGAAAAAACTAAGCATAAAAAATTAATAAATAATTACTGAAAAAATAAAAAATAAAAACTCACCTACAGAAGCAGAAGCAGAGTAAGCGACGGAGCAGCTTCGGAGCTTCAGCCTGAAACGGAGGGGAAGCACGAGCACGACCTGCAGCGGAGCGGAGAGAGACGACGCAATCGGAGGATGCACAGCGGTGAGTGAGGTAGGGAGGAGGGAAGTCCGTGCGTAATGAGTGAGTGATGAGTGAGTGAGGTTTTTTATGGTGTGGGGGCGCCGAGGTTATGGGGGTAGGAAATTAGGGTTTTCATCCCTTTTTTTTATTTTTTTTGACAGGATGAATACTTCTCCTGATAATTTATTTTAGGATTTCGAGGCTTTTGGGGGAAAAAAAAATTTTCGTTTAATTTTGTGGGATTGATTAGTTTTTTTTTTTGTCAATAATCTCTCTTCAGAACATATTTATATGATACGTTAATTATTAATTAATTATTCTCCAGGTACAAGCATTTTTCCTATACAAATTCATACAAATCAATATATCCTAATTCACCTCACTCGCGCCTCTTCTAGCACGTATATTTCACGCGCCTCTTAATTTGACAGATTTTTCAATTAACGTGCGAATATATAACTTCTTTTTTCGAAAGAATTTCGTTTTCTTTTTCGAATTTCGTCTGCAGTTTTGTGCTTTCTCTCTGCGTTCTCTTTTGTCGTTTTCGTGCGTTTCTCTATACGTTCTCTTTCGGCGTTTTCGTGCGTTTCTCTTTGCGCTCTCTTTCTACGTTTTTCTCGATTTCCTTTATTTTCTACGTTCATTTTTGAAATCAAGCTCTGAAAATCGTTTTGAAGATAATGAATGATTCAAGTTTAGATTGTCAACTGAACCAGAGCGAAGTGAATTTTTGTTTTGAATCCAATGAAGTGTCTGAGGTGTGGTTCAATTCCAGTTAATGTTTTTGTTAGTAGTTTATGATTGTGGAGGTGAATAATATTGTGAACCTTGCTTGTGAAAATTGCTGTTCATTGTTGATTCTTTGAATTGCATGTAATGTAGTAGTTCTGATGAATCTGTTGCATTTTATATCATACTTTCAGTGTAAATCAGAAATATTTGGGTGTATTGTGGGAAAATTTCGTTGTATCTACAAGTTCTAACTTTTTCAATTGACCGAGGGTGAATTGCATTATTGTTTTAGTTAAATTGTTTTAGTTTCTGTTTGATGATGAGTTATGAATATGATTTTTGTTATTTTTTATGATGATTCTATAGTTGTAGTTGCATTCTATAGTTTATGCTAGCTTTAATATGGTGAATTGATGACTATTTTAGGTATATTTTGTAGTTTTTCTGCGATGTTGATGAGCAGTTTGTTCCCAAGGTTTTTATGACTTTTAACACGCTTGAAGATGCTGCAAAATTCTACAAGGATTATTCGAAAACTGCATATTTTTCTACAAGAATTCAGAGCACAAATAAGAAGAAAAATGAAATTAAGAACCAATTGATTATATGTAGCAGAGAGGAAAAATGAAAATTGAAAATATCTCCGATCGAGAAGACAAACCCCTTAGCAGGATTAAATTATCCCGCAAGAATTTATATACACATATTGAAGGGCATTAGTGTTTGAATCATTTTGAAGGTCGTATTGCATCAATCACATCCCTGCTGTGTAAATCAAGCAGAGATGCTCAAACAGCACAGGGAACTAAGCATGTCCGTACGTCGTACGATAGATAATAACGAGGAAGCTGGAAGCAGACCAAGCAAAACATACCAATCATTTGTCGCAGCAGCCGAGGGTCACCATGAGTTAAATTTTATCAAAAAAGACGTGAGAAATTACATCACGAGAGAAGTGCGGAATTTTTCAAAACTAGAGGATGCAAAACAATTTGGGAAATACTTATTAAAAATAAAAGAGAAGAATCAAAATTTCTTTTTCGAGTTCGAACTCGAGGTTGATCAGTAGATTAAGATTGCTTTTTGGGCGGACGCAAGGAGCAGGGCTGCCTGTAAGTATTTCGAAGATGTTATTTTATTCGATACCACCTCCAATACAAACAAGTAATATGCTATTTTGGTTTATGTTGTTCAGGTAATGTTGTTTTTTAAATATGTAGCAGAGGTGTACATTGCATGTTTTTGGGTGTAGAGAGTTATTATTTGGATGTATTTAACGATTTTATTTCTGTTTCGTCGTATTCAAGTATAATCTAGTTTTTTGTTCTTTTGTTAGGGTGAATCACCACGGTCAGTCAGCACTTATGTGATGCGCTTTGATGAAAAACGAGGATACTCAATCATTTAAATGGTTATTTGAATGTTGTCTTCATTGCATGGGAGGAAATCCTCTGAAAGGGATTCTCATTGATCAATGTGTATCGATGCAAAGGGCCATCGAGGCTTGTATGCTCACAATAATTCACCGTTGGTGTATTTGGCACATCATGAAGAAGATTCCAAGCAAATTAAACAGCTACAAGAGACACCAAGAAATCGAATAAGAGATGAACCATGTTGTTTGGAACTCTCTTACGAAAGAATCATTCGATAGAAATTGGAATGATTTTCTGATGAAGTATGGTCTTGGGGACAATAAGTGGCTTTTCAGGTAATGTTATTTTTTAAAATTCTGCAGCAGAGCTGTAAATTGCATGTGTTTGGGTGTATGCTAGTTCTAATTTAGGTGTTTTTGCAGAGCTTTACAAAGACCATCATTTATGGATTCCAGTTTATCTCGAGCACCACTTCTGGGCCAGGATTAGAAGCACACAAAGGAGCGAGAACGTGCATGCTTTTTTTAACAAGTTCATTACACGAAACAGCTCATTTATCCAATTTGTCAAACAATACGATAATTGCCTAGGAAGCAAAGAGCAAAGAGAGAGAGAATTGGATGCTGCAAATTTCACACCGTCATACAGTATGCAACAAAATTCTCAATAGAAACTCAGTTTCAACACATGTATACTCACGAGAAGTTCAGAAAAGTTCAAGCACAATTCAGAGAAAAGGTGAATTGCATCACAAGATCAAAGCACTCCGCTCTAGGCTATACGGTATACGAAGTTGTAGAACAAGTTTTCAACTCAACATTCAACAAGTTTGCGGCCCAAGTAAAATGTTAGTGCTTATTATTCAAGTCGAGAGGGATATTGTGTCGTCATGCCCTAAGCGTGTTAAGCTTTGAACGAGTAAATAAAGTGTCACCGAGATATATATTGGAACGATAGAGCAAGAACGTAAAGAGAAGACACACACATATCATGAGCAGCCATGACGAGCCACAGTTGGAGCCAAAAAGCAAGAGATTTGACGAATCGGTGTTTCATTCGCAAAATATATACGAATTTGAATCAGAATCTGAGGAGCTAATTACAATTCTGCACCGCGCCTACAATAATGTCATAGTTGAGATGCAAGAACTGAAAGCCAAAAGCAAGGGGGGCATGTTTGTTATCTCATGAAGATGTTAACTTGGAAGCCATTAATGAGCTTCAAAGCCCTCCACGGGTGAGAACAAGAGGATGTCCCAAAAATAAACTAGGTTCAAAGATGAAAAAACAGATTGCAAATGCTTCAAAGAAAAAGAAAACAAAAGCTCTAAGTGAGGTAAAAGTGATGTTCTTTAAATAGGGGCCAATTGAGTTTAATTTTGTTAAAATTTTTGGTAATATGTGAGTTTATTTTTTCACAGTTGAACCTTTTTTATGGCAGATCAATGGTGCAATCAAATTCCAGCCAATATCATGGACATGTTATGAATTATCAGTTAAGAAATTCAGTAGCACATGTTAGGTTTTGGGGTGTAGATTGACACTATTTCGATGTACCAAATGAACATTTTTTGATGTATTCTGAATGCTCTTGTTTTTGACATTTCTTTTTATATTTTGAGCTGCTGTTGTTTGTGTTGGAAATTAGTGTCTTAAACTATCTGAAGAGATTTGTTTGTTTTAAATTTACAATACATATACAATTCAATTCCTAAAGAGGGTAATAATTCAAATTTCTGAATTCTCATAACTCTTGGTTAGATTTTCCATGGAAATATGTAAGCACGCAATTTGGGTGTATTCCGGTAAGTTTTGAGTGTATTATAAAAGGAATTTGACGTATTAATATATTTGATCTTGTTTTTCTTGATTTTTTTTGAATCTGTAATTGACAGCTTTTGAATATAGCACAGACAACTTCATAGAAGTTTATTTATACAAACAAAATTTATAATAAGATTGGATTAAATATTCACAAACTATATAAAAAGTATTCAAACTATTCACAAACTACACAACATTTAAACTAATCACTGTCAATATCATCTGAATCTAATTGACAATATGGACTCAACAATGCTGCAGACGATATGGACAATCTGATTGCTTCACTTTCTCGAATGGCTATATCTCTTTTCTTGATTCATTTCATCAAACAGAATCTGCGAAGCGTATTCAACTCTGAAATGGTCCACCTCCGCCTACAGTTTAAAGAAATTTCTTTTTTCTAAACTCTGTTAATTTAGTAAAGTAATATAGAGTTATATATTTTTAAATATAATTACATGCGTTCAATTCTCCCAGTCATATTTGCCCTTTTTAATGTTTTCCAGCTCGATTGTCTCGAGCCATTTCATTACATAAACTGCACAATCGAAGCTAAAAACAAAAATAAATTAGCAAACTAAAATAGGACAATAAGAAAAAACATAAAATTTTTCAGAGAGAGATTTATACTCCATTCTTTGGCCCGCAATGTTGATATATGGCGGTTTAATTTGATCATCATTTTTTCTGAGAAGTTGCCCCCTAGCAAATACCCTCATTCTAAAAATTACATAGCCCTAAAAACCAAAAAAGCAAAATATAAGAAATACTACATATAAAACCTGATTACACCCAAATGATCCCATAGTACACCTTTTTTTAAATAGCACTACACCCAAATCTTATAATGCTAACAACAGACTTATACCAAAGAATTTATAGAGAAAATAGAATCAACTTACAACAAATTTATTAAGCTTCATTCTGGCTGGAGAGGGACACTTCTTGTTATAGGGGTCAAGAACACGAAATTTTTTGTTTCTAACATCTGCCATCCATATCCACCAATGATTTGCATAGCAAATAGGGGCAAATATCTGAAGTTTTGCCAGATAGAACAATGTTTTAGTTTAATTGGCACCTAACAAAAGAATGGTGATAAGAAGTTTTAGAAATGAAAACTTACATATAGATGGATGCCAACTTTTTCAAGTCCAAATAAAGGATGAACATTTTGTAGTCTAGAATGTTAAAGGGCTTATTTGATTTTTCATGTAAGAAGTCCCCGTTGCCATAATTCCCTAAAAACATATGCTGCATAATTTATATAACACCGAAAAAAATAGTTATTACACACAATACATTATATAAATACACTCAAATTTCATAATAATATACCTTACCACAATATCAGGGGAGAGACAGTAAAATTTTTCTTCAAATCTTTTATTTATTTCTTTGTTGAGAATTAGACACATTGCAATGACAATCTAGGAAAATAAAAAACCCCAATTAATTACATCAACATTTCAGTCACAACAGTATAATTAAAAATCATAAGGCAAGTGGTAGGGGTGTGCATGGTCCAGTCCGGCCCGGTCCCGAACATTTTAGGGGCTATTTTGGTGTGATTTCATTGGGTTTAGGGTCGGGTAAGGGTTTCAAAAATAAACCCGGTCATTATTTCGGGTCGAGTCCGGGCCATGGCTCGGGTCACCCGAACTCGGCCCGATGGCCCGATCATCATACACAACTAATATTTTGTGTTATTAGTGATGGATGATGGCTATTCTTATGTGGAATTTAAGTATTGTAAAACTTAATATGTTGTATTATTAGTTATTATAAGACTATAAGTCAATGTTTTATGTTTAAAATGCATAAGATTTTAGACAAAAATGCATAATATTGTGTTATTTGTATTGATTTAAATATTTGGTGTTATTAGACAATATTAGTATTGATTATGGTTATGCTTTAATTTTAGAGAAGAGATGGTTCTTGTTATATTTTTCTAAGTGAATTTTACCATGTCAAATAATGGTTGGAGTCTTGGAAATTTGGATATTTTCACATGCTAGCTTATAAGAAGGTATCAAGGTAATGTAATATTAACGGCCCGGTTTTTACCTGGTATAATCGTGGCCCGAAAGTGTATAGCTTTCATCGGGTCTAGGGCCGGGTTTGGGTCTAATAAATAGGCCAATATATATTTCGGGGCGAGTCTGGGTCACATCAAACCTGGTTTCACCCGACCTATGCACACCCCTAGCAAGTGGCACAAAAAGGCAAAGGAGGGAGCAAATACATTGTATACTTGGGGCCAAAAGAAAATAAACAAGCATTTAATTGAGGAAGTTTGTATAGTAGTGTGGCATGATAAAAATGAGCCAGGTGCGTATTCCAATTATGTGCCCGGTTAGAACACACACAACGGCCAGTGAAAATGACATCCACACAATTAAAAATTAAGCATGAGTTCCTCAATTAAACGGTCTAAGATGCAAGCAATAGATGAGCATCAATTAAGGACAAGCAAGCTTAGGCAATTATAACAAGAGTGAATTGAATTTAAGAAATATTGGATATTGAAATTGTACATGTGATGGCAGAAAGTTAATATAGAATAGCACAAAAAAACAATAACCAATTCAAATGATGAAAAGAAGACTACTTATTCATCTTAAAAAAATAATGAAATAATCACATAGACAAGGTTCTTGTTCCAAAAAGTGACAAGCTTGATAAGAATCAAGTCAAGTTAACTCAAACAAATGCAAAGCATTAACAAGAAACAAAAACCTTGTTATATGATTATATTAATTTAAAAACCTTGATGAACAAGCAATTCAATTAAATTCAATTCACTAAATTCAATATGCACTTGTTAAAGTCTCTACCAAATAAGAGACAAATGTCAATTTTCATATCAATTTGGTGTTAGCAACTCAAAGTAATAAACAAGCACATTATTGAAATTCCAATTTAAAATAACATCATAATCATTCAAAAGTGCACAATTCTTGATTAGAATGCCAAACAAGAATATAGTCCAACACATGTGGTAGCTACAACACATGCATTAAATAAAAAGTTGATTCGGGTATTATATCGAGCACATGGCATGCAGTACACATATTCATCAAATTCAAGCAAAAATTCAAGCAATAACAACCCATAAATTAGAAATTGAACACTTGCAACTCAACGACAACTAATTAAGCAAAACTTAACCTATATTACCAAAGTTAAACAAAGAAAACGAACATTAGCCAAGCAAATAAACAAAACAAAAAAGACTAAAACATAAAACTTGAAGAGTTGAAGAATGGAAGAGAAGAAGATGGTGGTACTTGTGACAGCCACCGCGAAGCTCACGGCGGCTGGGCTTCACCGGAGAAGACGACGGTGGTGCTAGGAGGAACAGGGAGTAGCACGCTGTGAAAGAGAAAGAGAAAGGAAGAAGAACAAAGAAGAAAGACGGGAGGGTGGTGGCGGCGTGGCAGCTGCGGTGCCGGTGGTGGCAGGGTCACCGGAAGAAGGGTGGGTAGGGCTGTGTGTGGCCAGACGAAGAAGAGAAAAGAAGGGTTGGGGTTGTCTGGCGCAACAGGGCATCCTTCCTGATTAACGCCTAGAACGTGACTTGTGCGTACGCACAAGGTAGTGTGCGTACACACACTAGGGAAAGCAGAGGCGTGCTCATATGCACAGTTGTGTGCAAGCACAGAAAACTCTTTTTTTTTAGAATAGGCCAAAAGGATCATGTGTGCGTACATATAGACTGGCGTGCATACGCACAGAATGAAAAAGGTTGGGGTGCGCGCGCACAAACAGATGCGAGCGCTCTAAACAGAGGGTGCGCAAACGTGTGTGCGTACGCACAGATAACGAAAACTAGGGCAGGTGTGCATACACACAATGCTCTGTTTCTGCAAAATTTTTAATGCCTCTAAAGCACCAACCATAATATCAATCAAAAGTTTTCAACCCCAAAACATATCATTCTTCAAAAACACATGATCAAACTAAAATGCAACTAGACTAAGCTAAGCAAGATAAGCAATTATTCAAGAAACAAAAGCTAAAAGAGATAAAAGGGTTAGAAGGATATTACCATGGTGGGGTGTCTCCCACCTAGCACTTTGGTTTAAAGTCCTTAAGTTGGACTTTTTGAGTGAAGCTTGTGTCAATGTGGCTTATGCTTCCACTCATCCCTGAGTTGCCACCCATGTTTGCTCTTCCAAAATCCTCCAAGATCCCAAACGAAGTACATCAAGCTTTCAAGCAACCTCAAGCAAGAAATTGGGACCCAAGGTGGTTGATTGTAGAAGTGTATGCCCGGATCCCACACTTTAGTTTCCTGGCCATCCCTTTGTTGATCTTTGCTCTTGTATTTGGATGAACAAACTCTTGAATTTCCATTGAAGCACCCCTATAGACCTTGAAATCTTCACAATTGAACCTTGCACCACATTTGAATTCCAAATGTTGATTTAGCTTCTTTGATGAATCTTGACCCCTTTTTGTGACCAACCTCTAATTTTTCACCATTTAACAACCCAAGAAGGACTTGAAGTTGATAATTCGTTTCCAAGATAGCATATTGATGTGGGACTATGAAGCTTCTTGAGGATATTGTCACCCACTTAATTTACTCTTGGAATGGAGTTACTCTTGTGAAATCTTGCATAAATACCTCCACCCCTTGGTTGCCTACCTCTTCCTCACCACCCTTTTCTAGCTCTTCCTCACTAACCTTGATGATTTGCATCATCTACCTCTTTCTCTTATCTAAAAGGACCATAGAAATAGTGAAATCTCATTCAATTAATGCAATTTCATGAACTAAATGATGAATTTTATTGTACATTGCTTTGAAATGAGTTTTGTTTGAATTTCAGGTGAAAATAGCATCAAAAGAAGAAGAAAACAAGAAAGAAGAGTTGGGCATGTGAGCTGGGCGTGCTACTTGGTGCAAATGCCAACAAATTCAATGGGCGTGGCACGCCAGTTAGCAATTCCAGAGGAGAGTCCATGAAGCTTTCAATGGGCGTGGCACGCCAAGGAGATGAAGCATAATGGGCGTGGCACGCCAAGGCCAGGCATGGCACGCCAACTATAAACTCTAGAAAAAGTCTGATTCAGAGGCAAAGAAAGGATAACAGATGCTATCAAATTCTGACCTTCGTGCGTTCCAATGAGCATATCTTGGACTATAGAAATCCAATTGATGCGCTCTTAACGGCGTTGGAAAGATAATGTTTAGAGCTTTTTAGCAATATATAATAGTCTATACTTTTCTTTGGAGAGGACTGCCCAAAATGGGTGTTGAACGCCCGAACTACCCCCTTTCTAGTGTTCAATGCCCAAGGAGGACCAAGGCCAGCGTTGAATGCCCAAAACTGGCGTTCAACGCCACCAAGGGAGCACAAGGCAGCACACACACCCCCTAGTGGGCGTTCAACTCCCACTCACTCAAGTTGAACGCCAAGCTCAACCCAAACACTCACCAAGTGTGCCCAGAAAGTGGATTTTCGCACCTTTAGCTTAGTTTAATTTATCTCATTTTGTAAATATTATTTATTAGATTAGTATATATAAGAGAAGATCACCCATATTTAGATCTTCTTCATCATCTTCGAATCTATCACACATTTTTTCTGTAAATTATGAGCAACTAAACCTCCTAAGTTAAGGATAGGAGCTTTGCTTATTCCTATGGATTAATTCATTACTTTTCTACTTTAAAATATGTTTGATTCTATTCTATGATGCATTGTCATTCTTCATCCTTATGAATCTGGGGTGAAACAGAAGTACGACCCTTTATTCTACATGAGTTCTTACGAGTCCCTGACAGGATAGTATTGAGCTACAGCTTGAGAATGCATCACAGGTTCCAATAGAGTATCTGGGCTAATTGGGATAAGTGACATAAAATCTTGTTAGTCATGGATAATTGAGGCTTCTGTAGCGCTAAGGCTAGAATCATAGAGCTTCATTCTTCGATCCGGAAGATCTGACCTTGTCTATGGCATTTTGAGTAGGATCATTAGAGATTGAATTGCGTGATCTTCACCCTTATTCAGATCGAATGACCACTAACCCTGGCGTTTGGTGTGGATCAGAGGAGATTGATGACCACTGACCCTGGCTTTAATCATTTACAGCCTTGCCATTGAATGAATCACTCATTGTTAAAGTAGACAATAAGAAGTATCAATCCGAAAGGATAAGCATCAGCAAGGCCTTAACTAATTCTCCATCATTATCTCTACACCAATTCAATACTATTTTCGTTTTATGTGTTTACAACAACTACCATCTTTTCTGTTCTCCTAACTAAACCCAGCAAGATAACCATTGCTTGCTCAATCCGACAATCCTTGTGAGATCGACCCTCACTCACCAGAGGTATTACTTGGACGACCTGGTGCATTTACCGGTTCTGTTGTGCGAGTTCTAATTTTGCGCACCAAGTTTTTGGCACCATTATCGGGGATTGTTTGTGGTTGACGAAGTACCAGTTATCCTGTTGCTTAGATCATGCACTTTTTCTTGTTTTTATTTAATTATTATTCATAAAGTTATTCAAAAAAAATTTGTTGAAGTCTAGCTGGCTGTGAAGCCATGTTTAATCTTTTGGACCGAGGCTTCAACTTATCATCACAAGAGCTTGTTGATTTCTATCAATTTTGCTGTTGAGAGTAATGATCTGCTAAAGCTTGGCTGGCCATTGGCAATGTCTAGTGTTTTGGACCGAAGCTTTCACTGAAAGCTTGGCTGGCTAGTAAGCCATGTCTAATTCCTGGACCGGAGTTTTAGACTAACATTGCATGATTCCTGGAATTCTTATTAAAAATTTTGAATCTCTTTATTTTCTTTTCCATATAATTTTCGAAAAATAAAAAAAAATTATTAAATTTATAAAATCAAAAATATTTTGTGTTTCTTGTTTGAGTCTAGTGTCAAATCTTAAGTTTGGTGTCAATTACATGTCTTTATTCTTCTTGCATTTTTCGAATATATGCATTATGTTCTTCATTAATCTTCAAGTTGTTCTTGATGATTTCCTTGTTCTGATCTTTAAATTCTCTTGTTTTGTGTGTTTTATTGTTTTTCATATGTGTTCTAATTTTATTAGTATCTCTAATATGAAAATTTCTAAGTTTGGTGTCTTGCATGCATTGTTTGTTTGCTTTTAGTTTTCTATGATTAGTTTCATTTTGATTGTTTCTCATCACTAAAAACTCAAAAAAATTTTCAAAATTATGCCTTTTCAAGTCAATAATACAGAGAATTGAAGATTCAGAACATACAGCAGAGGAATTACACAGAAAAAAAAACTGGGCGTTCAAAACGCCCAATGAAGAAGGAAAACTGGCGTTTAAACCCCAGTCAGGGTACCTGGCTGGGCGTTAAATGCCTAAAAAGGTAGCATTTTGAGCGTTAAACGCCAGAATGGATGCCATTCTGGGCGTTTAACGCCAGGAGGACACTAGAGGGAAGATTTTGTTTTTAATTCAAATCTTTTTCAAATATTCATAATTTTTCAAAATCAAATCTTTTTCAAATCATATCTTTTCAAAATCAATTTTTTTCCATTTTTTTTATTTATTACTATTTTCGAAAATCCTTGCTACAATTAATGATTTAATTCAAAATCTTCAAGTTATTACTTGCCTATTAAGAAAGGATCAAATTTTAATTCTAGAATCATATCTTTTAATTCCTTGTTAGTCAAGTAATCAACCTTAATTTTAAAACTTCCTTTTTTCATATCAATCATATCTTCTCAATCACATCTTTTTTAAAATAATTTTCTCAATCATATCTTTTTGATTTCTAATTTCAAAATCTTTTTCAAAATCACTTAAATACTTTCTCAATTTTAGTTTTTGAAAATCATCAATCAATTTTGCAAAATTTCTTTTAATTATTTCGAATTTTTTTTAACTAATTTTCGAAATCCTTTCCTCCCTTCCCACCTCCTTCTAATTAAGGACTAACACTCCTCCTCAATGTGCAATTCGAACTCTATCCCTCTTGATAAGTTCGAATTCTCCTCTATCTACCTCCTCCTTCTATTCTTCTTTTTCTCTGACATCGCAAGGAATCTTTATACTGTAACATAGAGGATTCCATACTTCCTTCTCCTCTCTCTTTCATATGAGCAGGAGTAGGGACAAAGACATTCTTGTTGAGGCTGATCCTGAACCTGAAAGGACCTTGAAGAGAAAGCTAAGAGAAGCTAAAGTACAACTCTCTGTAGAGGACCTAACAGAGCTTTTCAAACAAGAAGAAGCCATGGCAGCCGAAAACAACAACAATGCCAACAATGCAAGGAAGGTGCTTGGTGACTTTACTGCACCTACTCCCGACTTCTATGGGAGAAGCATCTCTATCCCTGCCATTGAAGCAAACAACTTTGAGCTTAAGCCTCAATTAGTCCCTCTAATGCAATAGAATTGCAAGTTTCATGGACTTCCATTGGAAGATCCTCATCAGTTCTTAGCTAAATTCTTGCAAATCTGTGAGTACATTTCTGAAAGGAATCTTGTGAATAATGGGACAAATCAGAAGAAAGGAGTTCTTGAGATTGATACTCTGAATGCCATATTGGCTCAGAACAAAATATTGACTCAGTAAGTCAATATGATTTCTCAGAGTCTATCTGGAATGCAAGCAGCAACAGGCAGTACCAAAGAAGCTTCATCTGAAGAAGAAGCTTATGATCCTTAGAACCCAGCAATGGAAGAGGTGAATTACATGGGAGAATCCTATGGAAACACCTATAATCCTTCATGGAGAAATCATCCAAACCTCTTATAGAAGAACCAACAGAGGCCTCAACAAAGCTTCAACAACAGTAATGGTGAAAAAAATAGGTTTAGCAATAGCAAGCCTTTTCCATCATCTTCTCAGCAACAGACAGAGAATTCTAAGCAGAGCCATTCTGACTTAGCAACCATAGTCTCTGATCTAATTAAGACCACTCAAAGTTTCATGACTGAAACAAGGTCCTCCATTAGAAATTTAGAGACACAAGTGGGTCAGCTGAGTAAGAAAGTTACTGAACTCCTTCCTAGCACTCTTCCAAGCAATACAGAAGAGAATCCAAAAGGAGAGTGCAAGGCCATCAACATAACCCACACGGCCAAACCTGGAGAGGAGGAAGAGGCAGTGATCTCCACTGAGGAAGACCTCAATGGACGTCCACTGGCCTCCAAGAAGTTCCCTAATGAGGAACTATGGGAATATGAGGCTCATACTGAGACCATAGAGATTCAATTAAATTTACTTCTGCCATTCATGAGCTCTGATGAGTATTCTTCCTCTGAAGAAGATGAAGATGTTACTGAAGAGCAAGTTGCTAAGTACCTTGGAGCAATCATGAAAATAAATGCCAAGTTATTTGATAATGAGACTTGGGAGGATGAACCCCCTTTGCTCACCAAAGAACTAGATGACTTGACTAGGCAGAGAATACCTCAAAAAAGACAAGATCCTAGAAAGTTTTTAATACCTTGTACCATAGGCACCATGACCTTTGAGAAGGCTCTGTGTGACCTAAGGTCAAGCATAAACCTCATGCCTCTCTCTGTAATGGAGAAGCTAGGAATCCTGGAGGTACAAGCTGCAAGAATCTCACTAGAGATGGCAGACAAATCAAGGAAACAGGCTTATGGACTTGTAGAGGATGTCTTGGTAAAGGTTGATGACCACTACATCCTTGCTGATTTCATAATCCTAGATACTGGGAAGTGTATGGATGAATCCATCATCCTTGGTAGATCCTTCCTAGCCACAGCAAAAGCTGTGATTGATGTTGACAGAGGAGAATTGGTCCTTCAAGTGAATGAGGACTCCCTTGTGTTTAAAGCTCAAGGATCTCCCTCTGTAATTATGGAGAGGAAGTATGAAAAGCTTCTCTCAATACAGAGTCAAACAAAAACCCCACATTCAAACTCTAAGTTTGGCGTTGAGAGGCCATCATCATGCTCTGAGTATCTGTGAGGCTCCATGAGAGCCCACTGTCAACCTACTGACATTAAAGAAGCGCTTGTTGGGAGGCAACCCAATTTTTACTTATCTATGTTAAATTTCTATTTTTTATTATTATTTTATGTTTTCTGTAGATTGATGATCATGAGAAGTCACAAAAACAACTGAAAAAGCAAAAAACAGAATGAAAAACAGTATTAAAAACAGCACACCCTAGAGGAGAAGCCTACTGGCGTTTAAACGCCAGTAAGGGCACCAGACTGGCGTTTAACGCCAGAAAAGGGCAAGAAGCTGGCGTTAAATGTCAGAAATAGGCAGCAACCTGGCGTTTAATGCTAGGATTAGCAAGAAAGGGCGTTTTGCACACCTAATTGGTGCAGGGATGAGAAATCCTTGACACCTCAGGATCTGTGGACCCCACAGGATCCCCACCTACCTCATCTCTCTCTCTCTCTCTCTCTCTCTCTCTCTCTCTCTCTCTTCTTTACACCTTTTCATAATACCTCTTCCCCAAATACCCCTCACCTATCAAATCCTACCCTCTTCTCCATAATCTCTTCACCAATCTACATTCCTCCATCAAAAAACCCTACCCATACATGGCCGAATCCTACCCCTCTCTCCACTCCTATATAAACCCATCTTCACTCCTTCATTTTCACACATCATACACACTACTTACCCCCCTTGGCCGAATCACTAAACCCCCCTCCATCTCCTCTATTTCTTCTTCTTCTACTCTCTTCTTTCTTCTTTTGCTCGAAGACGAGCAAACCTTCTAAGTTTGGTGTGGTAAAAGCATTGCTTTTTGTTTTTCCATAACCATTTATGGCACCAAAGGCTGGAGAAACCTCTAGAAAGAGGAAAGGGAAGACAAAAGTTTCCACCTCCGAGTCATGGGAGATGGAGAAATTCATCTCAAGGGTGCATCAAGACCACTTCTATGAAGTTGTGGCCAAGAAGAAAGTGATCCCCGAGGTCCCTTTCAAGCTTAAAAAGGGTGAATATCCGGAGATCCGACATGAGATTCGAAGAAGAGGTTGGGAAATTCTCACCAACCCCGTTCAACAAGTCGGGATCTTAATGGTTCAAGAGTTCTATGTCAATGCATGGATCACCAAGAACCATGATCAAAATGTGAACCCGGACCCTAAGAATTGGCTTATAATGATTCGGAGGAAATACTTAGATTTCAGTCCGGAAAATATAAGGTCGGCATTCAACTTGCCCATGATGCAAGGAGATGCACACCTCTACACTAGAAGGGTCAACTTTGATCAAAGGTTGGACCAAGTCCTCATAGACATTTGTGAAGTGGGCGCTTAATGGAAGAGAGATTCAAGAGGGAAGCCGATTTAACTAAAAAGGCATGACCTCAAGCCAGTGGCTAGGGGATGATTGGAGTTCATCCAACGCTCAATCATTCCCACTAGCAACCGGTTTGAAGTTACTATAGACCGTGCTATCATGATCCATAGCATCATGATTAGAGAGGAAGTAGAAGTTTATGAAGTTATATCCCTAGAACTCTACAAGGTGGCGGACAAGTCCTCTACTTTGGCAAGGTTAGCCTTCCCTCATCTCATTTGTCACCTCTGCAATTCAGTTGGAATTGACATAGAGGAAGACATCCTCATTGATGAGGACAAGCCCATCACTAAGAAAAGGATGGAGCAAACAAGAGATCCCACTCATGGACAAGAGCATGAGGAAATTCCTCATCATGAGATTCCTAAGATGCCTCAAGGGATGCATTTTCCTCCACAAAACTATTGGGAGCGAATCAACACCTCCCTAGGAGAATTAAGTTCCAATATGGGACAACTAAGGGTGGAACACCAAGAGCATTCCATTCTCCTCCATGAAATTAGAGAAGACCAAAGAGTCATGAGAGAGGAGCAACAAAGGCAAGGAAGAGACATTGAGGAGCTCAAGCACTCCATAAGATCTTCAAGAGGAAGAACAAGTCGCCATCACTAAGGTGGACCCGTTCTTTAATTTTCTTGTTCTTTATTTTCTGTTTTTTGAAAATTATCTTTATGTTTTATTTATGTTTGTGTCTTATTACATGATCACTAGTGTCTAAGTGTCTATGCCTTAAAGTTATGAATGTCCTATGAATCCATCACCTTTCTTAAATGAAAAATATTTTTAATTGTAAAAGAATAAGAAGTACATGAATTTCGAATTTTAAAACAGCTTAATTATTTTGATGTGGTGGCAATACTTTTATTTTCTGAATGAATGCTTGAACAGTGCATATTTTTGATATTGTTGTTTATGAATGTTAAAATTGTTGGCTCTTGAAAGAATGGTGAAAAAGGAGAAATGTTATTTGATAATCTGAAAAATCATAAAATTGATTCTTGAAGCAAGAAAAAGCAGTGAAAAGCTTGCGAAAAAAAATGGCGAAAAAAAAAAGAAAAGAAAAAGAAAGAAAAAGAAAAAGCAAGCAGAAAAAGCCAATAGCCCTTTAAACCAAAAGGCAAGGGTAAAATAAAAAGGATCCAAGGCTTTGAGCATCAGTGGATAGGAGGGCCCACAGGAATAAAATCCTGGCCTAAGTGGCTAAAACAAGTTGTCCCTAACCATGTGCTTGTGGCGTGAAGGTGTCAAGTGAAAGCTTGAGACTGAGCGATTAAAGTCGTGGTCCAAAGCAAAAAGAGTGTGCTTAAGAGCTCTGGACACCTCTAATTGGGGACTCTAGCAAAGCTAAGTCACAATTTGAAAAGGTTCACCCAGTTATGTGTCTGTGGCATTTATGTATCCGGTGGTAATACTGGAAAACAAAATGCTTAGGGTCACGACCAAGACTCATAAAGTAACTGTGTTCAAGAATTAACATACTAAACTAGGAGAATCAATAACACTATCTAAATTCTGAGTTCTTATAGAAGCCAATCATTCTGAACTTCAAGGGATAAAGTGAGATGCCAAAACTATTCAGAAGCAAAAAGCTAAAAGCCCCGCTCATCTAATTAAAACTGATCTTCATAGATGTTTTTGGAATTCATTGTATATTCTCTTCTTTTTATCCTACTTTGTTTTTAGTTACTTGGGGACAAGCAACAATTTAAGTTTGGTGTTGTGATGAGCGGATAATTTATACGCTTTTTGGCATTGTTTTTAGTATGTTTTTAGTATGTTTTAGTTAGTTTTTATTATATTTTTATTAGTTTTTAAACAAAAATCACATTTTTGGACTTTACTATGAGTTTGTGTGTTTTTCTATGATTTCAGGTATTTTCTGGCTGAAATTGAGGGACCTGAGCAAAAATCTGATTCAGAGGCTGAAAAAGGATTGCAGATGCTGTTGGATTCTGACCTCCCTGCACTCGAAGTGGATTTTCTGGAGCTATAGAAGCCCAATTGGCGCGCTTTTAATTGCGTTGGAAAGTAGACATCCTGGACTTTCCAACAATATATAATAGTTCATACTTTGCCCGAGATTTGATGGCCCAAACCGGCGTTCCAAGTCAGCATAGAAATTTTGGCGTCAAAACGCCAGAACTGGCATGAAAGCTGGAGTTAAATGTCCAAACTGGTACAAAAGCTGGCGTTTAACTCCAAGAAAAGTCTCTACATGCGAAAGCTTCAATGCTCAGCCCAAGCACACACCAAGTGGGCTTGGAAGAAGATTTCTGCATCATTTACTCATTTCCGTAAACCCTAGGCTACTAGTTCTCTATAAATAGGACCTTTTGCTATTGTATTTTGATACTTATCCATCTTTGATTAGTCTTATGCTATCTTAGACCTTTATGGGGGCTGGCCATTCGGCCATGCCTGGACCTTCATTACTTTTGTATTTTCAACGGTGGAGTTTCTACACACCATAGATTAAGGTGTGGAGCTCTGCTATTCTTCATGAATTAATGCAAAGTACTATTATTTTTCTATTCAATTCACGCCTACTTCTTCTCCAAGATATACTCTTGTGCTTAATTCAGTTAAGTCAGAATGAAGGGGTGACCCGTGACAATCACCCAATCTTCGTTACTCGCTTAGCCAAGGTCGCGTGCCTGACAACCACAAAGCAATCTACATGATGTTCAACGTAGTCATTGGACGACAGCTAGAGTATACTCTCTTGGGTTTCTAATATAAGATTAGAACCTTCATGGTATAGGCTAGAATCAATTGGCGGCCATTCCTGAGATCCGGAAAGTCTAAACCTTGTCTGTGGTATTCCGAGTAGGATTTGGAAAGGGATGACTGTGACGAGCTTCAAACTCACGATTGTTGGGCGTAGTGACAGACGCAAAAGGATCAATGGATCCTATTCCAACATGATCGAGAACTGACAGATGATTAACCGTGCGGTGACAGTGCATTTGGACCATTTTCACTGAGAGGACGGGAAGTAGTCATTGACAACGGTGATGCCCAACATAAAGCTTGCCATTGAAAGAAGTATGAATGATTGGATGAAGGCAATAGGAAAGCAGAAGTTTAGGAGGAACAAAGCATCTTCATACGCTTATCTGAAATTCCTACCAATGAATTACATAAGTATCTCTATCCTATTATATATTTTATTCATCTTTTAATTATCTTAAACTCCATAACCATTTGAATCCACCTGACTGAGACTTACAAGATGACCATAGCTTGCTTCAAGCCGACAATCTCCGTGGGATCGACCCTTACTCACGTAAGGTTTATTACTTGGATGACCTAGTGCACTGACGAATGGATTTTTTGACGGTTTAGAATTTCACAATTGAATTCTCGTTGCAAGCATAGTTTCTAAACCAATCACTAATCCTTTCATACAAAAAGTTGTTTGTCACTAGTACAAACCCCTAAAATTTATAAACCGAAGTATTGGACCTCGGGTCGTTCTCCCTAGGAATTACAATAAAGTGTCTTGTTATTGGTTATGAGTTATTTTAGGGTTTTGGATAAGAAGCATGAAAAGTAAATGGCAATGAAAATAAACTAACAACTATAAAAGGCTCTTGGCAAGGTGTGAGAACTAGAAGTCCTATCCTAGTTATCCTTCTCAATTGTGATGAGAATTGTTCATTGCTACCACTTAGTTAACCCTTACTAATTAAAGGAAGGTCAAGTGGATGAATTGACTTAAGTCACAAGTCCTAGCCAACTCTCAAGGAAAGACTAGCTTTAGTGCACTCCAAACCAATTCGCAATCTCTCCAATTATCAATCAACAAAGGAATTAGATAACTCAAGTGTCACTAATTACTCTACCTAGGCCAAGAGGAACAAAATCTACACTAAAACTAAAAGAGACATTTCAACAAACACATAAAATGCAGTAGAAGTAAACATTATTAGATGCAAGAATTAAAGGAATCTACAACTACAAAAACAAGAGATCAACAATAGAAAAGCAAAGAAGACACATTTATTATGAGTTACCTCTTATTGAATTGAAAGAAAATGGAAGAACAATACTAGATCTACAACAAAACATAAGAACAACATAAAGGAAATTACAACAAAAGAGTAGAAGAAGATTGAATGTAGCAACAAAGAATTGAGAGATAGAAGTGGAAGAAAGCAAAGATTAAAACCTAGATCTAAGAACTAAACCTAATCCTAATCCTAATTCTAGAGAGAAGTGAGAGCTTCTCTCTCTAGAACTCTAAACTAAAAGTGATTATATGTCCTATGTGATGGTAATAATAATGATGATGCCTTCCCCTTAATCCTTCATCCTTTTATTCCTTTCCCTTAGCAATTTGGCGCCAAAAATGGGTTCAGAAACCCTCTCAAATCGCCAGGCACGTGTTGCATTAGTGAGGTCATGTGCCCTCATCGACGCGTGCGCGCACGGTACGCGTGCGCGCACGGTACGCGTGCGCGTCCCTGGCTAATTCTGCGATGTGCGCGCGAGCGCCTTGTGCGCGTGCGCGTGCATGGCTGACTTTGCTTCTTTGACTTTTTATGCTTCTCTCCACTTGTATGCTTCCTTCCTTGCTTCCTTTGATCCATGCCTAGCCTATTTCAATCCTGGAATTACTAGCAAACACATCAAGGCATCTTATGGAATCAAAGAGGAACTGGAAGTCATCAAAATAAGGCTTAAAAAGCATGTTTTTACACTTAAGCACAAGTATGGGAGAGATAACAAAATCATGCTAATTCCTAGGCTAAATATGACAAAAGGTTATCAAAATACTCTAAATTCAATGCAAAACAAACCGTCAAATTGGGGTTTATCATGCACTTGCTGGTTAGTTGTGCGGAGTTGTGACAAAGAGTTGAGATTACAGTTGTGCGTACCAAGTTGTTGGCGCCATTGATGATCACAATTTCGTGCACCACTAAGATGTCCCTAGATCATTCTACAGGTGGTTCAATACACATGAAAAAGACAATCGAGGAAGCTCAAGAACTCATTGAGACAATTGCCATCAACCAGCATTTATACTCATCTAGTGAGACTTTAATGAAGGGAGAGGTCAAGACAGTGTCCACTGAATCAGACCCTCCAGAACAAAGTGAATCATTAACCCAGTAGCTACACTCTCTCACACAATAGTTGCTAGGTTTGCAAGAAGTGTTGCAAGAAACCCGTTCCTCCAACAAGAACATAGAGGCATGGTTGAACGAGGCTGAACATCAATTGTCTGAACGGATAAGAGAAGAGTGGCAAGCCATCTAATTGAGGAGTGGAAGGACCCTGAACACCCAGTCTCAGAATAGTTAGGAGCAGGGGGAAGAGGAAACAACAGAGGATGAGCAAGCAGTGACTGAAGGCACCATCAAGGGCACTGAACACCTAGAGAAGAGTGGCACTAGCATCCAACGCCCAGGAAGGGGCAACACTGGCGTTCAACACCAGGAAAGGACCAGCAGTGGCGTTGAACGCCCAGATAGGGGAGGCCATGGTTCAGGGAACACCTCTTCCAAGCAAGCTAGTAACCCTTCTTTTGGTACTTTGGACACTCACCCTACACCACTCAGAACACATGAGTACAAGACCAAGACGCCATTTCCTCAGAAACTCCGTCAAGCAGAGAAAGATAAGCAGTTTGCCTAGTTTGCAGATTACCTCAAGAGACAAGAGATCAAGATCCCATTTGCAGATGCCCTTGAACAAAAACCCTCCTATGCCAAGTTTATGAAGGACATATTAAGCCATAAGATGGATTGGAGGGAGGTAGAAACAATCTTCCTCATTAAAGAATGCAGTGCAGTCATCCAGAGGACCCTACCGGAGAAACTTCAGGACCCTGGGAGTTTTGTGATACCCTGCACCCTCAGAGACGGTAGCACAAAGACAACCATATGTGATCTTGGAGCGAGCATTAACCTAATACCTTCATCACTGATGAGCGGATATTTTATACGCTTTTTGGGGATAATTTCATATAGTTTTGAGTATGTTTTAGTTAGTTTTTAGTCTATTTCTAGTAGTTTTTAG
>NC_029786.2:64647823-64693584 GCF_000816755.2 Arachis ipaensis
TGTAATTTCAGGTATTTTTCTGGCTGAAATTGAAGGAGCTGAGCAAAAATCTGATTCAGGCTGAAAAAGGACTGCTGATGCTGTTGGATTCTGACCTCCTTGCACTCAAAGTGGATTTTCTGGAGCTACAGAACTCGAAATGGCGTGCTTCCAATTGCGTTGAAAAGTAGACATCCAGGGCTTTCTAGCAATATATAATAGTACATACTTTGCACAAGAATAGACGACGTAAACTGGCGTTCAACGCCAGTCCTCTGCCCAATTCTGGCGTCCAGCGCCAGAAAATGATCAAAAACTGGAGTTGAACGCCCAAACTGGCACAAAAACTGGCGTTCAACTCCACAAATGGCCTCTGCATGTGGATTGCTTAGAGTCTCAGCCCAGCACACACCAAGTGGGCCCCAGCACACCAAGTGGGCCCCAGAAGTGGATCTCTGCATCATCCATCATAGTCCACTCATATTTTGTAACCCTAGGCTACTAGTTTAGTATTTAAATAACTTTTAGTGACTTATTTTGGATCTCATGACATTTTCAGATCTAATTGTTGGGGTTGTTGGGGGTGAGGAGCTCTGCTGTGTCTCAATGAATTAATGCAAGTATTTCTGTTTTTCATTCAAACACGCTTGTTCCTATCTAAGATGTTCATTCGCGCTTAACTGTGATGAAGGTGATGATCTGTGACATTCATCACCTTCCTCAACCCACGAACGTGTGCCTGACAACCACCTCCGTTCTAAATCCGATTGAATGAGTATCTCTTAGATTCCTTAATCAGAATCTCCGTGGTATAAGCTAGAACTGATGGCGGCATTCATGAGAATCCGGAAAGTCTAAACCTTGTCTGTGGTATTCCGAGTAGGATTCAGGGATTGAATGACTGTGACGAACTTCAAACTCCTGAAGGTTGGGCATTAGTGACAGACGCAAAAGGATAGTAAATCCTATTCCAACCAGATCGAGAACCAAAGTGGTACGCGTTGTGAAAAGTGTGATTCGCAATTTGTGCTACCAAGTTTTTGGCGCCGTTGCCGGGGATTGTTCGTGTTTGAACAACTGACGGATTATTTTGTTGCTTAGATTAGAAAAAAAAAATCTTTCTTTTTGGTTTAGAGTCTTTTATTAATTATCCCTTGTTAAAACACTTTAAATTTATAACTCAGTTAGTTAGAGCGTGGTGTTTATGTTCATGATAATTGGCTATCATATTTTTTTTTAAAAACCTTTTTCAAAAATAATTTTTCTATTAAATCCTGTGCCAAACTTTAAGTTTGGTGTTTTCAAAAATAATCTTTCTTAAAATAAGGTCCCATAACTCATTTGGCTAGAACATTAATTTGATTGGGTTAGACTCTTTTATACTCTTTTCAAAACCTTCTTTTTCAAAAATATTTTTTCTCTTAAATCTTGTGCCAAACGGTAAGTTTGGTGTTTTCTTGTTGATTCCCCTTTGATTTTCGAAAATTTTGGTTTGGTTTTCTAAAAATTTTAAGTTTGGTGTTCTTCCTTCATGTTCTTGTGTTCTTGTGAGTCTTCAAAGTGTTCTTGAGTTTTCCTTGTGTCTTGATCTTAAAATTTTTAAGTTTGGTGTTCCTTGGTGTTTTCCCTCCAAAATTTTCGAAAAACAAGGAGCATTAGATCTAAAAATTTTAAATCTAGCACTATCTTATTATTTTTCTCTCTCCTCACTAAATTCAAAAATATCTTTTTTAAAATATCTTTTCTAACTTCCTAACTTCTTATCTTTTCAAAATTTGTTTCAACTAACTAACTAACTTTTTGTTTGTTTCTTAACTTTTTCAAAACTACCTAACTAACTCTCTCTCTCTCAAATTTTCGAAAATATCTCCCCTCTTTTTCAAAAATTTCTGTTTTTTTTAGGATAGCTAATATACATATGGACGAACAGTTTAAGCAAACAAAGCAGCAGCTATCAAAGCAAATAGCAGAAGAATGCCAAGCAGTTCAATTAAGACGTGGGAAAACATTAAATACCCCACCTCAAGGCATCAAAGATTCAAGAAATGAGCGACCCACCAAAGATTCCCCTGAGGACAGTAAGAGCCCAGGGAAAAATAATTCTGGCACTAAAACGCCAGGAAATGGGTGGAAGGCTGGCGCTGAACGGCCAGACCATGCCCAAAACTGGCGTTCAGCGCCAGAAACAAGGCAGGATTGGCGTTCAACGCTAGAAACAGGCAAGAATCTGGTGTTGAACGCCCAACAGGGGCACATTTCTGGCGTTCAGGCGCCAGGAACAGATAGTGAGTTGGCGTCTAACGTCACTCCAGCTTCTGACTCTGGCATTCAATTGCCAGTGAGGGATCAGACACCCACAAGTGCTGACAACAACCCCTCTAAAAAGGCTTCTTTAACTACTAAGGTTGAGGAATATAAAGCCAAGATACCTTATCCTCAAAAATAATCTCTGTGGGATTCGACCCTTACTCACGTAAGGTATTACTTGGACGACCCAGTGCACTTGCTGGTTAGTGGTACGAGTTGTGAAAAGTGTTATTCGCAATTTGTGCTACCAATCACTAATAAAGAAACTTAGGATCCAAGAAGTCAAGCACACCTATATATGCCTTCAGCTTGCTGATGGCTCCATCAAGTTTCCATCAGGAGTGGTTGAAGACATGATTGTGAAGGTCGGACCCTTTGTATTCCCCACAGACTTTGTGGTATTGGATATGGAAGAACATAAGAATGCATTCATCATTTTAGGGAGACCTTTCCTGGCTACAGAAAGGACCCTCATTGATGTGCAAAAAGGGGAAGTGACACTGAGATTTAACGAGGATGAATTCGTACTGAATGCGGTCAAGGCCATGCAGTACCTGACACCGCAGAGGAATGCATGAGGATTGATATCATCGATCCCATAGTGGAAGTGGTACATGCAGTTGAGAGACTCGAGGAGGAGCGGGATGACATCCTTGAGGATGCCACGCCTGACATGGAGGCACCAGAAGAATAGAAAGAGTCGTTAAAAGCTCTTAAGGTAGAAGATGAACCTCCCAATCTCGAGCACAAGCCATTTCCATTATTCTTAAAATATGTGTTTCTAGGAGAGGGTGACACTTATCCAGTGATCATAAGCTCTGCTCTAGAGCCGCATGAAAAACAAGCATTGATTCAAGTGCTGAAGACCTACAAAATAGCTCTTAGATGGACCATAAGTGACTTAAAGGGAATCAGTCCAACTCGGTGTATGCACAAGATCAGGCTCGAAGAAGATGCTAAACTAGTGGTGCAACCACAAAGGCGACTGAATCCGGCTATGAAGGAAGTAGTTCAAAAAGAAGTCACAAAACTGTGGGAGGCTGGGATCATCTACCCCATTTTAGATAGTTCCTAGGTAAGCCCTGTACAAGTTGTACCTAAGAAAGGAGAGATGACAGTGATCCACAGTGAGAAGAATGAATTGATTCCCACGAGAACAGTTACAGGATGGCATTTGTGTATTGATTACAGGAGACTTAACAATGCCACAAGAAAGGATCATTTCCCCTACCATTCATAGACCAGATGCTAGAAAGACTGGTTGGGCATGCATTCTACTGCTTCTTGGATGGCTATTCAGGCTACGATCAAATTTTAGTAGATCCTCAGGATCAAGAGAAGACAACATTCACATGCCCATATGGAGTGTTTGCTAACAGAAGAATGCCATTCGACCTCTGTAATGCACCAGCAACCTTTCAAAGGTGTATGCTCTCAATTTTTTCAGATATGGTTGAGAAATTCCTTGAAGTATTCATGGATGACTTCTCTGTCTTTGGTGATTCCTTTGATTCCTGCCTTAACCATCTCGCCTTAGTTCTGAAACGATGCCAAGAAACAAATCTGGTTTTAAAATGGGAAAAATATCATTTCATGGTGACTGAAGGAATTATTCTTGGACATCAGATTTCAAGCAAGGGAATAAAGGTTGATCAAGTTAAGGTGGAAGTAATTGAACGACTACCACCACCTACTAATGTTAAGGCAATCAGAAGTTTCTTGCGACATGCAGGATTCTACAGGAAGTTCATAAAAGACTTCTTTAAAATTGCAAAACTCCTGTGCAATCTTCTAGCCACTGACACTCCCTTTGTTTTTGACAAAGATTGTCTGCATGCTTTCGAAACTCTGAAAGCAATGCTTATCTCTGCACCTGTCATTTCTGCACCTAACTGGGACCTACCATTTGAACTGATGTGTGATGCCAATGATTATTCCATTGGTACAGTTTTAGGACAGCGACATGATAAGCCTCTGCACATCATTTATTATGCCAGTCGTGTTTTAAATGACGCACAGAGGAACTACACCACCACAGAGAAGGAATTACTTGCAGTCGTCTATGCCATTGACAAGTTCAGATCCTATTTAATAGGTTCTAAAGTCATTATCTACACTGACCATGCTGGTCTCAAATACCTTCTATCCAAGCAGGATTCTAAACTAAGATTGATAAGATGGGTATTACTCCTACAAGAATTTGACATAGAGATCAAGGAAATGATCAGAAAATTCGGTAGCTGACCATTTGTCCTAGATTGAACCTGCAGCAGGGACGCCCCTTCCCACTATTGAGGTATCCGAGACCTTTCCTGATGAGCAACTCTTTGCAATACGAAAAGCACCTTGGTTTGCTGACATTGCAAATTACAAGGCTATAAGGTTCATCCCCAAGGAATATAGTAAACAGCAAGTTCGAAAATTCATACATGATGCTAAGTACTACTTGTGAGATGAACCATATCTTTTCAAAAGATGCTCGGACGGTATCATCCGCCGTTGTGTGTAAGAGGAAGAAACGCAACAAATTCTCTGGCACTGTCATGGATCAGAGTATGGAGGTCATTTTGGAGGTGAGCGAATAACCACCAAGGTTTTTCAGAGCGGCTTCTACTGGCCAATGCTCTTCAAGGACTCCCAGGAGTTTGTCCACAATTGTGACAATTATCAACGTGCTGGAAATCTCCCTCATAATCACGAGATGCCACAACAAGAGATTCTGGAAATTGAGCTGTTTGATGTATGGGGAATAGGCTTCATGGGCCCCTTTCGACCCTCCTATTCGAACACATACATCCTTGTGGCAGTGGACTATGTGTCTAAATGGGTTGAGGCAATTGCATCACCCACTAATGATATCCGAGTAGTGATGAAATTCCTCTAGAAATATATTTTCAGCAGATTCGGTGTCCCAAGGACACTGATTAGTGATGGAGGTAGTCATTTTTGTAACAGACAACTCGACTCCATTCTGCATCGTTATGGCGTTCGCCACAGAGTGGCAACCCCCTACCATCTGTAGACAAACGAGCAAGCCGAGGTCTCCAATAGGGAACTCAAAAGAATTCTAGAGAGAATAGTGAGCACCTCTAGGAAGGATTGGGCAAGGAAGTTTGATGATGCCCTCTGGGTGTATAGAACAGCTTTCAAGACCTGTATTAGAATGTCGCCTTACCAGCTGGTCTATGGCAAAGCATGTCATTTACTAATAGAACTGGAACACAGGGCCTACTGAGAAATCAAATTCCTACACTTTGATGCCAAAGCTGCAGGAGAAAAAAGGTTGCTCCAGCTAATGACATGCTGCATTTGAGAATGCTAAAATTTACAAAGAAAGGACTAAGAAATGGCATGATAAAAAGATATCTTCCAGAGTCTTCAAACCTGGCCAGAAGGTCTTACTCTTTAATTCCAAATTCAAGCTCTTCTCTGGGAAGCTCAAGTCAAAATGGACGGGACCTTTTGTGGTCACTAATGTGTCACATTTTGGTCATATAGAGCTCCAAAATAGATACTCAGACAAAAGATTCACCGTTAATGGACAGAGAGTCAAGATTACCTAGGGGATGACATTGAGCAAGAAAGCTCTACTCTGCTGCTAACATAACAGCAGTAATGTCAAGCTAATGATGGTAAAGAAGTGCTCGTTGGGAGAAAATCCAACCATAAGTAGAGTACTATCGTCTTCTTTCTTGTGTTCATTATTAATTTTTAGTTTATTTTCTATTAATTTTCATAGTTTTCCCTTGCTTTTTAAACATTTGTGATCATGTGTATCACTTAGAATAGAGACAGAGATATTTAGAATTGAAAATAGAACACCCTGGAGAGAGCCCATTGTTGGCGTAGAACGCCAGACAAGAGGAAAGCTAGGTGTTCAATGCCCATTGAGGCCAGCATCTCTGGCGTTGAACACCAGAAGAGGCAGGGAGCTTGGCATTCAACATGTAGAACCTATGCACAATTACTCAAGAGGGGGGGTGAATTGAGTATTGCAACAACAATGAATCTTTTTGCGAAAGTTAAAGACAATATACAAAAGTGTTATTGTACTAGTATTTTTCCAAGAGCTTAACTCAATTGCTAAGCATTTATAAGGAGCTTTTACTTTCCAATAGACACCAACTCAAATAAATTGATCAAGCTTTTCACCAATCGGACTTAAGCTATTCCTTAAGTACTTACGAAGCTACTTTTCGATCACAATTTATTTGCTCAAAGGTAAAAGACAATAATATAGAAGAGATGAGTTTGGAGAGATGAAAATAATTAAAATTGGGATTTAGGTACCCAAGTGAATTTGGGTCCTTGATGGTTAGTATGAGCATAATGCCCATAAGGTGCCCATCTCGTATCTTGACTACTAAAGTTTATATGTTTAATTCTAGTAAAGCATACGGGTGTTATATGACCTACTTTATTGCAATAATGACATATGACATTTGGATTATGCATCCTATGCATGTTTCTGAATGGTTGCCTAGGTTGTTTCCTAAATGCAACATCTTTTGATCTATATGTATTGTGATTATAATTTCTAAATGAAGCATGTTGAGGAGGATGTTTAAAGGCTTCATTCCTTTTAGGCATGCTTGCCTTTTGGGCTTGCGGTTGCCTAATAGGAGTTTTAGTATTTTTAAATTTTCCTTTTTCAAAACCTAAACCTTCCTTATTGTGAACATGCTTTTGGTTTTTCAACATTTTATCTAAGTTCTTTGAAGATTCATTGAACTTAGCTAAAGTGTTCTTAAGATTTGTAATTTTATTTTCATGCATTTTACAAGATTTGTATGGATCACTACTTGTGCTACACTTATCTTTTCCAAGATTGATATTCTCGTTTTTCAACATCTCATTTTGTTTTAAAAGTTCCATATTCTTTTTCTTTAGGAGAGAATAATCTTGGGTAAGTTTTGTGTACACCTCAAGTAAGGCATCATATTCATCTTGTAAATTAAAAGAAGTGGGGTTGTCATCACTAACCTTTTCTTCGCTTGCCATTAAGCAAAGATTTGCAACCTCGTTGTCATCGGAGTCGGATTCATCCTCGTTCTCCCATGATATGTATGCTTTCTCCTTCTTCTTAAATTTCTTGTTTTTGTCCTCCTTTTGAAGTTTTGGACAATTGGGTTTGATGTGTCCAACTTCTCCACACTCATAGCATTTTGGTTCCTTTGTTTTGTTCTTGAAGTTTTTCTTCATTGCAAACTTATTGAATCTTTTTAATAAGAGTACAAATTCTTCATCTCCTTCTTCTTCATTATCATCACTCTCTTCTTGCAGTGATGTTGTTTTAAGGGCGAGACTTTTCTTCTTGCTTTCTTCACCTTTTTGTCTATTTAGCATAGTCATTTCATAGGTGAGAAGATTTCCTCGCAGTTGATCAAATGTAAGTTGATCATAGAGCCTTCCTTCCACAATGGCGTTCACTTTGGAGTTCCATTTTGGTGTAAGGCTTGTAAGCACCTTGGTCACAATTTGTTTATCATTGTATTTTGTGCCAAGCATGCTTAGATTGTTGAAGATCTTGGAGAGTCTTTCAAGGGCTTCTTCAATGCTCTCTTCATCTTTCATTTTAAAATTTTCCCATTCATGAACCAACATAAATACCTTTGATTCTTTAACGTGGTCGGTTCCTTCGTAGGTGATTTGGAGTTTATCCCAAATCTCTTTAGCGGTTTCACATGTAGAGATCTTCATATAATCATGCTCGTTAAGTGCACAATGAATGAAGTTGATGGCTTTATCATTCATTGCCACTTTCTTCCAATCATCGTCACTATATTCATCTTCTCCTTTCGGTACTTGTTTTAAGACGGAGACTCCTTCTTCTTTAGCGCTTGTTGTCTTTGTTGGAATGTGATTTCCATTCTCAATTACTTTCCAAATTCTCACATCTTGAGAACGGATCCAAATTCTCATCTTATTTTTCCAATAAGAGTAATTTGTTCCGCTAAAAAGAGGAGGTCTAGCGGTTGAGTTACCTTCGCTAGTGTTGTTGTTGTTAAAGCCCTATGCTTTTGTACCTTTGAAAACAAGTTTTTAAACCATTTGGCTAGCATCGAATTGCAAGATGTGCATCAAAACATTTTGTGAGTGTGTGTTGAGAGATTTAGCAATTGGTTCTTAACAAGAATTTACCTAAGTCCTAAGACACTATACTTGTCTTCAAATGTTGTGGACTTGAGTTTCTTGTTGTTGTTGTGTTGCTTTCAACTCTTCATTTCTCAACGTTGAATGTTGGTTGATCTTTCAACATGCTTGTTCATTCAAGTTGTTTGTTGGTTTGTCTTTCATGTCTTTTGTTGGTTTGTCATTCATCAAAACCTACGAATACAAACTTCGCATACAAGCAACATGATTTACACAACACCCATTGAGGACCACTTATTGGCGTTGAACACCAAAATAGGGCCAACATGGGTGTTCAACGCCCATTTAGGAATACATGTTGGCGTTGAACGCTAGAATAGGGGCAGCAAGGGCGTTCAATGCCCATTGGAGAGCACTTGTTGGTGTTGAACGCCAGAATAGAAGACAGCATGGGCGTTCAACGCCCTTGAAGGAGCTAGGAAGATCCATCTAATGACCCCCTAGCGTCCAACGCCAGAACTAGGCGTTGAATGCCTAGGAAGGGCCGGCGAAATTCAAATTTTCAAGGGAGGAATAAGGGGTTGACTTTTTCAAACCTTATCTTTTCAAAACCTTATTGTTTCTTCAAATATCTCTCCATATCATAGTTTCTTTTATTTTAATTTACATTTCCTCAATTCAAACCCAATTAATTCAAAGTTTTTTGAACCAATTCTTTTCTAGTCATGTCTTTTCAAATCAAATCCTTTTCATATCTTATCCTTTCAAATCTTTTTCAATTTTTTTTAAAGATTTCATAATTTAAAAGATTTTTCATACCCTCCTTATCTCTAATCTTATCTTTTAAATTTAAACCTTGTTATCTATCCTATCTACTTTCAAAAATTAAATTTGAAACCCACACCCCCACCCTTTAAATCCCCATTCGAACCTCTCTCTCCCTCACACACCCTCATACGCTCCCATCTACTTTCTCTTTTGCTCAAAACGAGTAAACCTTTTAATTTTGGTGTGGAAAACGCTTCGCTCCTTCACTTATCATGGCCCCAAAGAGTGGAAGATCCACCTCAAGGAACAAGAAAGAAAGTGCTCTACTAACAGTTGCCTATAAACCTTACAGAGTCTATTCCAAGCTTCATGAGAAACACTACTATGATGTAGTATGCAAGAAGAGAGTCATTCCGGAAGTCAAGTTCGAATTAAAAGATGATGAATACCTGGAAATTCAAGAGCAAATCTGAATGAAGGGTTGAAAAGTTCTGGCCAACCCTGCAACCAATATTGGAATAGTAAAAGTCTGAGAGTTTTATGCAAATCTGTTGTTGACGGAAAAACAAAAGAAAGAGGGATTGAGATTCAACCTATGGCGCACCATGGTCCGAGGAAAGACGCTGCATTTCGATCTGGATAAAGTGAGGCAGATTTTCAAATTACCCCCACAAAAGGATGACCCTGACTCCTTTAATAGGAGAGTACAAGCTAATTCGAGGCTAGATCAAGTCCTTAAGGACATATGTCTGCCTGAAACTCAGTGGATAAACGACAGGAAATGTCAACCAAACCAATTGAAGAGAATGGATCTCAAGCTAGTTGCTAGAGGATGGTTGGACTTCATTGGGCATTCCATACTCCCCACTTGCAACCGTTCTGAAATGACTATGAGACGAGATGTGATGATCCATTGCATCATGATGGACAATGAAATGGAAGTTCACCAATTAATCCCATGTGAGATGTACAAGTTCGCAAACAAGACTTCAACTCAAGCCAAGCTGGCTTTTCCACACCTCATCTCTCGCTTGTATAGTGAGGTAGGAGTCCTGATTGACAGAGACACATGCATCACAGTAGACAACCCAATCATCAAAGAGAGCATGGAGTATACCAAGGGACCAGCACCAAATAAGACTTAGCAGTTAGACGACCCTCCTAAGAGGAAAATGCCTGAGCAGCCTCAGGAGGAGAGTGTCCCTACAATGGAATATTGGACTCAACTGGCAGCATCTATTGAGCAGTTGAGATCCACCATAGATCAACTAAGAGAGGAGCAAAAGGACCAGCCTCGCATGCTTCATAAGCTGGCTGAAGAGCAAGAGAAACAGGGGCGAGAATCAGAAGAGCTGAAGTGCCAGAAAACATCTTCTGGAGAGAGCAATGACCACCATGATTAAGGTGGTTGAGTTTTCACCCCTATCTAGTTCCTATTTCAGTACTTTATTTCCTGTTTTTCAATTCTAGATTGCATGATTACTAGTAGAATTTCTCACTTTCTAGTTTAGTAGTTAATTTTTATTACTGTCTGTTAAGTATATGATATTCAACTTATCATTCCATCAAACTTGAATAAAATTTCGTTCTTTTTTAGAAGCAGTAAAATACAAGAATTCTTGAATTGATTATAATTTGTTCCTTCTAAATTCAAAAAGTGGCGGCTTTGTATTTACTTTATAAATGTATGAATTAACTGTGCATAATTGTCGTGAAGTTGAGGGTGTTGGCTCTTGAAAGAACAGTGAACTTAGAGAAGTACTATTGGTTCTCAGAAAAATCCAAATTATTTATTCTTGAAGCAAAAGAAACAGCAAAAAAAAGAGAAAAAAAATCAAAAGAGAAGGGTCCAAAGCTTTTAGCATCAATGGTTAGGAGGGTCAAAATTGTCCTAAAAAGTTCAAATGAGCTGCTATCCCTAACTATATGCTTGTGGTGTGAAGGTGTCAAGTAAAAAACTTGAGACTGAGCACTTAAAGTCATTATCCAAAATAAAAGAGTACGCTTAAGAACTCTGGGCGCCACTGTCTTGGAATTTAAGCAAAGCTAAATTCGAATCCAAAGGGTTCCCTCAGTTAAGTGCTTGTGGCGTTTATGTATCCGGTAGTAATACTTGAAAACAAAATGCTTAGAGTCACGACTAGGCTAAAAAAGGTGCGAAGCACCAAAAAAAAAAGCTGTGTTCAAGAATCAAGAAAAGCTAAAAGAAGAGAATCAATAATATCATTCGGATTCTAGTTCTAAGGAACGTCAATATTTCCAAGCTTCAAAGTAAAGTGAGATGCCAAAACTGTTCAGAAGTAAAGAGCTAATAGTCCCATTCAATATTTGGAACTGAGCTTCATTGACAACTCTGAGACTTATTGTATTTTTCTCTTCCAATTGTCCTATCTTGTTTTTGGTTGCTTGAGGACAAGCAACAGTTTAAGTTTGGTGTTCTGATGACGGAGCATCTTATACCCTTTTGCATAGCATTTTTAGAGTGTTTTTAGTTATATTTTATTAAGTTTTAGTATGTTTTAATGCAAAATTTACCTTTTTGGATGCTACTATGAGTTTTTGTGTTCTTATGATTTCAGGTGATTTTAGGTGAAATTGGCAAGTTTTGAAAAAGTTTGATTTAGAGGCAAAAAAATGATATCAGATGCTACCAAACCGTGACCTCCGTGCATTCCAATGAGCATATCTTGAGTTACAGAGGTCCAATTGACGTGCTCTTAACAGATTTGGAAAGCTAACTTTCAGAGCTTTCCAGAAATATATAATAGTCTATACTTTTCTTTGGAGAGGACAGCCCAAAACGGGTGTTGAACGCCTAAACTATCCCCTTTTTGGCGTTCAACGCTACCAAGGGAGCATAAGGCAGCGCACACACCCCCTAGTGGATATTCAACGCCCACTCACTCAAGTTGAATGCCAAGCTCAGTCCAAACACTCACTAAGTGTGCCCAGAAAGTGGATTTTCGCACCTTTAGCTTAGTTTATCTCATTTTGTAATTTTTAATTATTAGATTAGTATATATAGGAGAAGATCACCCATGGTTAGATCTTCTTCATCATCTTCGAACCTATCACACATTTTCTCTGTAAATTATGAGCAATTAAACATCTTAAGTTAAGGATAGGAGCTCTGCTCATTCCCATGGATTAATATCATTACTTTTCTACTTTAATATATGTTTGGTTCTATTCTATGATGCATTGTCATTCTTCATCCTTATGAATCTAGGGTGGAATGGAAGTATGATCCCTTATTCTACATGAGTTCTTGCGAGTCCCTGACAGGATAGTATTGAGCTACAGCTTGAGAATGCATCACATGTTCCAATAGAGTATCTGGGCTAATTGGAATAAGTGACATAAAATCTCGTTAGTCATGGATAATTGAGGTTTTTGTGGCTCTAAGGCTAGAATTATAGAGCTTCATTCTCCGATCTGGAAGATCTGACCTTGTCTGTGGTGTTTTGAGTAGGATCATTAGAGATTGAATTGTGTGAGCATCACCCACGTTCTGATCGAATGACCACTGACCTTGGCGTTTGGTGTGGATCAGAGGAGATTGATGACCATTGACCCTGGCTTTAATCACTTACAGCCTTGCCATTGAATGAATCACGCATTGTTAAAGTAGACAGTAAGAAGTATCAATCCGGAAGGATAAGCATCTCCAAGGCCTTAACTGATTCTCCATCTTTATCTCTACACCAATTCAATACTACTTTCATTTTATGCGTTTACAACAACTACCATCTTTTCTGTTCGCCTGACTAAACCTAGCAAGATAACCATTGCTTACTCGATCTGACAATCCTCGTGGGACTGACCCTCACTCACCTGAGGTATTACTTGGACGACCCGGTGCACTTGCCGGTTCAGTTGTGCGAGTTCTAATTTCGTGCACCAGGTACCATTCATATCTTTGGGTTTGGGATGCACATTGGGGAGGGTTTAGCACATTTTAACATGGGAGAGGTGGTTGCCATGAGTGTTGCTCATACACATACGGTTCCTCCCTCAATTGTTTCTCCCACTCCATGATGCAATCCCAATTTGAAGTCATCATACCCTACAATATGATCACAACCAAACTCCAAGCAACAAGGGTGATAACTCATAGAAAAAGTAGAAAATAAAAGCAAAAGACATCAATAATCAAGAAAAGCAAACACCTAAGTATTAACAAAAATAACCAAATAATCAAAAAGTAAGCTATTTACACTATTGACATATTCACTACAACAAAAAATACGACACCAATTGCATTGTCCCCGGCAACGGCACCAAAAATTTGATGCGTGGAATTACACCGGTTCGGAATTTCTCAATAGAAAATAAGCGTTTTGTTGCAAGTATAGACCAAACCGGTAATTAACTCCCACAATCAAAGTTTAATTCAAAGATTTGTCACAATTAATCACAAAATAACTGGAAGTTTTAAATCCCAGGTCGTCTCCCTTAGAAAATGCAAATTAGGCGCACATTCTTAGTTGTGAATTCATGAGGGTTTTGCAATCAAAGAACAAAAGATTAAAAGAGCTAAAAAATAAAAGAACTAATAAATGATCGAAAAGGAAATTAATGCAATTAAAAAGGAAACAAGATCAAAACTAGTGAAAATGTATAAAAGAGCCTTGACTTGGGAATGAGAATTAAGGAATTCTATCATCGTCATAACCATAACTATGGTAACTATTATGAGTTAATCTCACTTCGTTAACCCCTAACATCGAGGAGTAATTCAAGCAAGCATAATTGACCTTAATCTATAAGTCCTAGCTAACTTACCAATTAACTTGGTAAAAAGCTAGCATCAATGGAAACAAGAATCAACCAACAACCCAAGAATTACCACTAAATATCGGACATTATGACTCTAGTATCCTAGGAACTCGTTTCCCAAGACAAGGTGTGAAAATATACTCAAAATCCATAATTGACATTTTCACAAACACCTTATGGGCATAAAAACAAAACATGGTAAATTGCAAAGAAAAATAAAAACTATAACCAAACTATTCACAAAATCAACTATAAACATTCAACAAGCATATATAAAGTATAAAACATTAAATTCATCAACCAAAACTTCAAGAAACTAAAATTGCATATATTAACAAAGTAACTTGAAATAGAAGAAAATGTGACAAGAGTAGTGTAATTAAAGATGAAATTAAAGAGTACTTACAAAATAGATGAGCAAAATCCAATATCAAAATTGGAAGTATAAAATGCTACAATGAAATTAAGTAGACCCTAAGAGAGAATTTGAAGAGAGCTTTTCTACACTACTCCTAGTTATCTATCTAATGTATGTAATGAAGCCCCCCTCCTTGATATGAAATGATGCACCCTTCATATAGTACTCCAAATAAGCTTTCAGCCTTCCAAAATTGGGCCAAGAGAGCCCCAAATTCACGAGCCATGTACTTCATTAATGAAGTCACGTACTGGGACTTGTGCGTATGCATAGGAGATTGTGCGTATGCACATTTGACTGTGTGCTTCTCCTTTATTTTCTTCATGTGTTCTCCCTTCTTGCATGCTTCCTTCCACTTTTGCTTATCCATTCTTGCCTCTAGGATCTGAAATCACTCACAAAATATATCACGGCATCGAATGGAATAAAAGTGAGATTAAAATGATCAATTTAGGCACAAAAATGCATCTTTTTATATTTAGGTTCAATTTAGGGAAAAATTCCAAAAGTTTGCTATTTTGGTGATTAAGTGTGAATTTATGTGATGAAATCTGTCCAATTCAAGCAAAAAATTATCATCAAATATGGACTCATCAATAATCTCAGCTGCATTCCTACCTCCCGATCTTTCTAGGAGATGTACCTAGAAACTCACTCTTTGTCCTTATTGTTCCCCTTTGTTTCTTCTAGGGTCACGATGGATGCAGAGTGCTCGATCATCATTATGATGATCTTCACTCTTGGATCCTAAATCGGACGCAGTGTGTCCATCTTGTTGTGGATCATCCGCTATTGTCAAAGGTCAAACTCCAAGTCCCTAGCAACGACACCAATGTTCCGAGATGACGAGATGTTACTTGAAACCAAAGTAAATTAGGGCTTGGACGTGAGGTCCAAGTTTCTTTGGGTGAAAGCTTTGATTTATTCACTAGGATGGTGATTTATCCAACGTCTTCGCTTGGACAGAGTAGGAGGACCTACAATGGACTCCAATGCTTAAGTTAGCAAGAGTTTTAGATATGTTTAAGTGAATTAGAATTGAGAAATACCTGAGTCTGGTGGAATATTTATAGAGGTAGGTGATGACTTTGTCATCATTTCTATATCTCTCCACTTGTAGTAGTGGGTAGTTTCTTCTTCAGTATTTAGGAAGTTATCCCACGTTGTTGTGGTGGCTGAGTTATGAATAGTATTTAAAATTGTCGACGACAAGGTCTTGTTTGCCATGCAAGTCGGGCCAGGCACTGTTGATGACACTCAAGTCTCGAGTAGATCGAGTAGGTTGACCTATATGACTTCCTGGATTAATTTTATTGGATCTGGTGGGTTTTTATAGATCGTCTGAGCAGTTGGATCAAATTTATTTGGACCATGACTTTATTTTTAGACCACGATACGAACACTAACTATATTACCTATGTAGGTGATTTTCTTTGGTATGTGATGTCAATTTTTTACATTTTTTTCAAACTAAATCAAAGAGTTTGATTAACTTTTAATCGTAAAAAAATTAAGAAAATGTAATGGAATTGTACTATTACTTTGCATGAGAATTTCTATAATTTTTTAATATTAAATTAGAAGCTCATTTTTCTTTGTTGTAATTATGTTTTTATTTCAAAATTCACAAATTGAATGGTCCAATTTCTATGTCACAAAAATTAGAGAGTCCAATTTTTACTATTTAAATCAAATAGTGTCGTATTTGATATTTAACATCTGAATAGTTCATGATCCTAAAAAACATTATTAACCCAATATCAAATCAAATATAATTTCTGTCTTTTTTTTTTCTCAAATTTCTTTTTTTTTGGGTTAGTATTTGGTAAGAAATGGGGTGTGCTCTTGTAAAAAAATTGTCATGTTCAGTAACTTTCCCCGTCTGCTTCCCCTCCAATTATTTAAGGCCCAGGACGCAAATCAACCCAACCTCTTCTTCCTCCATCATCCAATTCCAAACGAATACCCAAAACGACAACGCACAGAATCCAGGCCGAGGGTTTCTCCTTCTCGCAATTTTTTTTTCTTCTTATTATCCCTACCTTCAACTACTTCTAACCCCAAAATCACTGCTAATCCCATGAATAAATTATCTCCGGTTTGAAATTCAATACCTCCCAGGTTCCCTTCATTTCCTCTTCTTCTTTCTCTTTTTTCCCTTTGTGATTTTCTCTTATTTATGCTGTGCGCACCTGAGAGCATGAAATTTTATTGCACTTACACTACTGTTTAGAATAATTTCGACACAATAATGTTCACTTTTTTTTTAAATTATTTTATATTTTATCTGCTTGGTTACCGAGGGTACCAGAGGAAAAGAATAATACTGCTTTCTTTGAGATTGCCTTTCTCCTTTATTTTCTTTTTAATTTTTTAACCTTCTATATTTTAGTTTGTTTGGCTGCTTGAAAATCGAAGCGACGCTGGATTTCTATTTCCCCTCCCTTTTTGTTGTTACTGTGAAGATGATTAAACTTTACTCCCCTTTTTTTAATTGGAATGATAACAGTTGTGTTTCTTTTTTGTTATCTATTTAATATTTTGTTTGTTGCTTTGATGTTTTAACTATGGAGGGAAAAAAAGTCACCAAAAAAAAAAAACTATGGAGGGAAAAATCGTTATGCCCAATATTATGTCTTTGGTACCAGGTCTTACTTGGTTGAAGTGATTAGTGTTTGCGGTGAATTTATTAATGAGTTTAATAAGCACAGGAACTTTGCATAATTTTCTGTCTCAGATTGATTGAATCATTGATGTTATATGCATTCTAACACAAGCTTGGAATGATGGAATCGAAGTCGCCTCTGCTCCATGACAATTCTGAAGCCAAAAATGCATTTCGTAAGCCATCTGGTGATGCAGCAAATAGGAATTATCGGCGACGATCACCTGTTGATGGATCAGCATCACCTGATGGTTGGAATCTTCAATTCTCTAGTTCTTTTTTCCTTTGAAGTTACAATTGTGTTGTGGTGAATGGTTTTAACGCATAAGCAAGCTATATTTTCATCCAGTATTGTTGTTTGAAATTGCTCAATATCAACTGCATTATGTTATACCTTTTGTGGTACTTGTTGTTACTGGAAAGTAGATTGGTATTGATGCTCGTATCCTCAGGTTGTAGCCCTTAGAGTTAGTTACTCTACTCATGTTGACACATGGATTGTATCACTTAACTCTCCCATAGTAACATCATGAGCCATGACTCATGATACAGTTTCTCTCTCTACTCAAACTCATCACTGTTTCTTTAGATTTCTCTTTGCCATGGGATGTGATTGTGCTGAAAGTGATTTGTTAATCTTGTTATTGTAAAGGTGTCCAATTGTCACAACTAACAATTGAGATTTAGCTCTAATGTGAGCTTTAGAATATATAGTTACAGTTATATTTTACCAGTTTCTTTCCGTATTTAATTTGATTAGAATTAGAATTAGGATTATATTATAGTCATAAGAAGAGATTAGTGAACAAGGATTCTGGTGTTTTTACAAAATAGAAATTAGTTGTGTTCTTATCAACAATATACATCATATCAATCAATATAAATTTATTTGTGATGAAAGAAATCAATATTAAATTTGTACTATTCACTTTTCAGTATTTCATCCTTCCCTCCTTTTACTCAATTTCAAAGCTTGGCTTTGTGATACTGATAATAGTCTTACCAAATTTAGATGTAAGCCATTCTATGTTGTTTAGGGGTTGAATATTTAATGCATAATAGAAAATGGAAAACTACTACATATGTGCAGGTAGTCCCCAGCTCAAACACAACTCAAGTCCAAACCCAGTGAGGGAAGATTCTGCACGAGCTTCTCACCACCATTCAAGGCAATATGATAGCAAGGAACATGAGCAACAACACTATGGCAGGAGCAAGGATTCTTTTAGAAATTCTGATAGACAGTCATCCAGGAGCTCCTATGGTCACTCTAGGCCTGATAAACATGCAGATGAACATAGATACCATGGGAGGCTGCATTCCCGATATGAGTCAAAGGGTGACCATTCGAGAGAAGAGACTGGCAGCAAGACAAAAGACTATCAACGAACATTGGACAAGTATTCACGTGACAAATATGATAGATCACATTATAGAAACAAGGAAAAAGATAGAGAAACATATTTGGAGGAGCATCAGAAATATAGAGATAAGGATTCTTCATATGACAGATCTGGATTTGGTAGGAAGCATGCTCTGCATGATGAGGCCGAGAGGGAGAGGGGTACAAGAGAAAGGGATGACCGAGATGATAGAAGAGGTTCTCACAGAAGTTATGGTGATTACAAAAGTGATCGAGTAGTATCCTACTCAGAATCAAGGAGCCAAAGAGATGAATCAGGTTCTCAAAGAGAGAGTGGTAAATATCGTCTAAAAGAAGCTTGTAGGAGTGAAAAGGAGGAGCTGGATGGTCCAGACCTTCCACTAGAAGAAAAGAGAAAATATGATGACAGTGAGATTGGTAAGGACAAGGACCAGAACACTAGAAAGGTAGATGACCGATTTGGAAATGTAGATAAAGAATCTTTTGGAAAGAAACCAAAGTTGTTTGGTGTTGATAAGGATGACAGTTACGGAAATGACGGTATTGTTTACATATATCTTGTTCTTACTCCTAGGATTACTCTTCTCCCAGCATGGACCATGCTAATCCTTTGTTATCTTGTACTAAATGCAGATGAAAAGCAAACTTCAAGTCCGAAGCTTTCACATGAGAGTAAAGTAGATTCAAGGGCACCCAAGACCAGTGGTTTTGATGTTTGCAATGATATAGATGCTGCCAAAGTTGCAGCCATGAAAGCAGCTGAGTTAGGTATAAACTATTTTCTTCAAAACTTAGCCTACTGTTGCAATATGAAATGGGTATGTTTATTCTCAAAGTTTGCTGATTTTTGATACATCAAACAAAGATTCCTAATTTAATTAATCAGGAGGTCCCTATAGTTTCATCAAATTCGTAAATAGATCTCTACACTTCAAAAAATTTGTAATTAGATTCCTATACTAAAAGAAGAGTTTGTAATTGGATCTTTTCTGTTTAAAGAACATCAAAACAAATGGAAGATTCCTATGAGTATCTATAGGGGACTTGATTGAAAAGCTTGATAAACAATAAGGACCTAAAATATAGGTTAATGACCATACTACTCGGCGCACTACAGTAACTTTCTCGCTGATCACTCTCCATTTTCCTCCAAAATGAGCTGTTCACTTCAGTGGCATACTTGTCCTTTTGGAAGGTGAGATTGCCACCAGTTGCTGGTCCTGTCACTGGAGCAGCGTCCCTTGAAATTATGTCGCACAACTTCATCAATCTCTTTTTGGGTGGCGCATGAGGAGCGTTTCGATGACTTCATCCCAACCCAGCTTCCATAAATCTCTTTTTTTTCTATTGAGTTTGTGATGTTTTAGGGTTTTTTCGTTCTTCAACCTCCTCCAAGCCTAAGAGCTCTCCATTCTCCATGTTTTCAATTGTTGTTTCTGCATATGATGGGTTCTCCAGGTGCTCTATTGCTGTCTTTAAGGCCCAACCTTCTTTTACTTATTGTTTACTGCTCCTCTTTTCAACTCCCTGTTTTCTCCTTGGCTGTTGTTGCCCAGAAGCTTGCTACCAACATTATGGGTCGTTTTTCTCCCCTGTTCACTGAAGCAACGTGCTTTGAATTTAATGCTTGAGGGAGAAGGAAGAATATATTGTTCAGTTAAGAGAAAGTTGGCAAGTTTTCTTTATATCCCTGTTTTTGAGTACGGAAACTGTTGACTGTCTGCTGTCCACTCTTCGAGAAGCAGTTTTGTTATCAAATTCCACCTTTGATATAGGCGTTTTGAAGATTGTGCAAAAGCATTTTCTGGTATTTGTGATAAAAACAAATGAGGAAGGTTTCTTAGGATAACTGAATTCTTTGATAGAGGTAATAGAAGCTCTAAGGTTATTCTTGAAGGTCGATCATGGGATGGATGGCATAAGTTTGATCAAGTTCTAGTTGCCTTGGTGGATACAACGTCCTCTAAGGACATCCCAAAGAAACCTTCATATCGCCCTCTTCCACCCTCCCAAGTTAATTTTCAGGAAAACACCATTCTCATCTGTGGTTAAAAAGGGGGACGGGAGAGATGTCATAGCTGAGAAGGGTAAAGGAAAAAAGCAAAAAGCCTTGGAAAACACTCTAGAATGGACACTTGGTGTTACAATTTCTCGAGAATAGAAGGAAGGTGTTTTGGGTTCAAGAAGATGAAAAGAAAGTAGCATCATAAGGGATGTTTTATGTCATTCGCTGGACAGCTGAACATATCTTTTACAGGGTAATTTATCCAAAATATCATGTCTTTTCTAGACTTGAGCCTTCTAAAGGAAATGTTTTTCTATAGATTAGAGAAACACAATGTCTTTTCTAGGCTGTGGCCTCTTACATCAGGAAGTCAAGCTAATCCTTTTCCCGTCTTCGAACCAACCAACCCAGCAAGAACCAACAAGTGTGGGTGCAACGAAAGATTGGAGGTAATTTTTCCAAAGATCACTCACCGCCTGTTCAACTACACAAGAAGTGTCAACCCTTCACAAACATGAGAGTTTGGAAAGACACAGGGTACTAAAGTATGTGGTGTTCTGTTTTTTCATTTGGTTTGGGAGGATATCTTTCCATTCTCTCCTTTGTGCTGTTTTCTCTAACATTAATGAAGTCTTTCTTTTGTCATAAAAAATAATATGGCTCAATTACAAATATATTATGACTATATGATTTACCCAATAAATACAGAAAATGTGGGGCAGAAAACAATCTTGGACATCCTCCACTCTCTAGATGAAAGTTTGGTAGCCTATGAAGTTTTAGGAGGCCCAATACATATGCGACTTTCAAAATGTTCAATACGTATAGTCCAAATAGATGAGGGTTTCAAAGCTGCCCAATAAAAACTCAATAACCTACAAATCAGCAGCCTAATAATATATTGCAAATCTTGTATATGGCAATACAATTTAATTGAGATATTATTTTGTGCTTTGCAGTGTCAAGTTCTATATAATTCTTACAAATTCTTCAAGTAATGGGACCTATTTACAAATTTGGTGAAACTATAGAGACTTCTGAATTAATTAAACCTTCAATTTTAACCATTTGCTCAAGATAAGTTGTATGGGGCTTGGCAGAAACTATTACTCCCCCACCTCCCCTCTTTCTGCATCTGCTGTTCATGTTGTCGTTTTTAAACTGTTTTACTTTGGTAAGTTAATTTTTGAAGTCCACTATAAGATTATAAGAATAATGATTGTAGTGTGGGATAATAGTATTAAATGTGGGATAGTCAAGATGGTAAGTACTTTATTCTTCTGCTAAGAAGTGTTTGGTTTTTTATGGATATATGAAAAGGGTATTTTAGTAAAGAAAATTTCTGCACCAAATTCCTCTCGATCGCCTTTATATGTAGTAGATAATTATCTTAGCCAATGTCTGTCTGCTAGTATTGGTTATTATACCTGTAAATCTTATGCTTATCTGACTCTGCTAATTATGATGCATGACAGTCAATAAAAACTTAGTTGGGGTCGGTTGCTTGACTACTGACCAAAAGAAGAAGCTGTTGTGGGGTGGCAAAAAGAGTTCAACTACAGAAGAGGTATCCTTAATCATTTGCTACCTTTTTTCTTCTCTTGCAGCTTTGTACATTTGCATGTAACATGCCATGGACTTCGTTAGGTAGCTAGGATTGAAAGTTGTAATTTCGTTATTCAATGGATGTTTGGGAACCTGGAGTCCTGAAGCGAACTCAATAAGTATAGCATAGATTTGCTAGGCTTCTATGTCTTCCAAAATAGTGCATTAGAATTCAGATAGCGGCAATTAATTGAGACCAGTACAATATACTGTAGTCTGTAGTGCCCAAATTCGTTACACTATCTTTAACACATCACAATGTAAGGTTCCCTTTTGCTACTGGTTTGGAGGAATATCAATCAGAAAGGAAATAACGCCCAAATTAAAAAGAAAAAAAGCATGGATAGATCGCTGGGCATCTGTAGGGTATGCACCTCTCTCTGCTTTCCACACTAGTAATTGCCTCAGTTTTCAATCTACCACTTTGGGTGTAGATGACACAACCTCTTTCTCCTCTAATTTTTTGTCTAAATAAATGATCTGTTCAACTGATAGAAACAAAAAATGTTGACAGATTTTGGAATTTCACTTCCACATCATAAACAACTGTAGCAATTCAAGATGGGATTATAAGCAATCGAGCAGTTTCTCAAACAATGTTATTAAAACATTTTTTGTGGATGCTTGTATGTGTAGATGCATCTTGTCCATTCGTGGTTATAAGTCATACTGATGTATAGGCATCTAAAGATGGTCACAAAAAATACGTTCAAAAATCTCTTTTTTTCTAAAATGATTCCCAGCAGTTCTTAAAATTTGTAGATCCATGATTTCAGTCCTTGGTTTTGGGACTTCTGTTGAACAGGTTGCAATTTCTAAATCTGTAAATCATATTGATGTTGCTAAGAGACCAACATAGAGCCATTACCTTAGAAATTTTCTTCCAGTGAGTAGTGATTATCCTAGATAACATTTCAAATGATAGATTTCATGGTTTAATTGTTCATAAATTACAAAACCATTAAAGCCTGTGTATATTGCTCAAAGATGATATTTGTGGTTGAGGCTGTATGGTCATGAGTGATTAAGAATGACATCTGCCTAAGCTTGCTGAATTTTGGTTTTATACTGTTCCTTTTCTGTGGCGTTATAATGATGTACATGTTTTGCATTCCTGTCTATTTCTCACAACGCAATTATCACATTATATGCACTTGCCAAATGGTGTAGTCTGGCCATCGCTGGGATACAGCATTGTTTTCTGATCGGGAGCGGCAAGAGAAGTTCAACAAACTCATGGTAAGTTTTGATCGAGTGGTTTTTCTTTTCCAGTCTAGTGGTAACATCAGAATATTTGTTGTGTTCCTAAATGACTGGCTCACTTAATTCAAGTTTCTTCACTTACTAACACATTTTTAGAGTCTGAGGTTGTACTCGTGCCTATGGCCAATTGTAGGGTGTGAAAGGCGAAGGCAAACTGGAGCTGAAATCCGACAATCAAAATGGCAACAACGAGTTACTCCGGGCAGAGAAGCAGAAGGAACTCCAACTGGACCTAGAGAAACAGTACACTGCCGGCCTTCGACGAAGAGATGGACGCACTGTTGGATTAGGTCTTTAGACGTACACCCGGAAGAATTTGCTTATTTTGACATTTGTAATGTTTTTGAGTATCACTCCACGGTTAGGAGGTTATCACTTGTTTGTTTTAGATATGTTTGGGAAACTTTGTATGCTTTGATGGTGGTAGAACCTCGTGGCAGTTGGTGGAAGCTGCTTGTTAGACATGCTATTTGCATGAAATTACTTATGATTGTCTTTATAAACTCTGATACTGGCTTAGGTTATTATCAAGGTTGCGAGAACCAGACCGGTCAATAAACTGGTGAGGTCACTGGTTCAATGGTTTACTGGTTCGACTGGGGTTCAACCGGGGTTCAACTAGAGTTTAACCGGTTTAATTAAATATTAAATAAAATTATTAAAAAACTTAAAATAATCTTAAGTATATAAATTCAATAATTTTTAATTAAATAAAATTTAATATTTCACATAATAAATTATTTATTGCTTAAGATTAGAAATTCACAAACAACTTCAAACTTCAAAGTTTATAACTAAACAAAAAATAAAACGTACATAATGACAAATCCATAATGTTCTACATTCAAAAGATACAACTAGTAGCAAGTTTTCAACTAATCAAAGGTGCAACTCATCAAAAATCATAATTATCATTAAGTGTTCTAACATCTCCATCATAAACAGGTAATCTAAAGCCACCATCATCAAAAAATACATGTAAATTGAGCCTTGTTATTTTTGTCATACTTCACTGTAAAATACTGCCAAGCTGGATCAGATTTACGTCTGGATGAACCAGTTTGAGAATCTTGTGGCTGTGGGTTACTTTGTGATTGTTCCATCTATAAGAATCAGAAAATCAAAGACCAGAAAACTATGAAAATAATCAAAATATTCATCATGAAGCAACAAACAGAAGCAGCTAACAGAAGTAGCAATGCAAAACAGAAACAGCTAACAGAAGCAGCAAGCTAACAGAAGCAGCAATTCAAAACAGCAGCAGCTAAATCAAAAACAGCAATAATGAAAATAATGAAACAGCAAACAGAAGCAACTAACAGAAGCAGCAATGCAAAACAGAAACAGCTAACAGAAGCAGTAATGCAAAACAGAAGCAGCTAAATCAAAAACAGCAATGATGAAAATAATGAAACAGCAAATAGAAGCAGCTAATAGAAGCAGCAATGCAAAACAGAAACAGCTAACAGAAGCAGCAATCCAAAACAGAAGCAGCTAAATCAAAAACAGCAATGATGAAAATAATGAAACAGCAAACAGAAGCAGCTAACAGAAGTAGCAATGCAAAACAGAAGCAGCTAACAGAAGCAGCAATGCAAAACAGAAGCAGCTAAATCAAAATAGCCTCAGAAAATCAAAATCCAAAATCAACAAGGCAGCATAGAACAGGCGAGCTCACAGAACAAGATCAGAACCTCAAAAAATCAAAATCAAGAAGCATAGGTGAAAGAACAAAGTCTTACCGAATTCAGAAGGAGGCGGGCTAGCCGGCTAGGTGACGTTCGGCGACGAGGAGGCGGGCTCGGCCGGAGGTGGTCTCTGTTGCTGTCGATGGTTGTGGGTGGCGACGAGGAGGCGGGCTCGGCCGGTGGTGGTCGCTGTTGCTGTAGATTAGGGAGATTAGGGTTAGTGGCTTTGGAGTTAGGAGAGGGAGACTTTCGCGAACGCCTTTCTCCTTTTTTTTTTAAAATGCCAAAACGACGTCGTTTGGCGTCCGAATTTGCAAACCATTGAATCGCAAAAAAATCGAACGGTTCTTCCGGTTCGCCGATTAACCGCCGGTTCGACCGGTTTTTTACTGGTTTTTTGTCAGACGTTTTTTCACATTACCCGGACCGGCTAGGTAACTGGTTTCCGGTTTTTCCGGTTGAACCGGTCAGTCCGGTCCGGTTTTCAGAACCATGGTTATTATGCTCTTAGAAATTTGATTTTATTTTTATTTTTATTTTTTTTTGCGGGTGGATTTACCGAATAACCTAAGCAAAGGGTCAAGAAAGTATGGGTTAAAACTGAAATACCAGGTAAAAGAGAAAGTATTGCAATTTATCACAAAAGGGAGCAAGATAATAATATCTAGAGTCAGTAGAGTGTTTCTTTTTTTTTTTTTATTTATGGAAGATAGAGAGATATCACATCCAAAGTCATTTTTTTGGGACATTGAAAGTCATCTTTGTATAACTAGCAGAAATCAAGAGCGATAAATGGTAGAAATCATGGTTCTGAAAACCGGACCGGACTGGCCGGTTCAACCGGAAAAACCGGAAATCGGTTACTTAGCCGGTCCGGGTAATGTGAAAAACCGTCTGGCAAAAAACCGGTAGAAAAACCGGTCGAACCGGCAGTTAACCGGCAAACCGGAAGAACCGTCCGGTTTTTTGCGGTTCAATGGTTTGCAAATTCGGATGCCAAACCCGCCTCCTCGTCGCCACCCACAACCATCGACAGCAACAGCGACCACCACCGGCCGAGCCCGCCTCCTCGTCGCCACCCACAACCATCGACAGCAACAGCGACCACCACCGGCCGAGCCCGCCTCCTCGTCGCCACCCACAACCATCGACAGCAACAGAGACCACCACCGGCCGAGCCCGCCCGCCACGCGCCACGCACAACCATCGACAGCAACACCGACCACCACCGGCCGAGCCCGCCTCCTCGTCGCCGAACGTCACCTAGCCGGCTAGCCCGCCTCCTTCTGCATTCGGTAAGACTCTGTTCTTTCACCTATGCTTCTTGATTTTGATTTTCTGAGGTTCTGATCTTGTTCTGTGAGCTTGCCTGTTCTATGCTGCCTTGTTGATTTTGGATTTTGATTTTCTGAGGCTATTTTGATTTAGCTGCTTCTGTTTTGCATTGCTGCTTCTGTTAGCTGCTTCTGTTTGCTGTTTCATTATTTTTATCATTGCTGTTTTTGATTTAGCTGCTTCTGTTTTGGATTGCTGCTTCTGTTAGCTGTTTCTGTTTTGCATTGCTGCTTCTGTTAGCTGCTTCTGTTTGCTGTTTCATTATTTTCATCATTGCTGTTTTTGATTTAGCTGCTTCTGTTTTGCATTACTGCTTCTGTTAGCTGTTTTTGTTTTGCATTGCTGCTTCTGTTAGCTGCTTCTGTTTGCTGTTTTATTATTTTCATTATTGCTGTTTTTGATTTAGCTGCTTCTGTTTTGAATTGCTGCTTCTGTTAGCTTGCTGCTTCTGTTAGCTGTTTCTGTTTTGCATTGCTGCTTCTGTTAGCTGCTTCTGTTTGTTGCTTCATGATGAATATTTTGATTATTTTCATGGTTTTCTAAAGTTGTTTTCTGGTCTTTAATTTTCTGATTCTTATAGATGGAACAATCACAAAGTAACCCACAGCCACAAGATTCTCAAACTGGTTCATCCAGAGGTAAATCTGATCCAGCTTGGCAGTATTTTACAATGAAGTATAACAAAAATAACAAGGCTCAATTTACATGTATTTTTTGATGATGGTGGCTTTGGATTACCTGTTTATGATGGAGATATTGGAACACTTAATGATAATTATGATTTTTGATGAGTTGCACCTTTGATTAGTTGAAAACTTGCTAGTAATTGTATCTTTTGAATGTAGAACATTATGGGTTTGTCATTATGTACGTTTTATTTTTTGTTTAGTTATAAACTTTGAAGTTTGAAGTTGTTTGTGAACCTCTAATCTTAAGTAATGGATAATTTATTATGTGAAATATTAAATTTTATTTAGTTAGAAATTATTGAATTTATATACTTAAGATTATTTTAAGTTTTTTAATAATTTTATTTAATATTTAATTAAACCGGTTGAACTCCGGTTGAACCCCAGTTGAACCCCGGTTGAACTAGTAAACCATTGAACCAGTGACCTCACCGGTTTATTGACCGGTCCGGTTCTCGCAACCTTGGTAGAAATCATTCCACGTTTTCATTTCTTATTTTGGTTTCTACTACGATTTTATTTCGGTGAATTCTCCTGTGTAGAAGGGGTGATGACTTCTACACATGTATGTTTGAGTTGGCGGACGGCAAAGCTGATAAGTGTCTTAGAAAGACAAAACGTGACAAGATTTGCGTTTTTTGCGGCACATGTCCAAGTGTAGGAGAGCTTCGCATGATGAGTTTTATGGTTTTATTGGTTAATTACCTTTATTATCACTAGGACTGAAAGTGAGTCGAGCTGAGTCGAGTTAGATCAAATTCAAGCTCGACTCACGAAATGAAGCTTAGCTCACGGCTTGGCTTATTAACAATCGAGCTTATTTCGTAAGTTCAAACTCGACTCAACAAAAGCTTACAAACTGGCTTGAACTTACGAGTTGGCTCAAATAATAGGAACATAATCTATAATTATATATCAATAAATTATAACTTATATATATTAAAAAATATTTAAAAAAATAAATTTAATATATTGTTTATCTATCAATTATAAATTTTTTATTTATGTCCTATATATATATATATTAAATTATTAATACGCATATCCTATATGCATTTAATCTATACTTTTAATATTATATATATAATCGAGCCAGCTGATGAGCTAATAAGCTGAGCTATCCAAACTCAAACTCGGCTCATTTAATTTATGAGCTCAAATTCAAGCTCAAGCTCGACTCACCAGCTCACGAATTTAGCTTATCGAGCTATTAATGAGTCGAGTTCGAGTTGGCTCATGAGCTGACTTGACTCACTTCCAGCCCTAATTATCACTAATGAGTGTTAATATTGATTTACATAATTTTATTTTTTGAAACATTTAGTTAAAATTTTTCTGGCACAGAAAGCAAAAATAAATATTACGTGTTTGCCTTAGTATTGCAGCGAAAACAGCGTTGAACTATTTTTGTATGAGAAAAGGACAAATAGGTCCCTAATCTTTTGTTCCGCAGACATTTAAGTTCTTGAAGATTGAAAAATACATATACGTCCCTAACCTTTTCAAAATCAGAACATTTAGATCCTTCCGTTATATTGAGCTTTCTAGACCTAATGGAGATATTTGATGTGGACTTTGTTCTGCTGACGTGGCCGTTACAGTATATCACATGGAGGTGCGAAATAGTTAAGGGACAAAATAGTCCCCATGCCAAAAATGACACTGTTCGAGTCTCTTTTCACGCTCTTCTTTTTGCTTTTTTACATTTCCTTTAAAACCCATTTGACCACAATACAATTGCAGAAACCCCATAACAAAGATCAAAACTGAAAAGTCACAGTAATACTTTGTTTCTCCCTCCAAAAAGAAAGTCCCAGTTTCTTCCTTGCTGCGTGGTGGTGAAGTCGTCGAAGGAGAAAGTGAAGGGATTGCATTGTTTGGTTGCCATCTCTCTTCATTTACAAAGGTGAGCTTCGTTCACCTCGTTAATTCCTTCTCTGTAGAAGGATTTAGTTGGTACAGGAGTTTGAGAATAGATGCATGATGCATATTGTATTGTGGGTGTATTTTGTTGTTATTTAGTGTTTGATTCATAAACTGCAACCTATTACATGAATGACAGTGAAATCTGTGTTAGGGCAAAGTTGTTTTGTGTAATTGTTATTTTTTATCATGAGTAAAATTGCATGCGAATAGAACTAAGTTTTACAGAATAGTGAAACACGTTTAAATAATTCAAAATGATAAAAATGGTTGGTTTATTTTTTTCAGATGGATGATTACTATGTGGTTCTAGTTTTTTATCATGGGGATAATTTTATTAGAAGAGGTGTTGGTGAGCTTGTTTATGTGCATGGTAAGGTAGAGAAGTTTTCGAAGATGGACATTGATTTTATCAACTTCGGGGACTTGATAACCTTGTTAAAAGGCTTAGGATATCAATCATACAAGGCTGTCTACTAATACTTGGTGTACGGAATTGCGATCACACTTTTCACAACTACGGTACAACTAACCAGCAAGTGCACTGGGTCGTCCAAGTAATAAAATCTTACGCGAGTAAGGGTCGATCCCACAGAGATTGCCGGCTTGAAGCAAGCTATGGTCATCCTGTAAATCTTAGTCAGGCGGATTCAATTAGTTATGAGTTTCGATAATTGAAAGATAAATAAAATGTAAATTAAATAAGGATACTTATGTAATTCATTGGTGGAAATTTCAGATAAGCGTTTGGAGATGCTTTGTTGCTTCTGAACTTCGGCTTTCCTATTATCTTCATCCAATCATGCGTGCTCCCTTTCATGGCAAGCTTTATGTTGGTGGATCACCATTGTTAATGGCTACCATCCGTCCTCTCAGTGAAAATGGTCCAGGCACGGTTTCTGTACGGCTAATCAACTGTCGGATCTCTCGTCTCGGATGAAAAATACCAGGCACAGCTACCGCACGGCTAATCATCTGCAGTTCTCACTTGTGTCGGAATAGGATCTCTCTATCCTTTTGCACACTGTCACTGCGCCCAACATTCGTGAGTTTGAAGCTTGTCACAGTCATCCCGTCCCAGATCCTACTCGGAATACCACAGACAAGGTTTAGACTTTCCGGATCTCAGGAATGCTGCCAATTGGTTCTAGCCTTTACCACGAAGGTTCTAATCTCACGGATTCGAATGCTCTGTTGTCAGGAGAGACAAGTCAAATCCGTGGATTAGAGACCCAAGAGACTATACTCCGGCTGTCGTCCAATGACTACGTTGAACATCATGTAGACCGCTTGTGGTTGTCAGGCACGCGGATCTTGGCTAAGCGAGTAACGAAGATAGTGAGTGATTGTCACAGGTCACCCCTTCATTCTGACTTAACTGAATTAAGTACAAGAGTATATCTTGGAGAAGAAGTAAGCGTGAATTGAAAGAGAAACAATATTACTTGCATTAATTCATGAAGAATAGCAGAGCTCCGCACCTTAATCTATGAGGTGTAGAAACTCCACCGTTGGAAAACACATAAGAGAAAAAGGTCTAGGCATGGCCGAATGGCCAGCCTCCTAAATGTGAAAAATGGCATAAGATCCCCTGAATACAATAGTAAAAAGTCCTATTTATACTAAACTAGTTACTAAGGATTACAGAAAATAAGTAACTAAGTGCAGATAGTGCCGAAATCCACTTTTGGGGCCCACTTGGTGTGTGCTTGGGCTGAGCATTGAGCTTTACACGTGCATAGGCCTTTTCTAGAGTTAAACGCCAGCTTGGATGCCAGTTTGGGCGTTTAACTCCAGTTCTGGTGCCAGTTCCGGCGTTTTACGCCAGAAAAGGGTCTCTGGCTGGTGTTGAACGCCATTTTAAGGCATCAAATCTCGGACAAAGTATGAACTATTATATATTGATGGAAAGCCCAAGATGTCGAATTTCCAACGCAATTGAGAGAGCACCAATTGGGCTTCTGTAGCTCTAGAAAATCTACTTCAAGTGAAGGAGGGTCAGAATCCAACAGCATCTGCAGTCCTTTCTCAGCCTTTGAATAAGACTTTTTCTCAGGTCCCTCAATTTCAGCCAGAAAATACCTGAAATTACAGAAAACACACAAACTTATAGTAAAGTCCAGAAATGTGATTTTTGCATAAAAACTAATAAAAATATAATAAAATGTAACTAAAACATACTAAAAACTATGTAAAAACAATGCCAAAAAGCGTATAAATTATCCGCTCATCACAACACCAAACTTAAATTGTTGCTTGTCCCCAAGCAACTAAAAACAAAATAGGATAAAAAGAAGAGAAAATACAATAAATTTCAAAAATATCAATGAAGATTAGTTTTAATTAGATGGGCAGGACTAGTAGCTTTTTGCCTCTGAACAGTTTTGGCATCTCACTTTATCCTTTGAAGTTCAGAATGATTGGCATCCATAGGAACTCAGAATTCAGATAGTGTTATTGATTCTCCTAGTTCAGTATGTTGGTTCTTGAACACAGCTACTTTATGAGTCTTGGCCGTGACCCTAAGCATTTTGTTTTCCAGTATTACCACCGGATACATAAATACCACGGACACATAACTGGGTGAACCTTTTCAGATTGTGACTCAGCTTTGCTAGAGTCCCCAGTTAGAGGTGCCCAGAGTTCTTAAGCACACTCTTTTGCTTTGGATCACGACTTTAACCACTCAGTCCCAAGCTTTTCACTTGGACCTTCATGACACAAGCACATGGTTAGGGACAGCTTGATTTAGCCGCTTAGCCCAGGATTTTATTCCTTTGGGCCCTCCTATCCATTAATGCTCAAAGCCTTGGATCCTTTTTACCCTTGCCTTTTAGTATAAAGGGTTATTAGCTTTTTCTGCTTGCTTTTTCTTTTTCTTTCTTTTTCTTTATTCTTCTGCTTTTTTTTTTAATTTTTTTTTGCAAGCTTTGTATTTTTCACTGCTTTTTCTTGCTTCAAGAATCAATTTTATGATTTTTCAGATTATCAATAACATTTCTCTTTTTTCATTATTCTCTCAAGAGACAATAATTTTAACATTCATAAACTTCACTATAAAAAATATGCACTATTCAAGCATTCATTCAGAAAACAAAAAGTATTGCCACCATGATAAACCCATATTTTATGATGTATTTTATGCTCAATTCAAGTGATTTATTCAATCCCTCACCCACTTATTCATGTAAATTGCATGGTTTTACTTTTCCTTCCTTATTATGTGATATATGTGAAAAACATGTTTCCTATACTTTAAAAATATTTATTTTTAATTACCCTTTATTACCATTCGATGCCGTGATTTGTGTGTTAATGATTTTCAGATCTCCTAAGGCAGGAATGGCTTAGAGGACAGAAAGAAAATATACAAAAATGGAAGGAAAGCACAAAAATGGAGTTTTGAAGAAAAGGGCAACGACGTGGACGCATGGACGACGCGGCCGCGTGCCTAGCGCGAAAAGGCAGCGACGCGAACGCGTGACTGACGCGGACGCGTGCCTTGAGCAGAACGCAAATGACGCGTACGCGTGACCGAAGCGAACGCGTGACAAGAAAAACTCCCAGATGACGCGAACGCATGACCTACGCGAACGCGTGACAGACGCCACGCACCAGAATCTGCAGAAAACGCCGCCAGCGATTTCTGGACCCTTTTTCGGCCCAATTCTGAATCCAGAAATACAGAATATAAGCCAGAGAATGGAGGAATCAAGGAAGGGAGATCATACATTCATAATTCATATTTTAGGATTAGATGTAGTTTTTAGAGAGATAGGTTCTCTCCTCTCTCTTAGGATTTAGGATTTTAGGATTTCTATTAGTTTAGTTCAATTCATCTTCAGTCACAGGTTCAATATTCCTTTTACTTTATATTTCTCTTTTACTTTCAGATACTTTAATGCTTTTATCTGTTAATTACTTATGTTGCCAAATTGGCTTATGAACCATTCATGTTAGGATTTTATTTATTTAATATAAACTGAGGTATTTCAGATTTATGATTCTTATTTAGCTTTTTATATTCTTGGCTTTAATTGATTAATTGGAGACTCTTGAGTTATCAAACTCATCGTGATTGATAATTGTTATTTTTGCTAATTGAATTTAATTCCGATAACTCTATTCTTTTCTTAGGAGTTGGCTAGGACTTGAGGATCAAACTTATTAGTCCACTTGACTCTCCTTTGCTTTAGTAAAGGTTAACTAAGTGGGATTAAAACTCAATTCTCATCACCATCGATAAGGATAACTAGGATAGGACTTCCAAATTTTCATACCTTGCCAAGAGTTTTATTAATTATTAATTTATTTTTCCTGCCATTTAAATTACTTGTTCTTTATTTTAAAAACCCAAAATTCTACCTTTTCCATAGCTAATAATAAGAACACGTCCCTGCAATTCCTTGAGAAGACGACCCGAGGTTTAAATACTCGGTTATCAATTTTATTGGGTTTGCTTAAGTGACAACCAAAACTTTTGTAAGAAAGGAATTCTTGTCGGTCTAGAAGCTATACTTATAACGCGAATATATTTGTGAAAATTCTAGATCGCGCGAGAGTTTCGTTCTTCACACCACATCAAAATAATTAAACTATTTTCAAGATAGAATTCGAAATTCATGTACTTCTTTTTCTTTTTCAGAAAATATTTTTTATTTAATAAAGGTGAAAGATTCATGGAATCATTCATAGCTTTAAGACATAGACTCTAAACACTAATGATCATGTAATAAAGACAAAAATATAGAAAAACATAAAGCATAAAAACCGAAAATAGAAAAACAAATAACAAGGAAATTAAAGAACGGGTCCACCTTAGTGACGGCGGCTAGTTCTTCCTCTTGAAGATCCTATGGAGTTCTTGAGCTCCTCTATGTTTCTTCCTTGCCTTTTTTGCTCCTCTCTCATGGCCTTTTGGTCCTCTCTGATTTATGGAGGATGATGGAGTGCTCTTGGTGCTCCACTCTTAGTTGCTCCATGTTGGAACTCAATTCTCCTAAAGAGGTGTTGAGTTGCTCCCAATAGTTGTGTGGAGGGAAATGCATCCCTTGAGGCATCTCAGGGATTTCTTGATGAAGGACTTCCTCATGCTCTTGTTGAGATCCATGAGTGGGCTCTCTTGTTTGCTCCATCCTCTTTCTAGTGATGGGCTTTTGAGATGAATTTCTCCATCTCCCATGACTTGGAGTTGGAAGCAACTGCCTTTCCTTTCCTCTTCTTAGAGGTTTCTCCGGCCTTAGGTGCCATTAATAGTTATGGAAAAACAAAAAGCAGAGCTTTTTTCCACACCAAACTTAAAAGTTTTGCTCGTCCTCGAGCAAAAGAAGAAAGAAAGGATTAGAGGAAGAAGAGATGGAGGAGATGGAGGTGTGTGAATGATTCACCCAAGGAGGGTTTTAGGTGGTTATGATGTGTAAAAATGAAGGAGTGATGAGGGGCTTATATATGAGTGGAGTGGAGAGGAAATTCTTGTAATAGGGGTTGGGTTTGGGAGGGAGATGGTTTGAATTTGAATGGGTGGGGGTAGGTGGGTTGTATGAGAAATGGAGGTGAATGGTGGAGGAAAGAGTGTTATGGAAAGGTGTGAAAAGGAGAGAAAAAGAGTTGGGGTAGGTGGGGATCCTGTGGGGTCTACAGATCCTGAGGTGTCAAGGAATTCTGCTCCCTACACCTTTCTAGCGTTTAACGCCAGCTCTGCTGCCCATTCTGGCGTTAAACGCCAGGCTGATGCCCCTTTCTGGCGTTTAACACCAGCCAGACACCCTTTTCTGGCGTTAAACGCCAGTGTGTCTGCCAATTCTGGCGTTTAACGCCCAAAATGCTGCCATACTGGGCGTTAAACGCCCATTCTACTATCCTTACTAACATTTAAATGCCAGTAAGCCTGTCCTTCAGGGTGTGCTGTTTTTGATGCTGTTTTTGATTCCGCTTCAATTCTGCAGCTGTTTTTGTGACTCCACATGATCATCAACCTAAGGAAAATATAACATGGCAATGGAAAACAAATGTCTATAAAAAATAGATATAATTAAATAACATTGGGTTGCCTCCCAATAAGCGCTTCTTTAATGTCAATAGCTTGACAGTGAGCTCTCAGAGAGCTTCACAAAGACTCAGAGCTTAATGGTCACCTCCCAACACCAAACTTAGAAGTTGAGTGTGGGGGCTCTGTTTGACTCTGTATTGAGAAAATATTTTCATGCTTCTTCTTCATGGTTTCTGGTGCGTGGCAGAAGTTAACCAATTTAGAGAATTCAATTAAGAGACAGCGTTGCACGTATAGCTCTTAACCAGCTAAGATCTGCCTCACCAATTTAAAAAGGGTTGTTACAAATTTTAGAAATAAAATACTGGGAGTATGAGTCCCAAGTCGTCTCCCAACGAGTTGCAAGAAGATGTGCTATTTTACTAATCAGAGGTTTTCCAAAATGGTTTTTTTAGTTTGATAAATAGGAAATTAAATTAGAGAATTTATGTAATTTAAATAAAATCTTAATCGGGAGAAGATTAATTGGAAGTTCTATCCTTGTTGGAATTTTCTCAAGATCAATCAATAATTAGTAGTTGTTTCCACTTAGTTAACCCTCGACGAATGAGGGAAAGTTAAGTTAAAAGTTAACTTCTATTCATAAGTCCTAATCCTCTCCCTTGGGAAGGATTAGAGTTAGTGACTAATAGGGTTGTCACAAATTTTAGAAATAAATTACTGGGAGTATAAATCCCAGGTCGTCTCCCAACGAGTTGCAAGCAAGAGTGCTAATTTATTAATCAGAAAATTCCTAGAAAGTTGAATTTGATAACGGGTAATTAAAATAGTTGTGAACTAAGGCAATAAAAATAAACTGAAAATAATTATTGATATTCTGAATAAAAGACCTTGACTGGAGGAATAATTAAGTGGAACTTCTATCCTTGTTGGGATCTTCTCAAGTGTGGTGTAAAAAGGTTGTTGTTCTCACTTGATTTTCCCTTATTAAATAAGGAAAGATATGGTGATTGAACTAACTCTTACCCTCAGGTCCTAGCCCTCTCCTTTGGGAAGGTCTAGTGTTAGCAGGTATGGAAGTAGCTAATAACGTCCAGTTTAACCAAGCACTTGAGCATTCCAACTCAAGTATCACCTCTTAATTAACCCCATGTCAAGTGAAAATTCTACTCCATTGACATGAAATTAATAATCATCGAAATATGAGAAGACATAATTAATTAAAATAAAATAGAGAATTAAAATTAATTAAAATAAAAATAACTTCATATATTAATAAATTCAAAATGTAACATACTTAATTGAATAGAGTCAATGAACAACTAATTAAAAATAAAGGAATAAGGAAACAAACTAAAGTGATGTCTTCAATGGAGGTAATGACTTTCAGCATCCAAAAATTCCAAGCAAAACATAAACTATCAATCTAACGCAACTCTAAAAACTTAGATCTAAAACTAAGTGTAATCCAAATGTGATGAATCTCAATGTGTGTGGATGCCTCCTCTGAGTCTCTGCATGTTCCCTAGGTTTAATCTGTGTTTCTGGGCCAAAAACTGGGTCAAAAAGTGGCCCGAAATTGCCCCCAGCGTATTCTGTTATTTTTGCAGATCGCGCAGGTCACGCGTACGCGTCGTCCATGCGTTCGCGTCAGGCAGCGATTTTCCTTGTCACGCGTTCGCGTCGTCCATGCGTTCGCGTCATGCGTGCAGACTCCAATCTACGCGTTCGCGTCAGGCACGCGTCCGCGTCGCTGCGAATTCTTCATTTTGCGCGTTCGCGTGGGCCATGTGCTCGCGTCATTGCTCGCTAGTCATCTCCTTAGTTTCTTGTGTTCCTTCCATTTTTGCAAGCCTCCTCTCCAATTTCCAAGCCATTCATGCTCTATGAAGCCTGAAACACTTAACACGCAAATCACGGCATCGAATGGGATCAAGGAGAATTAAAATACATAATTAAAAGTCTCTGGGAAGCAAGTTTTCAATCATGGAGTAATTTTGGGAAGGAATTGTAAATACATGCTTATCATATGAATAAGTGGGTAAAGAATTGATAAAACCACACAATTAAACACAATATGAATCATAAAGTAATAGTTTATCAGTTACAGGGGAAGATCCTTGAGCCTTAACCACAAGGTAGTTCTCATTCAGTTGCAGGACTAACTCTCCTCTGTCCACATCAATCACAGCCCTTACTATGGCTAGAAAGGATCTTCCAAGGATGATGGATTCATCCTCATCCTTCCAAGTGTCTAGGATTATGAAGTCAGTAGGGATGTAAAGGCCTTCAACTTTCACTAAGACATCTTCTACAAGTCCATAAGCCTGTTTTATTGATTTGTCTGCCATCTCTAGTGAGATTCTTGCAGCTTGTACCTCAAACATCCTAGTTTTTCCATTACAGAGAGTGGCATGAGGTTTATACCTGACCCCAGGTCAACAGAGCCTTCTCAAAGGTCATCTGAACCAAGGCATTCAGTTCATTGATGAGCAATGGAGATTCATCCTCCCAAGTCACATTACCAAATAACTTGGCATTCAGCTTCATGATTGCTCCTAGATACCGAGCAACTTACTCTTCAACAATATCTTCATCCTCTTCAGAGGAAGAATACTCATCAGAGCTCATGAATGACAACAGCAAGTTCAGTGGAATCTCTATGGTCTATGTATGAGCCTCAGATTCCTTTGGTTCCTCATTAGGGAGCTCCTTAGTGGTCAGTGGACGTCCATTGAGGTCTTCCTCACTGGAAACCACTACCTCTTCCTCCTCTATAGGTTCGGCCACTTTGGATATATTGATGGCCTTGAACTCTCTCTTTGGATTCTCTTCTGTATTACTTGGGAGAGTACTAGGAGGGATTACAATAACTCTTTTACTCAGCTGACCCACTTGTGCCTCTAAATTTCTGATGGAGGACCTTGTTTTAGTCATGAAACTGAGAGTGGTCTTAGATAGATCAGAGACTATGGTTGCTAAGTCAGAGAGGCTTTGCTTAGAATTCTCTGTCTGTTGCTGAGAAGATGATGGAAAAGGCTTGCTATTGCCAAACCCATTTCTCCCACCATTATTATTATTGAAGCCTTGTTGAGGCTTCTGTTGATCCTTCCATGAGAAATTTGGATGATTTCTCCATGAAGGATTATAGGTGTTTCCATAGGATTCTCCCATGTAATTCACCTCTTCCATTGCAGGATTTTCTGGGTCATAAGCTTCTCCTTCAGAGGAGACTTCTTTAGTACTGTCAGATGCAGCTTGCATTCCAGTCAGATTCTGAGAAATTATATTGACTGGCTGAGTTAATATTTTATTCTGAGCCAATATGGCATTCAGAGTATCAATCTCAAGTACTCCTTTCTTTTGAGTCATCCCATTATTCACAGGATTTCTTTCAGAAGTATACATGAACTGGTTATTTGCAACCATCTCAATGAGTTCCTGGGCTTCTGCAGGGGTTTTCTTCAGATGAAGAGATCCACCAGCAGAGTGGTCCAACGACATCTTGGACAATTCAGACAGACCATCATAGAATATACCTAAGATGCTCCATTCTAAAAGCATGTCAGAAGGACACATTCTGATCAATTGCTTGTATCTTTCCCAAGCTTCATAGAGGGATTCACCTTCATTCTGTCTGAAGGTTTGGACTTCCACTCTAAGCTTACTCATCTTCTGAGGTGGAAAGAATTTGGCCAAGAAAGCATTGACCAACTTTTTCCAAGAGTTCAGACTTTCTCTAGGTTGTGAGTCCAACCATATCCTAGCTCTGTCTCTTACAGCAAAGGGGGAAAAGTATAAGTCTGTAGACCTCGGGATCAACCCATTGGTCTTAACAGTATCACAGATCTACAAGAATTCAGCTAAGAACTGATGAGGATCTTCCAGTGGAAGTCCATAAAACTTGTAATTCTGCTACATTAGAGAAACTAATTGAGGCTTAAGCTCAAAGTTGTTTGCTCTAATGGCAGGAATTGAGATGCTTCTTCTATAGAAGTTGGAAGTTAGTGCAGTAAAGTCACCAAGCATCTTCCTTGCATCTCTAGCATTGTTGTTGGGTTCGGCTGGCATGTCTGCTTCTTTTTCGAAATTTTCTGTAAGGTCCTCTCCGGAGTGTTGTGCTTTAGCTTCTCTTAGCTTCCTCTTCAGAGTCCTTTCAGGTTCAGGATCAGCTTCAACAAGAATGTCTTTATCCCTGTTCCTGCTCATATGAAAAAGAAGAGAACAAAGAGAGAATGGGAATCCTCTATGTCACAGTATAGAGATTCCTTTATGTGAGTATAAGAATAGAAGAACAGAAGAATGAGAAGAGAGAGGAGATGTGTAATTCGAACAGAGAGAAGAGAGAGGGGTTCGAATTATGAGTAGAAGAGAAGTGTTAGTAATTAAATAAATAAATAGAAAGAGATGAGAGAGAAAGTATTCAAATTTTAAGAAGAGGAAAAAATATTTTTATTTTTATTTAATTAATTAAGTTAGTTTCGAAAATATTAAAAGAAATAAAATAAAATTAGAATTTAAAACAATTAGTTAATTAAAAAGAATTTTGAAAAAGTGGTTAGTTGTTTTCGAAAATGAGAAGTGAAAAAGTAGTTAGGTGGTTTTGAAAAAGATAAGAAATAGTAAACTTTTTAAAATTAAAACGAACAAGTCAAGTAGTTAGTTGAAAAAGATTTGAAAATAAATTTTGAAAAGATAAGAAGTTAGAAAAGGATTTTGAAATTAAAATTTTAAAAAGATATGATTGAAATTTATTTTGAAAAAGAATTGAAGAAGAAATTAAAAAGATTTGATTTTTAAAATTAAAGTTGATGACTTGACTAACAAGAAACTAAAAGATATGATTCTAGAATTTAAGGATTGAACCTTTCTTAACAAGAAAGTAACAAACTTGAAATTTTTGAATCAAAATATTAATTGTTAGCAAGGATTTTTGAAAACATGAAATAAAATTAAGAAAAAGATTTTGAAAAATTAGTTTTAAAATTTTGAAAACATCAAAAGAAAAATGAAAAAGATTTTGAAAAATTTTAAGAATGAAATTCAAAAATCATAAAAAAATGAAAAAGAATTGATTTTGAAAAAGATTTGAAAAGATAAAGTTTTTAAATTGAAATTTTGACTTGACTAACAAGAAACAACCAAATTTTAAAAATTTTTGACCAAGTCAACTCAAAATTTCTAAAATTATGAGAAGAATAAAGAAAAGATATTTTTTTTACTTTTGAATTTTTAATGAGGAGAGAGAAAAATAACAAAATGAAACAAAACATAAAAATTTAAGATAAAAAAAATAATGCATGCAAGAACACTTTGAATGTCAAGATGAACACCAAGAACACTTTGAAAATTATGATGAACATCAAGAACATATTTTTGAAAATTTTTAAGAAAAGAAAGATATGTAAGACACCAAACTTAAGAACTTTTGTACTAGGGACACTAACAATTCGAAAATGCATATGAAAAATAAGAAAAGACAAAAAACAAGAAAAATTAAAGATCAAACAAGGAAAATTATCAAGAACAACTTGAAGATCAATGAAGAACACAATGCATGAATTTTCAAAAATATAAGAAAAATTAAAAACATGCAGTTGACACCAAACTTAAAATTTGACACTAGACTTAAACAAGAAACAAATTTTTTTTTCAAAAAAAAAAATAAAAAGCTTAAACATAAAATAAAATTACCCAATCTAAGCAACAAGATGAACCGTCAGTTGTCCAAACTCGAACAATCCCTGGCAACGGTGCCAAAAACTTGGTGCACGGAATTGTGATCACACTTTTCACAACTCCGGTACAACTAACCAGAGATTGCCGGGTTGAAGCAAGCTATGGTCATCCTGTAAATCTTAGTCAGGCGGATTCAATTAGTTATGAGTTTCGATAATTGAAAGATAAATAAAACGTAAATTAAAATAAAGATACTTATGTAATTCATTGGTGGGAATTTCAGATAAGCATTTGGAGATGCTTTGTTGCTTTTGAACCCCTGCTTTCCTATTGTCTTCATCCAATCATGCGTGCTCCCTTCCATGGCGAGCTTTATGTTGGTGGATCACCATTATCAATGGCTACCATCCGTCCTCTCAGTGAAAATGGTCCAGGCACGGTTTTTGTACGGCTAATCAACTGTCGGATCTCTCATCTCGGATGAAAAATACCAGGCACAGCTACCGCACGGCTAATCATCTGTCAGTTCTCACTTGTGTCGGAATAGGATCTCTCTATCCTTTTGCACACTGTCACTGCGCCCAACATTCGTGAGTTTGAAGCTTGTCACAGTCATCCTGTCCCAGATCCTACTCGGAATACCACAGACAAGGTTTAGACTTTCCGGATCCCAGGAATGCTGCCAATTGGTTCTAGCCTTTACCACGAAGGTTCTAATCTCACGAATTCAAATGCTCTGTTGTCAGGAGAGACAAGTCAAATCCGTGGATCAGAGACCCAAGAGACTATACTCCGGCTGTCGTCCAATGACTACGTTGAACATCATGTAGACCGCTTGTAGTTGTCAGGCACGCGGATCTTGGCTAAGCGAGTAACGAAGATAGTGGGTGATTGTCACAGGTCACCCCTTCATTCTGACTTAACTGAATTAAGTACAAGAGTATATCTTGGAAAAGAAGTAGACGTGAATTGAAAGAGAAACAATAGTACTTGCATTAATTCATGAAGAATAGCAGAACTCCGCACCTTAATCTACGAGGTGTAGAAACTCCACCGTTGGAAAATACATAAGAGAAAAAGGTCTATGCATGGCCGCATGGCCAGCCTCCCAAATGTGAAAAATGGCATAAGATCCCCTGAATACAATAGTAAAAAGTCCTATTTATACTAAACTAGTTACTAAGGATTACAGAAAATAAGTAACTAAGTGCAGATAGTGCAGAAATCCACTTTCGGGGCCCACTTGGTGTGTGCTTGGGCTGAGCATTAAGCTTTACACGAGCATAGGCCTTTTCTAGAGTTAAATGCCATCTTGGATGCCAGTTTGGGGGTTTAACTCCAGTTCTGGTGCCAGTTCCGGCGTTTTACGCCAGAAAAGGGTCTCTGGCTGGTGTTGAACGCCAGTTTGGGCCATCAAATCTCGGACAAAGTATGAACTATTATACATTGATGGAAAGCCCAAGATGTCGACTTTCCAACGCAATTGAGAGAGCACCAATTGGGCTTCTGTAGCTCTAGAAAATCTACTTCGAGTGAAGGAGGGTCAGAATCCAACCGCATCTGCAGTCCTTTCTCAGCCTCTGAATAGGACTTTTACTCAGGTCCCTCAATTTCAGCCAGAAAATACCTGAAATTACAGAAAAATACACAAACTCATAGGTAAAGTCCAGAAATATGATTTTTTCATAAAAAACTAATAAAAATATAATAAAAAGTAACTAAAACATACTAAAAACTATGTAAAAATAATGCCAAAAAGCATATAAATTATCCGCTCATCAATACTCTATTTGCAATTTGTATGTAATTTTGATCTGAATTTTACATTGATTGTTAAAAGGGTTACTCTATATTGTTAAAGAGGTACTCTATATTATTCTACTTGTAATTTGTATATAATTGTAATATGAATTTTACATTGGTTGTTAAAGAGATAATCTATATTATTCTATTTGCAATTTGTATATAATTATGATCTGAATTATACATTGATTGTTAAAGAGGTACTCTATATTGTTAAAGAGGTACTCTATATTATTCTATTTGTACACTAATTTGCACACTCCATTTAAGCCTCCTGTTAAAGTTCCATCTGTAGCCTCAAAAAGGGTTCAGTTGAATCCTTCCAAGTCCAGGGCAAAGCAGAAAATTTTCAGGCCGCCTGCTTCACTTGACCAAGGTCCACTCCCATCCAACTCTTAGGCTACAGCAACTACTCATATTCCACCATCAACATCAAGTGCAGATTTCACCATCAAAACCAAGTGCATCAACATCTAAGGAGACATTGGCAGTAGCCACTCCTGCTACAACAAGGCTGTTGAAGTTCATTCTCAATCCATCATCCAACAATGCAAAGTGAAGAATTGTGTCTCTCATTTTATTTAGGTTTAATATGTTTTCTTGTAATGGTTTATAGAAAACTTGAGAATTGCCTTTTATGGTACTTGTTTTGTGTTGTTTTATTTTGGTCAAAGTAAACTTGTTACATGGTACCATGAAGTTTAGTAAACTACATTGTTGACAAACTTGTTTGTTCTTTTGAAGTTATAGACCTTATCCTTTAAATTTGGCAACTTTAATTTCAGTTCCTAAACAATTGAAGGTCTATTTTTAACAATAATTTCATTACATTTTTCACAGACACTACAAAATACAAGGACTATGAATATCTTAAATGGCATTAATCATTACAGCACATGCTGCCATTTTTTCATTTCAAACACTACTCAATTGCTACACTTTATAACAAGAGCGCACAGAGCAACTATAACAACATAAATGCACCATCCAATTGGTTTTTTTTATCTCCAAAGCAACAATTCTCTTCTCCAAACTATTGATTCTATTTTCCAGCTCATGTGTTTTGTGATGCTCTTCAACAATTTCTATATCCTTATCTCCCAAGGTCCTAGTATCAGAGCTTCTGAATCTCGCAATGTGTTCATCAATCCAGACAAAAAATTTGCAATGCGGTTCTCTTACCGACACAGCGTACCAAAATTGAAAAATCATAAGTATTTCAGGTGAAGAATTGTGCACAACCAACAAATTTCTTTACTTACCTTATAGAATGGAAACCCAAAGAAGACTCTGTTAGGAGTTTTTGTTATTCTTCGTGTAAGAGCCGGCTAAACCGTTTTAATAAAAATAATAATTTTAAGTGCCTGAGATAGATTCAAACTTTAGAAGTTTTAATTTAAAAATATAAATGTAAAATTTGATTTCAGTGAATTTTTCTGAGTTGGAAAATGGATCTTTTCGAAAAAATTTTGTAAAAATGTGTACTGGCGCTTAAGCTGGCAGTACCGACTCTAGACTATCCAGTACCGTATTTTGAGGAAAATAAGATTTTGAAAATTGATTTATTGTTTTAAAAGGACAAAAATAATTTAGAGTCGAAAACCGGACGCTAATTTTAAAGGTTTTGGCCCAAAGTGGGCCAAACGGACCTAAAACGCTAACGGGTTGGATCGGGCCCAAACCGGGCCCAAGGCCCAATATATAAATGCCCATTTAATGAGCATTTCAGTTCATTTGATGCCAAAAAGAGAGAGAGGGGCGCTGCTTGAGAAGAGAGAAGAGGTGAGGGTGGGTTACTATTCATCCTCCACTTCCGGGAGCCATATCTTGAGCTATGGAGCTCCGATTGACGAGCCGTTTACGGCCACATGAAGCTCTTGTTAAGCTCTTTGATTATATCTAAGAAAACCTGATAAAAAATCGCATCTCACTCTTCAGTTTCCTGCCCTAACTTCTGCATTTTTGGGGGTTTGGTTTTTGAGTGGATTTTGTGGTTTTGCTTGTTTAGGTGATCTCTAGTAGTGAGTAATTGTTGAATTTTACCCCTAATCTCGTTGAATAAGGTAAGGTTTCACTAAATCCTTGTGTTTAGTTGTTTTATGTATCTTAAGTTTTGATTTTGGTGATATATGTGTTGTTAGTTTGAGCTTTGGTGTTTGTTGGAGTTGGTTGAGGCTTTGGATCAAGTTTGGTGGCTTCATTTGGTGTTTGGTATGATGTATATATATATATATATGATGTTAGATTGAGTTTTGGTGTTTGTTGGAATTGGTTGAGGCTTTGGATCAAGTTTGGTGGCTTTATTTTGGTGTTTTGGTGCATATTGGGAATCGGCCAAGGTATGGTTTCGGTTTTCTTTATGTAATATGTAATGTTTTTAGACACTTAGGCTAGTTGACCTTAAGATAGGATTGAATGTTTGGGTGTATATTTAATTGTATATAAATTTGATGTTTGATGATAAATTATATGGAGGTGGATGAAGAATGTTGTGATTTATTTGTTGTTGATGAGGGATTGATGATATTGATGATGAGTGGAAGGTTGATAAGGGGTATGATGGGTTATTGGTGTTAATGCTACATTATGATGTTGGTTGTTGTTGATGAGTGTGTATGTTGATTGTGTTACTATAAATGTTGAATGTGATTACTAATATTAAAGTTAATTGATGAGAGGTATAAATGTTGATTTTGATGACTATTGTTGGAGGATGTGAGTTTTATGAGAATAATTTGAGGAATAAAGATTATGATGGATTTGGTTAATGTTAGATATTGTTTGGTGATGATTGTTGGAAATGATGAGGATTTGTAGTGGTTGTTGATGTTGTTGTTGGTTGATGATGATTATGAGTATGGATTTGTGATTGAATTGGAAATTTTGGATTGTTAGTGATTTATGGTGTAATGGTTGAGTGGTTTAGGTGTGAAACTGAGGGGAATGATATGAAATGGTAAGATGTTGTGTGTGGTGGTGTTTTATGATGATTGAGTAGGCTTTGAGTTGGCTTTTGGATTGAGAGTTGGTTAAATTTGAGTTTTTAGTGTTTTTGGTAAAAATAAATTTTTTGTGAACTTTGACGGATCATAACTTGTGCCTCAGTCTTCAAAATTTGTTGAAACTTATTTAGAATTAAAGTTCATTGAAAAGTCTTTAAATTGATATAAAGTTTGTAAAATTTGGATTTTTGTAGAGGAAGTTATGATCATTCAAAGTTTGGTATCAAAATCTGAAATTCTGCAAAGTTGCAGAATTTTGTGATTTCTGGTATGTGCGCACGCACAGCCTTATGCGCACGCACAACTGATGAGCGGATAATTTATACGCTTTTTGACATTGTTTTTAGTATGTTTTTAGTAGGATCTAGTTACTTTTAGGGATGTTTT
>NC_029786.2:64694029-64701657 GCF_000816755.2 Arachis ipaensis
AATCCTATTCCAGCATGATCGAGAACCGACAGATGAATAGCCGTGCCGTGACAGGGTGCGTGAGCATAAGATTCACTGAGAGGAGGGGATGTAGCCACTGACAACGGTGATGCCCTTGCATACAGCCAGCCATGGAAAGGAGTAAGAAGGATTGTAGGAAGAAGTAGGAAAGTAGAAAAAGAAAGGGCACAGTATCTCCATTCGCTTATCTGAAATTCCTACCAATGATTTACATAAGTACCTCTATCCCTATTCTATTATTTATTATTCGAAAACACCATTATCAATTTATATCCGCCTGACTGAGATTTGCAAGGTGACCATAGCTTGCTTCAAGCCAACAATCTCTGTGGGATTACTCATTACTCACGTAAGGTTTATTACTTGGACGACCCAGTACACTTGCTGGTTAGTTGAACGGAGTTGTGTCCACACATACATAGAGCCACAGTGAGGATTCAATACAATTATATATTGTTACTCTCACACAAGTACAAGGAACATGGAACACAATTTCGTCCACCAAGTTTTTGGCGCCGTTGCCGGGGATTGTTTGTGTTTGGACAACTGACGGTTCATCTTGTTGCTCAGATTAGGTAATTTTCTTTTTGTTTTCTTTTCAAAAAAATTTTTCAAAAATATTTCAAAAAAATTTCTCCCTTGTTTTCGAAAAAATTTTAAAATAAAAATGTTTTCAAAAATAAATTATTCTATGGCTTCAAAATTTTTAAGAATGAATTCTAGTGTTTCATGAAATATGTTGAATCATATCTGGCTGTAAAGCCATACCCAAACTATTTTGGGATTGGTATTCAACTAATCACCCCAGCCCATGTAATTATATGTTAAAGCTTGGCTGGCTGTTAAGCCATGCCAGACCCTTTGATTGGAGCTTTAGACTAACATGGCAAGATTCCTGGAATTCATATTAAAAATTTTAGAATCCTTTCTTTTTCATATAATTTTCGAAAAATATAAAATAAAAATCCAAAAAAATTAGAAAATCATAAAAATAAAAAATATTTTGTGTTTCTTGTTTGAGTCTTGAGTCACATTATAAGTTTGGTGTCACTTGCATATGCATCTTGCATTTTTTCGTAAATTTCATGCATTCATAAGTGTTCTTCATGATCTTCAAGTTGTTCTTGGTAAGTCCTCTTGTTTGATCTTGATGAATTTTTGTTTTGTGTCTTTTCATGTTTATCATATGCATTCTTGAATTCTCAGTGTCTAAGCATTAAAGAATTCTAAGTTTGGTGTCTTGCATGTTTTCTTTGCATTAAAAATTTTTCAAAAATATGTTCTTGATGTTCATCATGACATTCAAAGTGTTCTTGGTGTTCATCTTGACATTCATAGCATTCTTGCATGCATCACATGTTTTGATATAAAAATTTCATGCATTGCATTTTTTTTGTGTTTTTCTCTTGCATCATAAAAATTTCAAAAATCAAAAAAATATCTTTCCCTTTTTCTCTCATCAAATTCGAAAATTTGGATTGACTTTTTCAAAAATTTTTAAAAATTAAAGTTGTTGCCAATGAGTCAAATCAAATTTTCAATTTGAAAATCTTATCTTCTTCAAAATCTTTTTCAAAAATCAAATCTTTTTCAAAATTTTTAGCTATTTTCGAAAATTTCAAAAATATTTTTCAAAAATCTTTTTCTTATTTTTATATAAAATTTTCGAAAATAACTAATCAATTAATGTTTTGATTCAAAAATTTGAAGTTTGTTACTTGCTTGTTAAGAAAGATTCAAACTTTAAGTTCTAGAATCATATCTTGTGATTTCTTATGAACCAAGTCATTAATTGGGATTTTAAAAATCAAATCTTTTTCAAAACTAATTTCAATCATATCTTTTCAAAAATATCTTCTTATCTTATCTTTTTCAAAAATATCTTCTCAAAATATCTGTTCTAACTTCCTAACTTCTTATCTTTTCAAAATTTGTTTCAACTAACTAACTAACTTTTTGGGAGTTCTTGAGGTTGATACTCTGAATGCCATATTGGCTCAGAATAAAATATTGACTCAGCAAGTCAATATGATTTCTCAGAGTCTGCATGGAATGCAAGCTGCATCCAACAGTACTCAAGAGGCTTCTCCTAAAGAAGAAGCTTATGATCCTGAGAACCCTGCAATAGCAGAGGTAAATTACTTATGAATGAAACAAGGTCTTCCATTAGAAATCTGGAAGCACAAGTGGGCCAGCTGAGTAAAAGGATCACTGAAATCCCTCCTAGTACTCTCCCAAGCAATACAAGAAGAGAATCCAAAAGGAGAGTGCAAGGTCATTGACATAAGCGCCATGGCCGAACCTGTGAGGAAAGGAGAGGACGTGAATCCCAAGGAGGAAGACCTCCAGGGACGTCCAGTGATCAATAAGGAGCTTCCCTCTGGGGAACACATAAGTATCTCTATCCCTTTTATTGTTTATTTTAATCTAATAAAATATCATGTTTAAATCAGCCTGACTGAGATTTGCAAGGTGACCATAGCTTGCTTCAAGCCAACAATCTCTGTGGGATCGACCCTTACTCACGTAAGGTTTATTACTTGGACGACCCAGTACACTTGCTTGAACGGTGAACGGAGTTGTGTCCACACATACATAGAGCCACAGTGAGGATTCAATACAATTATATATTGTTACTCTCACACAAGTACAAGGAACATGGAACACAATTTCGTCCACCAACAACCCTGTAAAATTTTAATCCTGTGTACACGCACAGACTTGCTGGTGAGGGCGCTAACACGACCTGTGCGCGCACATATCCAATGGAGTATTACAATCTGTGCGCACGCACACGTTGGGAAAGGCAGTCTGTTGGAGGCGCTAGCACAGCTTGTGCGAGCGAACAGACATTGTGAATTTTGGTATCTATGCGTACGCACACCTCTATGCGTACGCACACGTTTTGAAACTTCTCCTGGGCGTGCGCACGCACACCCCTGTGCGTACGCACACGCCCTATTTTATAACTTAAACTTTATTTTTAAACTATTTCACTTTCCCAACAAGGTTGTATACTTCTATGACACTTAATTGAGACTCTTGGGATTATCTTTGGGCTTTGAAACATGGGAAAGGTCTTAGGAGAAATTATTAATTTTTCTTTGAAAAGTTAGCAAACGGAGGTTTAGGTTTCTGGTGTATTGAGGATGAGTTTGGTGGAGAGAAAAGGAAGAGTAGTGATCTTGGTGATTACCGACAATGAGATGAGAAAACTGATGAACCAATGAGTTCAGAATGGAATATTTATGACATTGGTGATGGTTGTGATGAGTTGAGAACTTGGAAAGAAATGATTATAGTTAATGGAATGAGTATGGGTGGATTGGTGCTATGAGCACTGGCCATTGAGATTGAATTTTGTGATTATGATATGTTTTGTTATCCGTCGTAGGGGTTATGGTAGTCTCCCGCCTATGTTCGGATGTGAGAGTTGAAGTTGGGCTTCTCACTCATATTTCTCGCAACCAGAGGAAGGTGGTAGGGCATGCTCCCTCGGAATGTTTCCCTCTGAAAGGAGAAGGTGGTAGGGCACTTATCCCTCGAAATTATTCCTCCTGAGAATGCGATTTCTCTCTGATTGCAAGGTAGTAAGGCACTAACCCACGGAATCATGCGGCAACCAGAGGAAGGTGGTAGGGCACGCTCCCTCGAAATGTTTCCCTCTGAAAGGAGAAGGTGGTAGGGCACTCATCCCTCGGAATTATTCTTCCTTATGTGCAATAGAGAGACTAATCCGGGAGTTGTCGACCGGATTTTCTGTCGGGTTTGGCATTATAACCGACATGTGATATCACAACCAATAGGGCAGACATTCATCATATGCATCTTCTATATGTTTGCTTGCTTTGATTACTTGAGTTTGCTTAATTGTATAACATGCCTACTTGCTTCTTGAATTAATTGTGATATGTGATTATTACCTGTGCTTTACTTGCTTGTATTAATTGTGTTTGTCTAGTGCTGAGGAGGTTAGGTAGGCGGTGGCGATGGGATCACACGGAGGTTAGGTTGGCAAAGGCTGTGGGATACAGCGGTGTGATTAGTATTAGTTAGAATTTTCCCTAAGTTTAGATAACCCGGTTATTGGTTTAATTTCTTTATTTATGTTAAGCATTGAGTACCGGTTCGATGTGAAGTTCTAGGATTGCCTTCAGCGTCCCGGAGCCTTGCATCTTACATATGGGGCACTGTTACCATACTGAGAACCTCCTGTTCTCATTTCATACTTTGTTGTTATTTTTCAGATGCATGTTACAAATCCACTTCGGTGGGATTGCGGATATGGTGACAGAGCGGAGTATGGTTCCTCCTTGGTGTATTGATATTTTACATTGTTATAGCTACTCTCACATCTCTTTGTATATTTATTTTTATGGCCTTAGAGGCTTAGTTGAGAGATAAGTTGTATAAGCTGTTTTAACTCCAAAAACTCTCTATTTTTCTATTTGTAACTAGTCAGCTTAAACTCTGCAAGCTGTGGCTAGTTTCCTATGATTATTATATTCTTATATCTATATATGTTCCATTCTTTTGCATTTATACCTTGTGTCTTGTGTGTTAGCTTCGTGTGAACGCTTCACGCTTTTGTAATTCTATTTTTGAGTTTAGTCCTTCATCGGGCTTCTAGAATATATATCATTTCCTTCTATATAAATATGTATAGGCCTTAGAATTGTCGTAACCTTTGATTAACCTTTGCTTTACGGCTAGAGGTAAGTGGTGTGCGAAATTGTGATCATTCTATTCCTTGGTAATGGCGCTAAAAACTCAATACGCACGTTCATGTTCTTATATCTATTTCACAACTTCGTACAACTAACCAGCAAGTACACTGGGTCGTCCAAGTAATAGACCTTACGTGAGTAAGGGTCGATCCCACGGAGATTGTCGGCTTGAAGCAAGCTATGGTCACCTTGTAAATCTCAGTCAGGCGGATTAAATTGTATTAAGAAATTATAGTGGATGAAAATAAATAAAATATAAAATAGGATAGTGGTACTTATGTAATTCATTGGTGAGAATTTCAGATAAGCGTATAGAGATGCTTTCGTTCCTCTGATCTCTGCTTTCCTGCTGTCGTCATCCAATCAATCCTACTCCTTTCCATGGCAAGCTTTATGTAGGGCATCACCGTTGTCAATGGCTACATCCCATCCTCCTGTGAAAATGGTCCAATGCGCTGTCACTGCATGGCTAATCATCTGTCGGTTCTCGATCATACTGGAATAGGTTTTACTATCCTTTTGCGTCTGTCACTACGCCCAGCACTCACGAGTTTGAAGCTCGTCACAGCCATCCCTTCCCAGATCCTACTCGGAATACCAAAGACAAGGTTTAGACTTTTCGGATCTCAGGAATGGCCATCCATGGGTTCTAACTTATACCACGAAGACACTAATAACTCAGACTCGGTCCCCTTTATTAGATATCTAAGAGATATCCATTCAATCTAAGGTAGAACGGAAGTAGTTGTCAGGCACGTGTTCATAAGTTGAGAATGATGATGACTGTCACGATCATCACATCCATCATATTGAAGTGCGAATGAATATCTTAGAAGCGGAATAAGTTGAATTGAATAGAAAAACAATAGTACTTTGCATTAATCTTTGAGGAACAGCAGAGCTTCACACCTTAATCTATGATGTGTAAAAACTCTACCGTTGAAAATACATAAGTGATGAAGGTCCAGGCATGGCCGAGAGGCCAGCCCCCATGCGAGATCTAAAGATGAAACTAAAGATGAAAACTCAATAGTAAAAAGTCCTATTTATACTAAACTAGTTACTAGGGTTTACAGAAATGAGTAAATGATGCAGAAATCCACTTCCGGAGCCCACTTGGTGTGTGCTTGGGCTGAGATTGAAGTTTACACGTGGAGAGTCTTTCTTGGAGTTGAATGCCAGTTTGTAACGTGTTTCTGGCGTTGAACTCCACTTTGCAAATTGTTTCTGGCACTGAACGCCATTCTGCAACATGGAACTGGCGTTCAACTCTAGTTTGCGTCATTTAAACTCGGGCAAAGTATGGACTATTATATATTGCTGGAAAGCCCTGGATGGCTACTTTCCAACGCAATTGGAAGCGCGCCATTTGGAGTTCTGTAACTCCAGAAAATCCACTTTGAGTGAAGGGAGGTCAGAATCCAACAGCATCTGCAGTCCTTCTTCAACCTCTGAATCTGATTTTTGCTCAGGTCCCTCAATTTCAGCCAGAAAATACCTGAAATCACAGAAAAACATACAAACTCATAGTAAAGTCCAGAAATGTGAATTTTAATTAAAAACTAATAAAAATATAATGAAAACTAATTAAATCATACTAAAAACATACTAAAAACAATGCCAAAAAGCGTATAAATTATTCGCTCATCACAACACCAAACTTAAATTGTTGCTTGTCCCCAAGCAACTGAAAATCAAATAGGATAAAAAGAAGAGAATATACTATAAATTCCAAAATATCAATGAAACTTAGCTCTAATCAGATGAGCGGGACTTATAGCTTTTTGCCTCTTGAATAGTTTTGGCATCTCGCTTTATCCATTGAAGTTCAGAATGATTGGCATCTATAGGAAGTTAGAATTTAGATAGTGTTATTGATTCTCCTAGTTTAGTATGTTGATTCTTGAACATAGCTACTTTATGAGTCTTGGCCGTGGCCCGAAGCACTTTGTTTTCCAGTATTACCACCGGATACATAAATGCCACAGACACATAACTGGGTGAACCTTTTCAGATTGTGACTCAGCTTTGCTAAAGTCTCCAATTAGAGGTGTCCAGGGTTCTTAAGCACACTGTTCTTTTGCTTTGGACCTTGACTTTAACCGCTTAGTCTCAAGTTTTCACTTGACACCTTCACGCCACAAGCACATGGTTAGGGACAGCTTGGTTTAGCCGCTTAGGCCAGGATTTTATTCCTTTAGGCCCTCCTATCCATTGATGCTCAAAGCCTTAGATCCTTTTTATTACCCTTGCCTTTTGGTTTTAAGGGTTACTGGCTTTTTGCTCTTGCCTCTTGGTTTTAAGAGCTTTTAGCTTTTTCTGCTTGCTTTTTTTTCTCTTTTTTTTTCTATTTTTTTTGCCATTTTTTTTCGTAAGCTTTCTGTATTCACTGCTTTTTCTTGCTTCAAGAATCATTTTTATGATTTTTCAGATTATCAAATAACATTTCTCCTGTTCATCATTCTTTCAAGAGCCAACATATTTAACATTCTTAAACAACAACTTCAAAAGACATATGCACTGTTCAAGCATTCATTCAGAAAACAAAAAGTATTGTCACCACATCAAAATAATTAAACTAGTTTCAAGGATGAATTCGAAAGCATGTACTTCTTGTTCTTTTGTAATTAAAACATTTTTCATTCAAGAGAGGTGATGGATTCATAGGACATTCATAACTTTAAGGCATAGACACTTAAATACTAATGATCATGAAGACAAAAAACATAAACAGACATAAAGCACAAAAATCGAAAAATAGGAAAATAAATAAACAAGGAGATTAAGGAATGAGTCCACCTTAGTGAGGGTGGCGTCTTCCTCTTCTTGAAGAACCAATGGTGCTTTTGAGCTCCTCTATGTCTTTTCCTTGTCTTTCTT
>NC_029786.2:64701736-64704879 GCF_000816755.2 Arachis ipaensis
GAGGAATTTCCTCATGCTCATGTTGAGGTCCATGCTCTCTTGTTTGCTCCATCTTTTTCTTAGTGATGGGCTTATCCTCTTCAATGAGGATGTCTCCCTCTATGTCAATTCCAGCCAAATTGCAGAGGTAGAAAATGAGGTGAGGAAAGGCTAACCTTGCCAAAGTGGAGGTCTTGTCAGCCACCTTGTAGAGTTCTTGAGGTATAATCTCATGAACTTCCAATTCCTCCCCAATCATGATACTATGGATCATGATGGCCCGGTCTATAGTAACTTCAGACCGGTTGCTAGTAGGAATGATTGAGCGTTGAATGAACTCCAACCATTCTCTAGCCACTGGTTTGAGGTCAAGCCTTCTTAGTTGAACCGGCTTGCCCCTTGAGTCAATTTTTCATTGAGCTCCTTCCATACATATGTCCACGAGGACTTGGTCCAACCTTTGATCAAAGTTGACTCTTCTAGTGTAGGGGCGTGCGTTCTCTTCCGTCATTGGTAGGTTGAACGCCAACCTTACATTCTCCGGACTGAAATCTAAGTATTTCCCCCGAACCATGGTGAGCCAATTCTTTGGGTTCGGGTTCACACTTTGATCATGGTTCCTGGTAACCCATGCGTTTGCATAGAACTCTTGAACCATTAAGATCCCGACTTGTTGAATGGGGTTGGTTAGAACTTCCCAACCTCTTCTTTGGATTTCAAGTCGGATCTCCGGATACTCATTCTTTTTGAGTTTGAAAGGAACCTCAGGGATCACTTTCTTCTTGGCCACAACTTCATAGAAGTGGTCTTGATGAACCTTAGAGATGAATCTCTCCATCTCCCATGACTCAGAAGTGGAAGCGATTGCCTTCTCTTTCCTCTTTCTAGAGGTTTCTCTGGCCTTAGGTGCCATAAATGGTTATGGAAAAACAAAAAGCTATGCTTTTACCACACCAAACTTAAAAGGTTTGCTCGTCCCCGAGCAAAAGAAGAAAGAAAAAAGTAGAAGAAGAAGAAAAATAGAGGAGATGGAGGTAGAAGGTGGATTCGGCCAAGGGGAAGAAGAGAGGGTTGTGTTGTGTGAAAATGAAGAAGGAATGAGGGGTTTATATAGGAGTGGGGAGGGGTTAGGGTTCGACCATTTAGGGTTGGGTTTGGGAGGGAAATTATTTTGAATTTAAAGGTAGGTGGGGTTTTTGGGGAAGAGAGGATGGATGTGAGTGGTGAAGAGGGGATGGGAAAGAGGGATTGAGTTGATTGGTGAGGGGTATTTGGGGAAGAGAGTTATGAAAAGGTGTGAAGAGGAGAGAAGAAGTAGGTGGGGATCCTGTAGGGTCCACAGATCCTGAGGAAATCCTGTGGGATCCACAGATCCAGTGGGGCCAAGGACTTTAATCATCCCTGCTCCAATTAGGCGTGTAAACGCCCTCTGTAGGCAATCCTGGCGTTTAACGCCAGATTGCAGCATGTTTCTAGCGTTAAATGCCACTTCCATGCTTGTTTTGGGCGTTCAACGCCAGTCTGCAGCATGTTTCTGGCATTGAACGCCAGAATGCTACTTGTTTCTGGCATTTAATGCCAGTTTCATGCTCTGTTCTGGCGTTAAACGCCAGCTAGATGCTCCTTACTGGCGTTTAAACGCGTAAGCCCTTCCTCCAGGGTGTTCTATTTTCAATGCTGTTTTTCATTCTGTTTTCAATTTTTCAGTAGTTTTTGTGACTCCACATGATCATCAACCTAATAAAACATGAAACAACAAAGAGAAAATAAAATAAAAGTGATTAATTAACATTGGGTTGCCTCCCAACAAGCGCTTCTTTAATGTCAATAGCTTGACAGTGAGCTCTTATGGAGCCTCACAGATAATCAGAGCAAGGTTGGGACCTTCCAATACCAAACTTAGAGTTTGGTTGTGGGGGTTCAACACCAAACTTAGAGTTTGGTTGTGGCCTCCCAACACCAAACTTAGAGTTTGACTGTGGGGGCTTTGGTTGACTCTACAGTGAGAGAAGCTTTTCATGCTTCCTCTCCATGGTTACAGAAGGAGATCCTTAAGTTTTAAACACAAGGTTGTCCTTATTCAGTTGAAGGACCAACTCTCCTCTGTCCACATCAATCACAGCTCTTGCTGTGGCTAGGAAGGGTCTTCCAAGGATGATGGATTCATCCTCATCCTTCCCAGTGTCTAGGATTATGAAATCAGCAGGGATGTAAAGGCCTTCAACCTTTACTAACACGTCCTCTACTAGTCCATAAGCCTGTTTTCTGGAGTTGTCTGCCATCTCTAATGAGATTCTGGCAGCTTGTACCTCAAAGATTCCTAATTTCTCTATTACAGAGAGTGGCATGAGGTTTATCCCTGACCCAAGGTCACATAGAGCCTTCTCAAAGGTCATGGTGCCTATGGTACAAGGTATTAAGAACTTTCCAGGATCCTGTTTCTTCTGAGGCAATCTCAGTTGTTCCAGATCACTCAGTTCATTGGTGAGCAAGGGAGGTTCATCTTCCCAAGTCTCATTACTAAATAATTTGGCATTCAGCTTCATGATAGCACCAAGGTACTTGGCAACTTGCTCTTCAGTAACATCTTCATTCTCTTCAGAAGAAGAATACTCATCAGAGCTCATGAATAGCATAAGGAGGTTCATTGGAATCTCTATAGTCTCCAGATGAGCCTCAGAGTCATTTGGTTCCTCAGAGGGAAACTCCTTATTGATCTCTGGACGTCCCAGGAGGTCTTCCTCACTGGGGTTCATGTCCTCTCCCTCCCTTGTAGGTTTGGCCATGATGATCAATTCAATGGCCTTGCACTCTCCTTTTGGATTTTCTTCTGTATTGCTTGGGAGAGTACTAGGAGGGATTTCAGTGATCCTTTTACTTAGCTGGCCCACTTGTGCTTCCAAATTTCTAATGGAGGACCTTGTTTTATTCATGAAACTTAGAGTGGCCTTAGATAGATCAGAGACTATATTTGCCAAGCTAGATGGATTCTGCTCAGAACTCTCTGTCTTTTGCTGAGTGGATGATGGAAAAGGCTTGCTATTGCTAAATTTGTTTCTTCCACCATTATTAAAGCCTTTTTGAGGCTTTTGTTGATCTTTCCATGAGAGATTTGGGTGATTTCTCCATGAGGGATTATAGGTGTTTCCATAGGGTTCACCTAT
>NC_029786.2:64704911-64733060 GCF_000816755.2 Arachis ipaensis
TGACCAGCTTATCCCAAGAGTTCAGGCTATCTTTAGGTTGAGAGTCCAACCATACTCTAGCTCTGTCTCTTACAGCAAACGGGAAAAGCATAAGCCTGTAGACCTCGGGATCAACCCCATTGGTCTTAACAGTATCACAGGTCTGCAAGAATTCAGTTAAGAACTGAAAAGGATCTTCAGATGAAAGTCCATGAAACTTGCAGTTCTGCTGCATCAGAGAAACTAATTGAGGTTTCAGCTCAAAGTTGTTTGCTCCGATGGCAGGGATGGAGATGCTTCTTCCATGTAAATTGGAATTAGGTGTAGTAAAGTCACCAAGCATCCTCCTTGCATTATTATTACTTTCGGCTGCCATCTCCTCTTCCTGTTCGAAAATTCCTGTCAGGTTGTCTCTGGATTGTTGTATTTTAGCTTCTCTTAGTTTCTTTTTTAGAGTCCTTTCAGGTTCAGGATCTGCTTCAACAAGAATGTTCTTGTCCTTGCTCCTGTTCATATGAAAAAGAAGAAAACAGAAAATAATAGGGATCCTCTTTGCCTCAGTAGAGAGAGGTTCCTTTATGTGAGTAGAAGAAGAAAAGAATGTAATGTAAAGAAGAGAAGAGGAAAAACTCGAATACAGAGAGGGAGGTGGTGTTCGAATTTTTGGATGGGAGAGAAGTGTTTGTAGATGAATAAATAAATAGAAGGAGATGAGAGAGAGAATTTCAAAATTTAATTAAAATAAAAATTAAAATTGAAAGTTAGATTTTGAAAATTAAAGTTGAAATTAAATTAAAATTAAAATAATTAGTTAATTAAAAAGGAATTTTGAAAAAGGAGAGAGGGAATTTTCGAAAATAAGAGAGAGAGGATTAGTTAGGTAGTTTTGAAAAAGATATGATTGAAACAAAAAGATAAGATTGATTGAAAAAGTTTTGAAATTTGTTTTTGAAAAAGATATGATTGAAATTTAAAAAGATATGATCGAAACAAAAAGATAAGATTTGAAAATCAATTTTAAAAAGATAAGAAGTTAGAAAAGATTTTGAAATTGAATTTGAAAAAGATATGATTGAAATTTTAAATTGAAAAAGATTTGAAAAGAAAATTAAAAAGATTTGATTTTGAAAACTAAAGTTGATTACTTGACTAACAAGAAACTAAAAAGATATGATTCTAGAGTTTAAAGATTGAATCTTTCTTAATAAGCAAGTAACAACTTGAAATTTTTCAATCAATCATATTAAATGTTAGTAAAGAATTTGAAAATTAAGAAATAAAATAAAAAAGATTTTGAAAATCAAATTTAAAAAGTTTTCGAAAATATGAAGGTAAAATGAAAAAGATTTGATTTTTGAAAAAGATTTTGAAAAGATAAGATTTTTAAATTTAAAATTTAATTTGATTCATAAGAAACAATTAAATTTAAAAACTTTTTGACTAAATCAAATCATATTTTCGAAAATTTTGAGTAAAATATGGAAAATATATTTTTTTATTTTTGAATTTTTAATGAAGAAAGAGAAAAACATGAAAAAGACTCATAACATAAAAATTATGAATCAAAACACACAATGTATGCAAGAACACTATGAATGTCAAGATGAACACTAAGGACACTTTGAAGATCAAGATGAACATCAAGACTTATTTTTGAAAATTTTTAATGAAAGAAAAACATACAAGACACCAAACTTAGAAATTTTCAAACTTTAGAAACTAACAAATTAAAAATGCATATGAAAAACAAGAATAGACACAAAACAAGAAAATATGAAGATCAAACAAGAAGACTGGGCAGGAACAACTTGAAGATCTTGAAGAACATATGATGAATTTTTGAAAATTCTTGAGAAAAAGAAACACATGCAAGACACCAAACTTAAAACTTGACTCAAGACTCAAACAAGAAACACAAAAAATATTTTTGATTTTATGATTTTGTAAATTTTTTTGTATTTTTCGAGAATTAATTGGGAAAAACGAAAAAGAAGAAAATATTTTTTTGATTTTTTTTCGAAAATAAGAATAATAAAATAAAAAAGGTTAAAATTAAAATAAAGTTACCTAATCTGAGCAACGAGATGAACCGTCAGTTGTCCAAACTCGAACGATCCCCAGCAACGGCGCCAAAAACTTGGTGTGCGAAATCGTGATCATTCCATTCCTTGGTAACGGCGCTAAAAACTCAATACGCACGTTCATGATCTTATATCTGTTTCACAACTTCGTACAACTAACCAGCAAGTGCACTGGGTCGTCCAAGTAATAGACCTTACGTGAGTATGGGTCGATCCTACGGAGATTGTCGGCTTGAAGCAAGCTATGGTCACCTTGTAAATCTCAGTCAGGCAGATTAAATTGTATTAAGAAATTATAGTGGATGAAAATAAATAAAATATAAAATAGGATAGTGGTACTTATGTAATTCATTGGTGAGAATTTTAGATAAGCGTATAGAGATGCTTTAATAGGATTTACTATCCTTTTGCGTCTGTCACTACGCCCAGCACTCACGAGTTTGAAGCTCGTCACAGCCATCCCTTCCCAGATCCTACTCGGAATACCACAGACAAGGTTTAGACTTTTCGGATCTCAGGAATGGCCATCCATGGGTTCTAACTTATACCACGAAGACACTAATAACTCGGACTCAGTCCGCTGTATTAGATATCCAAGAGATATCCATTCAATCTAAGGTAGAACGGAAGTAGTTGTCAGGCACGCGTTCATAAGTTGAGAATGATGATGACTGTCACGATCATCACATCCATCATATTGAAGTGCGAATGAATATCTTAGAAGCGGAATAAGTTGAATTGAATAGAAAAACAATAGTACTTTACATTAATCTTTGAGGAACAGCAGAGCTCCACATCTTAATCTATGATGTGTAGAAACTCTACCGTTGAAAATATATAAGTGATGAAGGTTCAGGCATGGCCGAGAGGCTAGCCCCCATGCGAGATCTAAAGATGAAACTAAAGATGAAATCTCAATAGTAAAAAGTCCTATTTATACTAAACTAGTTACTAGGGTTTACAGAAATGAGTAAATGATGCAGAAATCTACTTCCGGGACCCACTTGGTGTGTGCTTGGGCTGAGCTTGAAGTTTACACATGGAGAGGTCTTTCTTGGAGTTGAACGCCAGTTTGTAACGTGTTTCTGGCATTGAACTCCACTTTGCAACTTGTTTCTGGCGCTGAACGCCATTCTGCAACATGGAACTGGCGTTCACCGCCAGTTTGCGTCATTTAAACTCGGGCAAAGTATGGACTATTATATATTTCTGGAAAGCCCTGGATGTCGGAAATGGATCCTCTCCATTTTTTTTGTCACTTGAGAGAATACAGTGTAATCTCCCACCTTCAATTCTTCAAGTGGGACCAGAAATAAATGAGAGAGAGAATGCATTGAAGGGTGAGATCTTCCACTGGATATCATCCAGTTTTTTTTCCACTGGAGAGGATCCACTCCCCTGGATGTCTACTTTCCAACGCAATTAGAAGCGCGCCATTTGGTGTTCTGTAACTCCAGAAAATCCACTTTGAGTGAAGGGAGGTCAGAATCCAACAGCATCTGCAGTCCTTCTTCAACCTCTGAATCTGATTTTTGCTCAGGTCCCTCAATTTCAACCAGAAAATACCTGAAATCACAGAAAAACACACAAACTCATAGTAAAGTCTAGAAATGTGAATTTTAATTAAAAACTAATAAAAATATAATGAAAACTAATTAAATCATACTAAAAACATACTAAAAACAATGCCAAAAAGCGTATAAATTATTCGCTCATCAGTAAGGCTCAGGGTAATTAGGGTGTTACACTTCGACATGAACATGATTGCATAAATTCCACAAAAGCACTTCGGGGAGATGCCGCCATCTTTCTCATCTCTGGCATGCAATGCAAACGTTCCCGAGCTTGTTACGTACAGTTTCTGTCTTCCTCCTCCTCCACTTCTCCTTGAACTCAAGGATACATCATCAGCAGCCATGAACAACTTTAGAGACCCCATTTTTGTTCACCCTTTTATAGGATTAGGACTACATCTCGAATGACGTCGTTTTTGGCGTGGGGGACTATTTTGTCCCTTAACCATTTTACACCTCCTTGTGGCACACTGTAACAACCACGTCAGTAAAACGGAGTCTACGTCAGACATCTCAATTAGGTCTCAAAAGTTCAATCTAATGGAGGGATCTAAAAGTCCTAGTTTTGAGAAGGTCAGGGATGTATATATATTTTTCAATCTTCAAGGACTTAAATATTTGCGGGACAAAAGGTCAAGGACGTATTTGTCCTTTTCTCTTTTTGTATTTTCATTGTTGTGCCATAAAATGGAGCAATTTTTTTTTCACGTTTACGCTATTTCTTTGAGCGAAATTGAGCCTTAAAGAGAGAAAGAATTGTCGATAACTCTCACGTTTCTCTTTCCTCTCTTTTTTCTATATTCGCTAACAGTAACATGTAAACACAATCATTTTTATTTTCACTTTCTATACTAGCAAAATTGTAGCTAAATGATTTAAAAAAGCGAAATTCTGTAACTGGATTTATTTGAGTAAATAATTAATTTATTTTATTTAAATAAAAAAAGTATTTTTTATTAAGGCGAAAAAGGTTTTTATTTATTCTGTCGTAGTTGTTCATAAAAGAATAAATGCATTTCTCAATACTAAAAATAAGTAAATAAATGCATTGTTTATCATTGTGGAATTTTTTTACTTAACCAATTTAATATTATAGACTTAAATTTTTATGCTTTTCCAAATTAATTTTTAGAGTATTTACATATTTTGGTCCTTATAGAATTTTGGACCAAACATTTTTGTCTCCAATTAAAATTTATTACTCGATTGGTCCCTAACAATTAATTCTGTTAGTCACTTAGGTCCTTTGTTCCATCAACTCTAACAGAGGACAAAATAGTCCTTGGCATTTCTAATAGGGGGCAAAATAGTCCTTGGCATTTCTAACAGGAGTTTTCACGAATAAAATAATTTAAATACCCAAATTAGGAACCGAAAAGTTAGAATGAGAATTTGGGGATTTAAATATGATTTTTGGGCTCAGTAGGTCTTTCCGAGTCAGAAAATGTGTTTTCTGCGAAAAATCGTGAAAAACCGTGAACTGGCAGTCAAACCGGTTGAATCGGTTCAAGTCTGTCCAGTGCTGCGCGAGAAAAAGTGAAAATAGCTAAAAACCTTAGAAAAATATTAGAAATAAAAAACCGGGCGTTAGTGTTAAAGGTTTGGCCCAAAGTTGGGTTGAACAGGCTAAAAACGCTAACGGGTTAGACCTGGTCCAAGTTGGGTCGAAACCCAACATATAAAAGGGTTCATTAATGAACCCAATCAGCATAACACACTAACAAACACAACACACACAGCTGAGAAAGGAAGGAGAAGAAACCCTCCATTAACAATATTCACCTTCATCTTCTCAAGCTCATATCTTGAGCTACAGAGCTCCGATCGCTGCACCGTTTGTGGCTATGCGTTCCTTGTAAAGAGCTCTATAAAACCCATCCAAGAAACTGGTAAGGCAAGATCTAATCCCTCTCAGTTCTTCTCCTCAAAGTTTCGAGTTTTAGGACTTTTGGCTAAGTGAGGTTTTGTGATTTTTGGGTGTTTAGGTACACTCTAACCTTTGATTGATGTTGGTTTTGGCTTCCAAAACTATTGGGCAAGGTAAGAGGCATTGAAACTCTTGTAAAATTTCAATTATAATGAGCCCTAGGTTTATTTGTGATGATTTATGTATATATAGCTTGATTATGGTGAGTTTGGAGCTTGTTGATGATTGTTGATGCTTGTTGGAGATTCTTGGTGGCTTAGATTGTGATTGAAAGCTTATTTTGGGCTCAATTTAGGGTTTTGGTGCATATTGGGGATCGGCCAAGGTATAGTTTCGGTTTCTTCTATGTAGTATATAATATTCATGGACACTTAGGCTAGTGACCTATAGGATAAATTTGGATTATAATGGTTGATGAGTTGTTGAATGATGATGTGTGATGATTTATGATGGATTGATGATAATTAAGTTTGATTATGATAATTGATTATGATATGATGATGATGAATGATTGTATGAGGTTGAGAAGTGGTATGATATATGTGATATTGATGTTAATGATATGGTCATGTGGTTAGAAAAGTGGAATGTGAGTTGATTATGGTCTTACATCCATGATGTTGATGGTGGGGAGTAGTGAAATGTGATGGAATGATTTGTATAAATGGTGTAATATGATATAAAGATTAGATGTTGATGAAAAATAGAGTTTGGAATGGTTTTATTTGGTTTTGGTTGGTTTGAGTGGTGAAAGTGGGGAGATTGGTAACTTGTGAAACATTTGGTAAAAGTTGATTTTTGGTGAATTTTGTCTGATCATAACTTTTGCCTCGGTTTTCAAAATTTGTTGAAATTGATTTAGAATTAAAGTTTATTAAAAACCCTTCGATTTGATATAAAGTTTGTAAAATTTGGAATTTTGTAGAGGGAGTTATGATCATTCAAAGATTGGTGTTAAAATTCTGAAATTCTATAGAGTTGCAGAATTTTATGATTTCTGGTATGTGCGCACGCACACCTCTGTAAAAATTTTAACCTGTGCGTACGCACACTGACAACGGCCAATTTGCATAGGTTAGGAATTTGATTATCAAAATGGAATTGGCGTTGTAAGTATAGTCCTAATCCAACAAATTGGCCATCAATCAAATGTTATCACAATACAAAACAAAATATAAAACCGAGAGTATTTAGCTCCTGGGTCGTCTTCCCTAGGAGTTGCAATGAAATGTAATATTGGCTATGAAGGAGAGAGCATGGGGAATTGGGAATGAAAGCAAGAGCAAGAAATGTAAATAGTAAGAAAGTAGATGGAAAGCAAGAAATGCAAGAAATGTAAATGGCAAGGAAGTAAATGATCATGCAAGAAATTAAAGGAAAGCAATTAAAGGACTCTTGGTAAGAATTGGGGAGTTTAGGATTTCTATCCTAGTTATGGACTACAAGCATGGCAATTGTGTGGAATCAATCCAAATCAATCAATCCTCCTTGAGAATTAGTCAAAAAGCCATAATTGATCTCAATCCATAAGTCCTAGTCAACTCACTAATTACTTAGTGAAAGACTAGCGTCAATGGAAATCAAACCAATTAACTAATCTCACACAATGCGGAATGAACATCCACAACTCAATTCCACCCAAACATCCAAATTCTCAACCAAGAGTACGAAAACTAAACATGCAAGAAATTAAACATCAAAGCAGATAAAAGTCAAAGCAATAAAAGTCAAAGCAATAAAATGCAAGTAAAGGAAACTTAAAATACAAGAAACCTCTTGGCAAGTAATTGAAGGCTAAGGCTACCTATCCTAGTCATTGACCACAAACATATGATGATTATGAAGAGTTAATCCTACTTAGTCAATCTTACATCAAAGATAAGTCAAATAGGCATAGTTAATTTCAATCCCTAAGTCCTATGTCAACACTAAGGGGGTCACATAGAGTCAAGGGAGACCAAATCAACTAACTCACTCTAATATATCAAACAAGAATGGATATCAATGACTCAATGATCACCAAAGTCATCAAATTCAAGCCAAGAGTGGAGAAAAACTAAGTAAAAACTAAGCCAAGTATTTTATCAAACACTTGGTGTGCATGAGAATAAAATAATATTAAAATATATTAAAGTAAATTCTAAAACTACCAAAGTAAGAAAAGTAGAGATAACAACTAAAGAAAGCAATAAATGACATGAAAATATAAATTTGCATTAATTGGAATTAAAATAACAAAGAGTATTCATAAGCATAAAAATGACAAAATAAAGGAAATAACAAGAGAAATGAAGAAGAATAAAGAAACAATAACAATAAATGACAAGGAAAAGTAAATAGAAACAAGAATTAAACATAGAAATTACAAGAAAATAAACTAAGAAACCCTAATTCTAGAGAGAGGAGGGAGCTTCTCTCTCTAGAAACTAAGAGAAAACATCATAAAAACTAAACCTAATTGCCCCCTTCATTCCTCTTCACTTTGGCCTTAAATAGCTTCAGAAAATGAGTTAGATTGGGTTTTGGAGGCCCAGAATTCGCTCCCAGAGATTTGCATTAATGAGCTCACGTGCAGGGACCTGTGCGGACGCACAGGTAGACTTATGTCCACTATAGCAAATTATATATCAAATCGAAGCCCCGGACGTTAGCTTTCTAATGCCACTGGAACCGCCTCATTTGAATCTTTGTAGCTCAAGTTATGACCAATTTAGTACAGAGAGGTCAGGGCTGGCAGCTTTCCAAATCCTTCATTTCTTGAATTCTTCCACTTTATATGCTTTCCTTCCACTTTCTCAAGCCATTCTTGCCTTCAAAACCTTAAATCACTCAAAAAATATATATCAAGGCATCGAATGGGAGAAAAGTGAATTAAAATTGGCAATTTAAGCATGAAAAGCATATTTTTCACAATTAAGCACAATTAGGAAAGAATTCACAAAAGCATACTATTTAGGCGAATAAATGTGGTTTATGTGATAGAATCCACTCAAATCAAACCAAAATATAACGTAAAATATGGATTCATCATGCATCTTTATTTTGCTTAAGTATATAGTATAGATATGGATTGTGATTGGATGATGTGAATAGCATATGAATAAGGAATTTTTGAAAAAATTTGCATCCATCACAACATACACGCATATAGGAAATAAGTTTTGGTGAAAAACAACAAAATTTCCAAGAATTTTGTTTCAAGGGCACTTTATTGAATTGATTTGAAAACTGTTTTCAAACTTGCTTGAATGATTTCTTTATGGAACATAGAAGAGTAAAGAACAAATACCTTGTGAGTTTTTGAGCTATATTGAGTGGTTACACCTTTTAACCACTAATTCTGTTCATTGTGTGATATATCTCTTCTATGATTGTAATCTTGGTTTTGCTTGATTCTTTATGTCCAATGATTGATGTTTTGAATTGCATTGAGCACGATTGAGGCCATTTTTTATAAAAGCTTACTTTACCCATATTGCCTACCCTTTGCATCTACCTTTATTAACCCCTTTTGAGCTTTATCTACCCCATTGTTCTTGATATTAGCACATCACAACCTTAATCGAAAAACCATGATTTACCTTGGATTGCATCCTTGATTAGCTTAGGTTGAAGAAGTGTGTTTCATCTAAGTGTAGGAGAATTTTGGAAAACATTGGTAGTAAATAAAATTGTGCATTTTTGGGCATTTTATTGAAAATTTTGGAAAATGGGAACAATCATGTATGAACTACTAAAACCATATGCATTTTACTTTCATTTCCAAAAAAAAAATATATATCATCCTGAAAAGGGGATGAAATTTACCCCTAAGTGAAGAAAATGAATAAAAAATGTATATGTGATGTGAATGATAAATCATACATGAGTGTTTGTGAAAAAGAAATGATGGAAAGTTAGGATTGCATTTTATTTTGATTTGGTTGATATAGGTTGGGTTGGATACTTAATCTAATCAAGGATTCAATCATTTTAGTCCACTTAGCCATATCTATCCCACCTTAACCCTAACCCCATTACAACCCTAATAAGTCCTCATGATAACTGCATTCATGCATCACTTGTTGTTGATTGTTAGATGAAAAGTAAATCCTTGAAAACATTGTTAGGGGAGACTTGAGTGGATTTACCCTTAGACACCGAGTGATTGGAGTGTATACACACACCTAGTGAAGATTCAATTACTCGACTCTATGTTTCCATACATCTTATCATGTATTCTTGCAAGTTGCTCCATTTCGATGAGTTGAATCAATTCTTTAGATTTTGCTTGCATTGGATTATTTTCTTGCTTAGCCCTATTTGTCTATACTTGCTTGGGAATTTGATTGTTTATCTTCACCAATTGCATATAGATACTATAGATAGATATATAGGTATGGATAGTATATAGCATACTTGCATGCATATAGGTAGTTGCATTTAATAAGTTGATTACCCCTTTTGATCATTCTCCTTATTGGTTTAGCCTGAGGACATGCTACTGTTTAAGTGTGGAGGAATTGATGAGTTCATATTTGATGGTATATTTTGACTCAATTTGGATGGATTCTAACACATGAACTCACACTTAAGCGCCAAAATAGCATACTTTTGTGTTTTGTCCCCAATTTGATCCTAAATGTGAAAACATGCAATTTTGTGCTTGAAATGAGCAATTTAATTCCACTCTTATTCCCATTTGATGCCATGACATGTTTGCTGAGTGATTTGAAGCATTAGAGGCAAGAATGGGTAGCCAAAAGTGGAAGAAAGCATGTACAAGGGAGAAAACATGAAGAAAATAAGGAAAAGTACACACAGCGAAGTGTGCGTGCGCACGACCACCTGTGCGTCCGCACAAGACCCTGCACGTGATTTCATTAATGAAACATGTTCTGCGCGAATTTTGGGGGCTTTTGGCCCATTTTGGAAGGCTTGGATGCTGAATTGAAGTGCTATATGAGGGGAGAATCAACACATATGAATAGGGAGGACTTAGATTTTATTTTCCTAGTTTTAGAGAGTAATTAGGAGTAGGAGTAGGAGTAGGAGTAGTGTAGCATTGCTCTCTTAGGGTTTCTTTTCCATTTCCATTGTAGCATTTTATAGCAAGCTTTGATCTTTGATTTTGCTTCTTTAATTGTAAGTACTCTCAATTTCATCTTTAATTATAGCACTTTTACTTTCACTTTCTTTGGTTCAAGTTACTTTGTTCATAATTGCAATTTTGTGTTTCTTGAAGTTTTGACCAATGAATTTTATGTTTCATGCTTCCTTTATGTTTGATTGCTTTTTTATATTTGGTTTTGTTGATATTTGGTTATAGTTCTCTCTTTTTCCTTGCAATTTTCCATGTTTTACTTCCATGCATACATGGTGTTTGTGAAAATGCCAACCTTAAAATTTGAGTAGATTTTCCTATCTTGGCTTGTGGTTTGAGTTTCTAGGATACTAGAGTCATAATGTCTGACATTTAGTGGTAATTCTTGGGTAGTTAGTTGACTCTTGTTTCCATTGACGTTAGCCTTTTATCAACTAGTGTGGTAAATTGGCTAGAACTTATGGATTAAGGTCAATTATGCTTGCTTGACTTACTTCTCGATGTTAGGGGCTAACTAGGCGAGATTGAGTCGTGATAATTACCAAAGTTGTGGTTATGGCAATGATAGGATTCCTTAGATTCTCATTCCCAAGTCAAGGCTTTTCATGCATTTATAGCATTTTCACTAGTTTTGCGCTTACATTCTCTTCAATTGCATTAATTACAATCTTGATCATTCCTTAGTTCTTTCATTACTTAAGTTCTTTCAATATTTTATTTCTTGATTACAAACCCCTTTTTGTCCTCTTAACAACCAAAAGTGTAACACTTCATTTGCATCCTAGGGAGAATGACCTGAGGTTTAATTACTCTCGGTTACTTTGTATTGAATTTATTATTTGATCTTGAGAGTTCATTATTGGTTTAGACTATACTACTAATGAATTGATTCTTGATTCTAAACCGGCAAAAACTCTCTTCATCAAATTTGGCGCCGTTGCCGGGGACTACAAACGGTGTTATATCTTTTGGTTGTTGTAAATATGTTAATAGTGTAAATAGCACTTTTCGGTTATTTGTTTTCTTTTGTTAGTAAGTTTTTGTTTATATTTCCTTTATGAATTTTTTACACCATCACCACAATGCATCCCAATGGAACCCAAACACTTGCTTTTCTAGCCACCAATTCTATACACCATCACCTCACTACATACAAAACCCTTATCCTCATGAGTTTGATTGTTAACCTTCATCACCTCAATCTTCATCTTCACATATGGATCAAGCCACACAAGAAATACTTTTCATGCTCATTCAAGAACAACAAGAGTTCTGGAAGAAGCAAAAGCAAGTCATGTCTACAGTAGCGAAAACTCTTGACCGGTTAGCCTCATTGCGTTCATGCCGTGACCGAGAAATTCTAGTGGATGAAAAGTGTGGAGTGAGCGAAGAATTGCAAAATCAAGTAGAAGATTGATGAGCGGATAATTTATACCCTTTTTGGCATTATTTTTACATAATTTTTAGTATGTTTTAATTATTTTTTATTATATTTTTATTAGTTTTTATTCAAAAATCATATTTCTAAAATTTACTATGAGTTTGTGTATTTTTCTGTGATTTCAAGTATTTTCTGGCTGAAATTGAGGGACCTGAGCAAAAATCTGATTCAGAGGCTGAAAAAGGACTGCAAATGCTGTTGAATTCTGACCTCCCTGTACTCAAAGTGAATTTTCTGGAGCTACAGAAGCCCAATTGGTGCGCTCTTAATTGCGTTGGAAAGTAGACATCCTGGGCTTTCCAGAAATATATAATAATCCATACTTTGCCTGAGATTTGATGGCCCAAACTGGCGTTCAAAGACAGCCTAAAATATCTTGACGTAAAACGCCCAAACTGGCACCAAAGCTGGCATTTAACTCCAGGAACAGCCTAAGCACGAAAAAGCTTCAATGCTCAGTCCAAGAACACACCAAGTGGGCCCCGAAAGTGGATTTCTGCACTATCTGCACTTAATTACTCATTTTCTGTAAACCCTAGTTACTAGTTTAGTATAAAAACTACTTTTAGAGATTTATAGAAAGGAGAGTTTTTATCAATATAATACTATCATCTATTGTACACGTTTGGAGGCTGGCCTCACGGCCTTGCCTAGACCTTTCACTTATGTATTTTCTACGGTGGAGTTTCTACACCCCATAGATTAAGGTGTGGAGCTCTGCTGTTCTTCATGAATTAATACAAGTACTATTGTTTTTCTATTCAATTCACGCCTACTTCTTCTCTAAGATATTCACTCGCACTTCAACCTGATGAATGTGATGACCCGTGACACTCATCATCATTCTCACTTATGAACGCGTGCCTGACAACTACTTCCGTTCTATCTGCAATAGCTTGAGTATGTATCTCTTGGCCTCCTGGTTCACGATGCATGGTTGCCTCTCCTGAAAACAGAGCATTCCATTCCGTGAGATCAGAGTCTTTGTGGTATAGGCTAGAACCATTGGCAGCATTCCTGAGATCCGAAAAGTCTAAACATTGTCTGTGGTATTTCGAGTAGGATCTGGGAAGGGATGACTATGACGAGTTTCAAACTTGCGAATGTGGGGCACAAGTGACAGTGTGCAAAAGGACAATGGTCCTATTCCAACGCTAGCGGGAATTGACAGATGATTAGTCGTGCGGTGATAGTGGACGACCCAGTGCACTTGCTGGTTAGTTGTGCGGAGTTGTGAAAAAGAGTTGAGATTAAGATTGTGCGTACCAAGTTTTTGGCGCCATTGTTAGAGATCACAATTTCGTGCACCAAGTTTTTGGCGCCGTTGTCGGGGATTGTTCGAGTTTGGACAACTGACGGTTCATCTTGTTGCTCAGATTAGGTAATTTTATTTTAATTTTAAGCTTTTTGTTTTTATTCTTTTTATTTTCAAAAAAATCATTCAAAAAAAAAATAATTTATATTTGCTCTTCAGAATTTTTAAAAATGAATTCTAGAGTTTCAGATGATATATTGAAGCCTGGCTGGCTATTAAGCCATGTCTAAATTTTTTGGACTGAGGCTTCCACTTATCATTGCAAGAGCCTTTGGATTCCCATCTAATTGGTTGTTGTATGTGTGATTTGTATGCTAAAGCTTGGCTGGCCATTGGCCATGTCTAATCTTTTGGACCGAAGCTTTCACATAAAGCTTGGCTGGCTATTAAGCCATGTCTAAATTTTGGACCGGAGCTTTAGACTAACATTGCATGATTCCTGGAATTCTTATTAAATTTTTTTATCTTTTTATTTCCTTTTCCAAAATATTTTTGAAAAAATTACCAAAAATTTTTTTAATAAAATCATAAAAAATTTTTTTTTTGTGTTTCTTGTTTGAGTCTTGTGTCAAATTTTAAGTTTGGTGTCAATTACATGCTTTAATCTTTCTTTAATTCATGCATGTGTTTTTCATTGATCTTCAAGTTGTTCTTGATGATTTTCTTTGTTTGATCTTTACATTTTCTTATTTTGTGTCCTTTCTTGTTTTTCATATGCATTCTTGAATTATTAGTGTCTATAGTTTAAAAATTTTTAAGTTTGGTGTCTTGCATATTTTTCTTTTCTTAAATATTTTCAAAAATATGTTCTTGATGTTCATCATGATCTTCAAAGTGTTCTTGGTGTTCATCTTGACATTCAAAGTGTTCTTGCATGCATTTTTCGTTTTGATCTTAATTTTTCATGTTTTGTGTCATTTTTATGTTTTTCTCTCTCCTCATTAAAAATCAAAAATAAAAAAATATATTTTCCTTATTTTGCTCATAAATTTCGAAATTTTGAATTGATTTAGTCAAAAAGTTTTAAAATTTGGTTGTTTCTTGTTAGTCAAGTCAAAATTTTCAAATTAAAAATTCTATCTTTTTCAAATCTTTTTCAAAAATCATATCTTTTTCATTTTTTTTTCTACTTTCGAAAATTTTAAAAATTTGATTTTCAAAATCTTCTTCTTATTTTTATTTCATATATTTGAAATTAATGCTAACAATTAATGTTTAGATTCAAAGATTTTCAAGTTGTTACTTGCCTATTAAGAAAGGTTCAATCTTTAAATTCTAAAATCATATCTTTTAGTTTCTTATTAGTCAAGTAATCAACTTTAATTTTCAAAAATAAAATCTTTTTAATTTCCTTTCCAAATCTTTTTCAAAGTCAATTTCAAAATCTTTTCTAACTTCTTATCTTTTCAAAATTGATTTTCAAATCTTTTTCAATTAACCACTTAACTTTTTGTTTGATTTTAAAAATTTACTATTTCAATCATATCTTTTTCAAAACTACCTAACTACTTTTCTCTCTCCAATTTTCGAAAATCACCAACCACTTTTTTAAAAATATTTTTAATTAATTAATTCATTTAGTTTTCAAATCTTATTTTATTTCTTCTCTTAATTTTCGAATACTAACCAATAATTAAAATAAAAACAAAAATATTTTTCTTTTATTTTAATTTAAAATTCGAATTCTCTCTCTCTCATCTCTTTCTATTTATTTATTTATTTACTAACACTTCTCTCCTTATAATTCAAACCCTCTCTCCCTCTCTGTGTTTGAATTCTTCATCTTCTCCCTTTTTCATTTTACTCTTCTATTCTTCTACTCATATAAAAGAATCTCTATACTGTGACATAGAGGATTCCTCTTCTTTTCTGTTCTTATCTTTTTTATATGAGCAGGAGCAAGGATAAGAACATTCTTGTTGAAGCTGATCCGGAACCTGAAAGGACTCTAAAGAGGAAGCTAAGAGAAGCTAAAGCACAACACTCTGGAGAGGACCTGACAGAATTTTTCAAAAAAGAAGAAGAGATGGCCGAACCCAATAACAATGGTGGAGATACAAGGAAGATGTTTGATGACTTTATTGCACCCTCTTCTAACTTCTGTGGAAGAAGCATCTCAATTCCTGCAATTGGAGCAAACAACTTTGAGCTTAAGCCTGAATTAGTTTCTCTGATGCATCAGAACTGCAAGTTTCATGGACTTCCATTGGAAGATCCTCATTCAGTTCTTAGCTGAATTCCTACAAATCTGTGACACTGTTAAGACCAATGGGGTTAATCCTGAGGTCTACAGACTTATGCTTTTCCCCTTTGCTATAAGAGACAGAGCTAGGACATGGTTGGAATCACAACCTAAAGATAGCCTGAACTCTTGGGAAAAGTTGGTCAATGATTTCTTGGCCAAATTCTTTCCACCTCAGAAGTTGAGCAAGCTTAGAGTGGAAGTCCAAACCTTCAGACAGAAGGAAGGTGAATCCCTCTATGAAGCTTGGGAAAGATACAAGCAATTGATCAGAAGGTGTCCTTCTGACATGTTTTCAGAATGGAGCATCATATGTATATTCTATGATGGTCTGTCTGAATTGTCCAAGATGTCATTGGACCATTCTGCTGGAGGATCTCTTCATCTGAAGAAGATGCCAGCAGAAACCCAAGAACTCATTGAAATGGTTGCAAATAACCAGTTCATGTACACTTCTGAAAGGAATCCTGTAAATAATGGGACAACTCAGAAGAAAAGAATTCTTGAGATTGATACTCTGAATGCCATATTGGCTTAGAACAAAATATTGACTCAGCAAGTCAATATGATTTCTCAGAGTCTGACTGAAATGCAAGCTGTATCAGGCAGTACTAAAGAAGCCTCCCCTGAAGGAGAAGCTTATGATCCTGAGAATCCGGGAATGGAAGAGGTGAATTACATGGGAGAATCCTATGGAAACACCTATAATCCTTCATGGAGAAATCATCCTAATCTCTCATGGAAGGATCAACAGAAGCCTAATCAAGGCTTCAATAATAATAATGGTGGAAAAAATAAGTTTGGCAATAGCAAACCTTTTCCATCATCTTCTCAGCAACAGACAGAGAATTCTAAGCAGAGTCACTCTAACTTAGCAACTGTAGTCTCTGATCTATCTAAGACCGCTTTCAGTTTCATGACTGAAGCAAGGTCCTCCATTAGAAATTTGGAGGCACAAGTGGGTCAGCAGAGTAAAAGAGTTACTGAACTCCCTCCTAGTACTCTCCCAAGCAATACAGAAGAGAATCCAAAAAGAGAGTGCAAGGCTATAATTATAACCAACATGGCCGAACCTGGAGAGGAAGAAATGGCAGTGATTTTCAGTGAGGAAGACCTCAATGGACGTTCACTGGCCTCCAAGGAGTTCCCTAATGAGGAACCAAAGGAATCTTAGGCTCATATAGAGACCATAGAGATTCCACTAAACATACTGTTGCCATTCATGAGCTCTGATGAGTATTCTTCCTCTGAAGAGGATGAAGACATTGTTGAAGAGCAAGTTTCTCAGTATCTAGGAGCAATCATGAAGCTGAATGCCAAGTTAATTGGTAATGAGACTTAGGAGGATGAACCCCCATTGCTCGTTGAAGAACGGATGATTGACGGTTTAGAATTCAGAATAAATTCCCGTTGCAAGTATAGTTTCTAAACCAAGCAATCATCCTTTCTTACAAATGTTTTGGTTGTCACAAGTAACAAACCCAATAAAATTTATAAACCGAAGTATTCAAACCTCGGGTCGTCTTCTCAAGAAATTGCAGGGAGGTGTTCTTATTATTAGTTATGGAAAACAATGTTTTTGGGTTTTGAAAGGTTTGAACAAGGAAAATAAATTTCAGGAATTAATAAATTAATATCTAATAAAACTCTTGGCAAGGTATGAAAATTTGAAAGTCCTATCCTAGTTACTCTTATGAGAATTGAGTTTAACCCCACTTAGTTAACCTTTACAAAAGCAAGAAAAAGTCAAGTGGACTAATTAGTTATATTTCCAAGTCCTAGCCAACTCCTAAGGAAAGACTAGAGTTAGTGGAATTCCAGTCAATTAGAGGAATTAATTAACAATCACGATAAGTTTAATAACTCAAGAGCCTCCAGTTAATCAATTAAAGCCAAGAATATAAAAAAGCTAAATAAGAATCATAAATCTGAAATATCTCAATTGCATTTAATAAAAGGAAATTAATCCAAAAATATAAAGAGTTCATAAGCCAATTTGGCAACATAAGTAATTAAATAAGAGCATTAAAGTATCTGAAAGTAAAAGAGAAATATAAAGTAAAAAAATATTGAACCTGATGAAAAGTTGAAATCCTAAATCCTTTAAGAGGAATCCTAATCCTAAAACCTAAGAGAGAGGAGAGAACCTCTCTCTCTCTAAAAACTACATCTAAACTTATGAAAAGTGAATAATGGAAGGCATGTTGATGAATGAATGGATTTTCCCACTTTATAGCCTCTAATCTGTGTTTTCTGGGCCGCAAACTGGGTCGAAAACAGCCCAGAAATCGCTGGAGAAGAAATCTGCCACGCTGATTTTTGTCACTGCGACGCATCCGCGTGGAGCGCGCGTTCGCTTCACCTAGCGTCAGGGCAACTATGGCATATTATATATCAAATCGAAGCCCCGAACGTTAGCTTTCCAATGCAACTAGAACCGTATCGTTTGAACCTCTATAGCTCGAGTTATGACCGTTTTAGTGCGAGAGGATCAGGCTGACAGCTTTGCAGTTCCTTCAACTTCTTGTATTCCTTCCACTTTTGCATGCTTCCTTTCCATCCTCCAAGCCATTCCTGCCCTGTAATCTCTGAAAACACTTAATACACATATCATGACATCGAATGGTATAAAGGGAGAATCGATATTAATGAAATTAAGGTCAAAGGATCATGTTTTCAATCATAGCACAAAATCGAGAAAGAAAATATAAAACATGCAAATAGTATGAATAAGTGGGTAAAGATTGATAAAATCCACTCAAAATAGCACAAGATAAACCATAAAATAGTGGTTTATCACTTGTCAATGAACTGAATCATCTGGTTCAACTGAAATTACCTCAGAAGAAACAGGATCTTGGAAAGTTCTTAATACCTTGTACCATAGGCACCATGACCTTTAAGAAGGCTATGTGTGACCTTGGGTCAAGTATAAACCTCATGCCTCTCTCTGTAATGGAGAAACTAGGGATCTTTGAGGTACAAGCTGCAAGAATCTCACTAGAGATGACAGACAATTCAAGGAAACAGGCTTATGGACTTGTAGAGGATGTCTTAGTGAAGGTTGAAGGCTATTACATCCCTGCTGACTTCATAATCCCAGAGACTGGGAAGGATGAAGATGAATCCATCATCCTTGGAAGACCCTTCCTAGCCACAGCAAGAGCTGTGATTGATGTGGACAGAGGATAGTTAGTCCTTCAAGTGAATGAGGACTACCTTGTGTTTAAGGCTCAAGGATCTTCTTCTGTAACCATGGAGAGGAAGCATGAAAAGCTTCTCTCAATACAGAGTCAAACAGAGCCCCCACGCTCAACTTCTAAGTTTGGTGTTGAAAGGCCAACATCAAGCTCTGAGTCTCTCTGAAGCTCTCTAAGAGCTTCACTGTCAAGCTACTGACATTAAAGAAGCGCTTATTGGAAGGCAACCCAATGTTATTTAATTATATTTATTTATTTTCCATTGTTATTTTATGTTTTCTTTAGGTTGATGATCATGTGAAGTCACAAAAACAACTGAAAAATAAAAAACAGAATGAAAAACAACATTAAAAATAGCACACCCTGGAGGACAGGCTTACTGGCGTTTAAACGCCAGTAAGGATAGCAGAATGGGCAGCACTCTGGGCGTTTAACACCAAAAAGGGCTGTCTGGCACAGGCTGGCGTTAAACGCCAGAAATGGGCATCTGGCTGGCGTTTAATGCCAAAAATGGGCATTTGGCTGGCGTTTAACGCCAGAAATGTGCAGCAGAGTGGCGTTTAACGCCAGGAAAGGTAGCAGAGCTGGCGTTAAACGCCAGAATTGGCATAGAATGGGCGTTTGAACACCAAAATGGTGCAGGGACTCGAATTCCTTGACACCTCAGGATCTGTGGGCCCCACAGGATCCCCACCTACCCCACTTCTTCTTCTCTCCTCTTCACACCTTTGCATAACACTCTTCCCCATACACCCTTGACCAATCACCTCAATACCTCTTCCCCAAACACCATTCACCTATCAAATCTTACCCTCTTCTCCATACTCTCTCTTTCCCAAACACCATTCACCTATCAAATTTTACCCTCTTCCCCATATTCTCTTCACCACTCCAATCCATCCATCATTAAACCCACCTACCTCACCATTCAAATTCAAACCATTTTCCTCCTAAAACCCAACCCCTCATACACGGCTACCCTCTCTCCCTTACCCTATAAATACCCCTCCTTACAACCTTCAATTTCACACTTCATACACACTTAACCCCCCTTGGCTGAACCTTCTCCTCACCTCCATCTCCCCCACTTCTTCTTCTTTTACTACTTTCTTTCTTCTTTTGCTCGAGAACGAGCAACCATTCTAAGTTTGGTGTGGGAAAAGCTAAAGCTTTTTTGTTTTTCCATAACCATTAATGGCACATAAGGCCAGAGAAACCTCTAGAAAGAGAAAAGGGAAGGCAATTGCTTCCACCTCCGAGTCATGAGAGATGGAGAGATTCATCTCAAAATCCCATCACTAGAAAGAGGATGGAGCAAACAAGAGAGCCCACTCATGGACCTCAACAAGAGCATGAGGAAGTTCCTCATCATGAAATCCCCGAGATGCCTCAAGGGATGTATTTTCCTCCATAAAACTATTGGGAGCAAATCAACACCTCCCTAGGAGAATTGAGTTCCAACATGGGACAACTAAGGATGGAGCACCAAGAGCATTCCATCCTCCTCCATGAAATTAGAGAAGACCAAAGAGCCATGAGGGAGGAGCAACAAAGGCAAGGAAGAGACATAGAGGAGCTCAAGCACTCCATAAGATCTTCAAGAGGAAGAACTAGCCGCCATCACTAAGGTGGACCCGTTCTTTAATTTCCTTGTTCTTATTTTTTCTGTTTTTCGTTCCCTATGCTTTATGTTTTATCTATGTTTGTGTCTTTATTACATGATCCTTAGTGTCTAGTGTCTATGTCTTAAAGTTATGAATGTCCTATGAATCCTTCACCTTTCTTAAAATAAAAAATGTTTTAATTGCAAAAGAACAAGAAGTACATGATTTCAAATTCTATCTTGAAATTAGTTTAATTATTTTGATGTGGTGGCAATACTTTTTGTTTTCTGAATGAATGCTTGAACAGTGCATATTTTTGAATTAGTTGTTTATGAATGTTAAAATTGTTGGCTCTTGAAAGAATAATGAAAAATGAGAAATGTTATTGATAATCTAAAAAATCATAAAATTGACAAAGCAGTGAATAGACAAAGCTTGCAAAAAAAATAGCGAAAAAAAAAGAGAAAAAAAAGAAAGAAAAAGAAAAAGCAAGCAGAAAAAGTCAATAGCCCTTTAAACCAAAAGGCAAGGGTAAAAAGGATCCAAGGCTTTGAGCATTAATGGATAGGAGGGCCCAAAGGAATAAAATCCTGGCCTAAACGGCTAAACCAAGTTGTCCCTAACCATGTGCTTGTGGCGTGAAGGTGTCAAGTGAAAAGCTTGAGACTGAGCGGTTAAAGTCGTGGTCCAAAGCAAAAAGAGTGTGCTTAAGAGCTCTGGACACCTCTAACTGGGGACTCTAGCAAAGCTGAGTCACAATCTGAAAAGGTTCACCCAGTTATGTGTCTATGGCATTTATGTATCCGGTGGTAATACTGAAAAACAAAATGCTTAGGGTCACGGCCAAGACTCATAAAGCAGCTGTGTTCAAGAATCAACATACTGAACTAAGAGAATCAATAACACTATCTGAATTCTGAGTTCCTATAGATGCCAATCATTCTAAACTTCAAAGGATAAAGTGAGATGCCAAAACTGTTCAGAAGCAAAAGGCTACAAGTCCCGCTCATCTAATTGAAGCTAATCTTCATTGATAAGTTTGGAATTCATTGTATATTCTCTTCTTTTTATCCTATTTTATTTTTAGTTGCTTGGGGACAAGCAACAATTTAAGTTTGGTGTTGTGATGAGCGGATAATTTATACCCTTTTTGGCATTATTTTTACATAATTTTTAGTATGTTTTAATTACTTTTTATTATATTTTCATTAGTTTTTATTCAAAAATCACATTTCTGGACTTTACTATGAGTTTGTGTGATTTTCTATGATTTCAGGTATTTTCTGGCTGAAATTGAGGGACCTGAGCAAAAATCTTATTCAGAGGCTGAAAAAGACTGCAAATGCTGTTGGATTCTGACCTCTCTGCACTCGAAGTATATTTTCTGGAGCTACAGAAGCTCAATTGGCGCGCTCTTAATTGTGTTGGAAAGTAGACATCCTGGGCTTTCCAGAAATATATAATAGTCTATATTTTGCTTGAGATTTGATGGCCCAAACTTGAGTTCAAAGACAGCCTAAAACATCTTGGCGTAAAACGCCCAAACTGGCACCAGAATTGGAGTTAACTCCAGGAACAGCCTAAGCACGAAAAAGCTTCAATGCTCAGCCCAAGAACACAACAAGTGGGCCCTGAAAATAGATTTCTGCACTATCTGCACTTAGTTACTCATTTTCTGTAAACCCTAGTTACTAGTTTAGTATAAAAACTACTTTTAGAGATTTATAGAAAGGAGAGATTTTATCAATATAATACTATCATCTATTGTACACGTTTGGAGGCTGGCCTCACAGCCATGCCTAGACCTTTCACTTATGTATTTTCTACGGTGGAGTTTCTACACCCCATAGATTAAGGTGTGGAGCTCTGCTGTTCTTCATGAATTAATACAAGTTCTATTGTTTTTCTATTCAATTCACGCCTACTTCTTCTCTAAGATATTCACTCGCACTTTAACCTGATGAATGTGATGACCCGTGACACTCATCATCATTCTCACTTATGAACGCGTGCCTGACAACCACTTCCGTTCTATCTGCAATAGCTTGAATGTGTATCTCTTGGCCTCCTGGTTCACGACGCATGGTTGCCTCTCCTGACAACAGAGCATTCTATTCCGTGAGATCAGAGTCTTCGTGGTATAGGCTAGAACCATTGGCAGCATTCCTGAGATCTGGAAAGTCTAAACCTTGTCTGTGGTATTCTAAGTAGGATCTGGGAAGGGATGACTGTGACGAGCTTCAAACCTGCGAATGTGGGGCACAAGTGACAGTGTGCAAAAGGACAATGGTCCTATTCCGACGCTAGCGGGAACCGACAGATGATTAGCCGTGCGGTGACAGCGCATATGGATTTGTTTTCATCCGAGAGGATCATACAGCTTGCCATGGAAGGAGGTAACGCATGGTTGGAAGAAGACAATAGGAAAGCAGAGGTTCAGTAGCAACAAAGCATCTCCAGACGCTTATCTGAAATTCCCACCAATGAATTACATAAGTAACTTTATCTTATTTTATATTTTATTTATATTTTAATTATCAAAACCTCATAACTATTTGAATCTGCCTGACTGAGATTTACAAGGATGACCATAGCTTGCTTCAAGCCGAAAATCTCCGTGGGATCGACCCTTACTCACGTAAGGTATTACTTGGATGACCTAGTGCACTTGCTGGTTAGTTGTGCGAAGTTGTGAAAAAGAGTTGAGATTAAGATTGTGCGTACCAAATTTTTGGTGCCATTGTTAGAGATCACAATTTCGTGCACCAAAGATATCAAGTCACCACATGTAGCACAAGAGGAGACAAATGAAGCATTGTGGGAAAGTGATCAAAAGGATCCCATCATTCAAGATTTTTTGTCCAACTTGGTCAACCCTACCAATGACCTTTATGAGCCTCCGTTATTGGATTTAGAAGGAGATGTTGATGTGGACTTCACACAACCTCCAATTTTTTACTTGAGTGATGATGAGGAAGGTTTAGAGGAGGATGAGGAAGGTGCTATTCACCAAGAAGTAAAGATAGTTGTGCAAAAACGAATTGGACAAGTGAAGACTTCTCTAACAAGCTTTCTAGGCCTGCATCAATATGCCATCTTGGAGACAGATTGGCAACTTCAAACCTTTCTTGGAGTAATGGATGGTGAAGAGAAGGATGTTATTTGGCGAAAAAATGGAAAGTTCATCAAAGGAGCCATCTTAACATTTGGAGCTCAATTTTGGTGCAAGATAACCTTAGTGGATTCCGGGGAGTGCACAAGCATGTCAATGGTGATAGAGGAACTCAAGTATGGGATCCGGGCATTAATTTCAAGAATCAACACTTATGGATCTTAGTTGCTAGCTTGAAGTCTTTTAAGAGTTTGATGCCATTCATTTGGGACCCGGGAGGTCGAATCGAGAGCAAACTCGGTTGGAAATTCAAGGAGGAGTGGAAACATAAGCCGCCCTAACAAGGATCTCCTCTCCAAGTCCAACTTAAGGACTTTAAACCAAAGTGCTAGGTGGGAGACACCCCACCATGGTAATATCCTTCTAACTTTCTCTCTTTTAACTTTTATTCATGAATAAAGTGGTTATTTTGCTTGGTTGGTTAGTTTTATTTTGAAGTTTGTTAGGTAACTTTAGTGAAATAATATGTTTTTAGGAGTTTTATGATGTTTTGAAACTTGAAAACCTATTTTGGATATCAAGATTGGTGCCTTAGAGCCAAAATTTTTGTTGCAGGAACAGAGACCTGTGCGTCCGCACAGCCTTGTGCGCACGCACAGTTCCCCTGTTTTCCCGTCCTTGTGTGTCCGCACAGTAATATGCACACGCACACCACTAAACACTCCCGCTGTTCGCGGCATGCGCACGTCTTGTGTATGTGCATACAACCCTTCTTTTACCTCTATGCGACCACACACCCTGCATTCGACCACACACTTCGCCCTGTTCTCTTCAGAAAAAAAAGAGCCACCTTTGCGCGCGCATAGCTCTGTGCACCCGCACAGCCTTTGGCGACCCCTCTGGTCGCAACAAACACATCCCTTGTGCGTGGGAACGCAACCCCCTTTCCCCTTCTGTGCGTCCAGACAGAAACTTGTGCCTCCGCACAGGTTGTGATACATCTTCTGCCCGCAACGCCCGCACGCTGCTGTGCGCGCGCATACCCTTCCTTCTTCCTTGTGTGCGTCCGCACACGACCTTGTGCGTCCGCACAAGTCACTTTTCAAACGTTAATTCGAAATGGGGACTCGCGCTTCAGTTTCTCCAGTAACCCTTTTCATCTTATTTTCTCTGAAACACCCCCAACCTTTTCTCTCTTTCTCCGAGACACCACCAACCACCACCTCCGTCCAACAGCAACACCGCCGGCGACCACCGTCGCCCCTCTCTCCCTTCCTTTTCCTCTCTCCTCCGTTTTCCCATTTTCTTCTTCTTCTCTTCCCTGTCTCTGTACGACAGTAGCCTTAGCTAGCGCCCAGTCTCCAGTCGTGTGCTTCCAGCCGGCGACTAGCCATCAGCGGCGGCGAGTTTCTGTGCCGCCGCGACATTTGCAACCCTCCTCCTCTGTCCATTTCTTCTTCTCTTTCTGTCTACATTACAGGTTCCATTTCTTTCTCTGTAACCTGTGTTTTTAGTGTATCTGTTTTCTTTACTATCTTTATCTGCATTTAATTTCTGTTTTAGTAACTAGGTGGTTTTAGGGTAGATGACTTCTGTTTCTGGACTGAATATTGTTGATTGACTGGTTATTTTTGGATTTCTGGGTGAATGCTTCTTTGTATGAACTATAAATGCTGCTGTGACTAAACTAAGCATGCTGTTTTTGGACTCTGCATATAACATGCTTGACGAATCGCCCGAATGAGTATTTTTGATTTGATTCTCTTGTCTGATCAACATAGGCTTCAAATTTTGTTTTCATTTGGCATTTTAATGCATATTTGTGCAGTCCCCTATTAATTTTGATGATGCTTGAGTTTGGATTATGATTATGCTCCTTGTGCAATTCTATGTTAAATTTTGGATGCTGCCTGAGTTGAAATTGTGTATGCACTCTGTATTTTTATGCTTAAACACCAATTTGAGCTTGAAATTTATACCTATGTTTCCTTTGATTGGTGTTAATTCCTCCTGTGCATATCATACTTCAGTTGATAAATTTTTTTTAGTGGAGCACTTGGTTATTCATTTTGCTGGGACATCAAACTGAACTTGAATCTGCAGCTGTGTCGAAAACCGAGCTGACATCATTTTGGTTGATGCATTTGCAAGTGAATAACATATTAGTTACTGCTTTATGTACTGACTGCTCATTTCTTTTTGCTTAAACACCAAACCAGCCTTAAACTCATAAATTTTGAAACCTGTTTGGTGCCATTTTCAGCAGTGCATACATTGTTTTCTTTGAGTGAATTGATTGAATGCTTATTCATGTGTTTTTAACATCAAAGACCATATACATAGCCGCTTGTTCCCTTATGTTTTTTAGCAATGCACTTTGTTCTTCAACCAAGTATTGCTTTGGACAGGAAGTTATGTATATGTGATCAATTCTTACCTTCTCGACATGAATAAGTGCATGCTTTCACTGTTGCATTGATTATTGATTTTTATGCCACTTTTTGCTAAGTCTTCAAACCTCAAATGCAAAAATTGCAATAGTTAATTCCTTCAAATTCAATTCACTTTCATTGTACACCTAAGTCATATATGTTCCTCCATTGTTGTTCATTTCTTCATTTGTCACTTAGGTTGCTTGATTTTGGAAAAATGCATTTCCTTTTGAGCATTCAACCGCTTTTTTACATGTTTTCCCTTAATTGAGTATTTGTTTATCTTATTGGCTCTTATTTGATTCGTTTAACTGTTTCCTTCTTCCTTCTGTGATTTTTATCTATTTCTTCTGAGTTGTACTCTGTTTTTGTCTTTTTCAGGATGGCTCGCAAAGGAAAGGAGAAAGCCAATCCTTTGGCTCGTCCTCCTCCTGTACCTCCAAGCACTCAACCAGACACATTCATTAATGCTGAAGCCCAAGAACAGTACAAGAAACTAGAAAAGTGAGCCTTTCACTATGAGAGAAAGCTAAACCTGCCCGAGAAATATACAGACCAGATTCTTAACAGGTTAAACTTTTACCATTGAAAATTCGTAGAATTCGATCAGGTGGAAGTCAATGACCACCAGGTCAAGGAATTCTACAAAAATTTCCTAAAGAGGGATGCCCCAATTGTTTTTTTAAGAGGTGTCACACTGGACACCTCTGATACTGCTTTAGAGGCCCTCTTAGATATTCCGCATAATCCTCCGGCTCATGACGCCTATCCTCAAATAGTGAAGGACGTGACAATGGGCAAGCTTTCTCTGGAGGTGGTTCTGAAAAAGATTGTCCTGCCTGAGGCTAGATGGGAGTACAGCAGAGGGGAGGATGTGGCTCCGTTGAGCATTGTGTGCACTGACCTCAATCCTGAGGCAAGGATCTGGCACCAGATCATTGCCGACTACATTCTACCGAGCATGCATGTCACGCACATTAGAGTCCATGTGGCGGTTTTGCTGTGGGTTATTTGATAAACCCCATTTGGAGGGTTTATCTTGTGTTGAATTTAGAGGGTTTTATCATCTTTTCCCACATTTATTCAATGAAATAGCATGGTTTTGTAAATTCTCCTTTAATTGTGCTTAAGAGTGAAAACATGATTTTTAGGTCTTAAAATAGTTAGATTTAATTAACCTTGATTCCATTAGATGCCTTGATATGTTTGTTAAGTGATTTCAGATTTAGGAGGCAAAGATTGGATTGAGGGAATGAAGAAAAAGCATGTATAAATGGAAAACTCATGAAGAAATGAAGGAATCGCAAAGCTGTCAAGCCTGACCTCTTCGCACTTAATCGACCATAAATTGAGCTACAGAGGTCCAAAGAGATGGTTCCAGTTGCATTGGAAAACTAACATCCGGGGCTTCAAATTGATATAAAATTTGCCATAGTTGCATCGCGTTTAAGGGCGCGCACGTGCACTGTATGTGTACGCGCCGATGTCTACACGTGATTCACTAATTACAACTCGTGGCCAGCGATTTCTGGTGCATTTTGGGCCAAATCCAACTCATTTCTGATGCTATTTAACCCAAGGACTGAAGAGGGATGATGCATCTAGTTAGTTAGTGAGTTTTATTTTAGTTTTATCATGCTTTAGTTAGTTTCTAGAGAGAGAAGCTCCCTCTTCTCTCTAGAATTAGGAGTAGGTTAGATCTAGATTAGAAATTCTTAGATCTAGGTTAATTTCATGCTTTGATTTACTTTTCTTTTGTAATTCTTCTTCTTCTACATCTCTTCTCTCTAGTTTAGCATTTAATTCTTGTAATTCTTTACTTTTCTGTTGATGCACTTTTGTTCTTTTATTTCTCTTTAATGCAATTTATGTTTTCATGTTCCTTTATTGTTGAATTGCTTTGTTGTTGTTTAATTCCTTGCAATTGAGTAGTGTAAATTTACTTTCCTTGCAATTTTATTATGCTTTCCTTTTATGCTTTCCAAGTGTTTGATAAAATGCTTGGTTGGATTCTAGAGTAGAATTTTATGCTCTTGGCTTGGGATGGTAACTTAGGAACTCTTGAGTTACTAATGTCCAAGTGATTGATGATTGGGAGCCATTAACTCTAGATCTCACTAATTGAATTGGTGGAGAACTAGGACTTATGGACTTGGATT
>NC_029786.2:64733108-64744188 GCF_000816755.2 Arachis ipaensis
TAGGTTGGTTCGTAAAATAGTTTGTGAACCTTTCGTATTTTCCTTTCGTATTATTTTAACGTTCCTTTCATTTAAATGTGATGAGTTAACGTTCCTTAATTTGTTGTTGTTTCGTTAAGTTGTTATTTCCTTGTACTTTTGTATTTAACGTAATTTCTCTTTATTTTCTTGTTTTCACGTAGTTGTCTTTTCATTTCTTAATGTTCTTAATTTACGATTTGATCTCTCTTCTCTACATCTTCTTCTTCTTAATGTTTTCTTTTCATTTAGTTTCGTACTTTAATTGGATCTAGATTCTTAAAGATTAGATCTAGATTGGATGAGGATTAAGATCTCTCTTCTCCCTCGAAGAGAGAGATCTTTGATTGATTTCGTACTATTTTGATTTTATTTTGAGTGATTGATTGATCTACGTAGTAGGGAGAAGTCAGGAACCCAATTTATCGTAGTCTTTACTCAACCTAAACCGGGTTTTACGTGGTCTTTAGCGACCGGTGCTCAACATTAATCACTTAGTGCACATCTGTAGCCGCGCATGTGTATGTCACGTGCACGCGCGGGAATTTGCGCTACGTTGATACCGTTTAAAATATAGTTAAACTTCGGGGCCTACAATCAAAAGGTTACGTTGACCTTGGTAGAGAAACCTGGAGACATCGAGTTAAATACCAGCTAATTCACGCTTCTCCAGTCCGAACTGTCGAAACGCTAAGGAAGTAAAGAAGTACTCAAAAGGTAAATATGTACGAAAAAGAAGTAAGGGAGTTAGGTTAGAAACGGAGGATTTAGACTTTAGTGAATTGTTTGTATAGTTCCGTAGATTACCTTAGTTCCAATTAATTTAGATTGATATCTAGAGTAGAATTTTATGCTCTTGGCTTGGGATGGTAACTTAGGAACTCTTGAGTTACTAATGTCCAAGTGATTGATGATTGGGAGCCATTAACTCTAGATCTCACTAATTGAATTGGTGGAGAACTAGGACTTATGGACTTGGATTGATATAGCTCATTTGACTTTCCTTTACTACTAGTTAGAGGATGACTTAATGGGATTGATCCTCGCCAATTCTCATGTTGTGGTTAGTGATTAGGATAGAGATCTTTGACCACCAAACCTTTCCAAGACCTTTGTAGCTATTAGTTTACTTCCTTGCCATTTATTTTTCATGTCTCTTATCAAAACCCCAAAAATATGCAACTCATAACCAATAACAAGGACACTACCCTGCAATTCCTTTGAGAGATGACCCGAGGTTTAAATACTTTGGTTATTAGGATTATTAGGGGTTTGTACTTGTGACAACCAAATTTTTGTATGAAAGGATTATTGATTGGTTTAGAAACTATACTTGCAACGAGATCTCATTAGAGAAATTCTATACCGTCAAAATAATCCAATCATCAAAATGGCGCCGTTGCCGGGGAATTGCAAGGGTGTTGTGTTATTGGTTATTATATATATGTGAATATTGTGAATAGGTTTGCCTTTTGCTTCTTTGTTAGTTCTTGCTAGTTTTAGGATTTAATTTTCTTACTTCTTATTTGATTTTGTTTTCATCTTCTCTTGCTATCATGAATTCTCACCTTGGCTATGAGTTTGGTTATCAACATGTTGTAGGAAATGAGGACTATAATGAGGACGTGTATCAAGGATGGGATAATCAAAGGTGGGAGGAGCCATATGCATATGATCAATCTTCATGGCAACAACCTCCACCAATAGACTATGAACAAGAGCCATTCTATGATGCATATCAATCTAATGGCTATGGTGAATCTCCTTGTGACTTTCAAGAACCACCACCATATGCCTACGAGTCATATCCTCAACATGAACCTCAACCATACTCACAAGCCCCCTACCACCAAGCACCTCCATATGACCTTGACCCATATCCATCCTACCAACCACCTTTTGAACCATATGAGCCATACATGAATCCACCATTCCAATATCCATACTCCCAAGAACCACCTCAATATACACCACCATACCCTTACCAAGAAGAACCACCTTCCTATTATGAACCCTTTCTCCAAGACAATGAACCCTCTTATCCATTCCAATCCTCAATAGATGAAATCATTGGCCTTATACTTCAAGGACAAGGAGAAATGCAAAAGGAGACACTAGAATTTGTGGCTACCTTGACCAAGGTAGTAAGCATTTTAGCCTCCCAATGCTTGAGCACTCAAAGCACTCCCATGGTCACATGTGGAGAATTAATTGAAGAGTATAGCATGAAGGAGAGACTGAAAACTCCGGTGGGTGATGAGGGAGGCCACTTTGTATTAGAACAATTGGAGGAACCTATGATCATTGAAGAAGAGGAAGAAGTGGTTGAAGACTTAGGAGATGCAGAACCTCCTTGGGAACCTAGAGTCAAAGAGAACCTCTCCAAGAAGATTGAATTTGATGTCGGGAAGGAGAGTGCACAACCTCCAAAACAATTTTTGAATGAAGACTTGGAAGGAATGAAGCAAGAATTGAGTTCCCTTGGAGATGAAGATCATGCATCCAATCTTCTTGGTGGTGAATCCTCTGAATTTGAAGAACCTTCTCCCAATGAGATAGAAGGCAATGTGGAGGTAGATTTCTCTCAACCTCCCATTTATGATTTGAGTGATGGAGAAGAGTTAGATGAAATTGATGAACAAAGGATTGAAGTTGAAGAAGTTTGTGAAGAGATGGAGGCAACTAAGGAAAAATATAAGGGAGTAGAGCTTGCAAGGACATTGGAGATACCTCTCCCCAAGCCATCACCATCCATTCTTTCATTCAAGTGAGTAAATTCCTTATACTTAAGCTTTAGTATTCCCTTGAATATGGTTTGCTTGAGACGGATGGTCAACTCAGAAATATTTATGGCTTTAAGAGCAAGAAGGAGATGATTATGGTGACATGTTCAAAGCTTAATAGCAAGGGTTGGTATAGATCTAGATTGCTTGGGTCTAGGGGGATGTTTGGTCGCTTACATGAGAATTCTAAAGTCATGCCACCCTGATGGACTAATAATGATCAACTTCAAGACGGGTGTGAAAATAAAGTGTGGGATCCCGGATCGCACAAGGAAAATCAATTTTGGGAGCCCCAAGCTTGTGAAGAACTCCATCAACACTTGGTGCAACAAATAGGGAATCTTGGAGCACAATGGAGGACCAAGCATTGGTGGATGTTCAAAGATAGCTTCAAGCACAAGCCACCTTGATAAGGAGCTCCCCATAAGTCCAACTTAAGGACAATAAATAAAAGTGCTAGGTGGGAGACACCCCACCATGGTAATATCTTTTCATTTTCTCTTTTGTAAATATTGTTAGAATTAGTTTAATCTCATGTTTAGATTAGTCAGTTGAGTTTACTTGGTAGTCTAGTGTGTTAAATAAGGTTTTATGGTGTTTTGGTAGCTGTTTGGATGTTTGGAGTGCTTGGATTGGTGCAAAAACATAGAAAATTTTTGAAAAACAAAGCACCATCCACGCGTACGCGCACTTCACGCGTACGCGTGCATCAAGCGTTTTCGACCATCCACGCGCACGTGCCATGTACGCGTACGCGTGGATTGCAAGATTTCACCTCCCAGCCATTTTCCCGAGAGTTGCGCCTACACTGCGCCAGCACTATGCCTGAGGCACCAACCAACTCGCGCGCACGCGTACATGACGCGTACGCGCCACTCTCAAAATAAGCCATCGACGCAGATGCGCCATGTACACGTACGCGTCGCGTCCATTGCACCACCATCCGCGCGCGCGCCATGCACGCGTACGCGCGGATGCCTTTCTTTCACCACACTTCTTTTCTTCTTCTCTTTCCATTTCTTTCCTTCCTCTTTCTTCTTCCTTTCTCCTAACCCCCATCTAACACTTCCAGACACCATTGATAACCATTTGTTTTATTTAGTTAGTTAGTTAGTTGATTAGTTAGTGTTAACTTGGTTTTCATTCTTTCTTTTTTCTTTTTCATTATAAGTGTTGGATTATTGATTTTGTTTACTATATATTGCTGTCTCTTATTGCCTAAATGCTATTTTAGCATGAATGTTTTTAGATGCTTATTGTTGGATGTTATTTTTGAGGTTATACTTTGCTACTTGGTTTTAAATTCTTCATGCTTACCTTTTGAAAATACCAAGTGATGAGAATCGCCTTCGAGCTTGTAACTCTTCTTGAATTGCATGATTTGGCCACCATGTAATTGGAATCCTTTTCCTCGATTAGGCAATTTCTTGATGGATGTTGTGCATTTATCTTAATGCATTGTGTTTCATGATCATAAGCGTCCATATGTTTTTGGCTTGAATGCTCTCATGCTTCTTTAATGCTTGTTTTACCTTACAAGTTTACTTAAAGCATCTCAAGCACACTAGAATAAGTAAAGTGCGTGCTTCTTTTGTGACACAGTTTTTTATGCTAATGTGTGTTTTACAAGGCACCTAATTTAGGACTCACATCCCTACTTTCAAAATGTCACACTAATTCACTCACTCAATTCTAGTGATTATTACCTCATTCCAGCAATGTATGCTTCCTTGCTTTTGTATCTTCTTATCTTATGGTGTTATTTTCTATTTTTCATGATTGATGAACCACAAGCAAAAACGGAAGCGAGACAAAGAACACGCAGCACCGGTTGATCTACCTGCTGAAGGTAGCAATCCGGAAAGTCGCCGTACCCCCTTGCTCATCTTTGAATGCACCGAGGACGGTGCAATCTTCAAGTGTGGGGAGGTCATTCGACCGATCTCCATGGGTAACAATTTCTTTTTTTCAACACCAATTCTTGATTTCTTTGTTAGTTAGTTGTTGCATTGCATGATAGGTTGCATGTTTGTTAGAATTTGTACATATTTTTACGACTTCTTTCTTATTAGGACTACTTGGTTAGGGTGATAATTTCTTTTCCAAGAAACTATTTTTAGGGCACCCTACTGATGAGCGGATAATTTATACGCTTTTTGGCATTGTTTTTAGTATGTTTTTAGTAGGATCTAGTTACTTTTAGGGATGTTTTCATTAGTTTTTATGTTAAATTCACATTTCTGGACTTTACTATGAGTTTGTGTGTTTTTCTGTGATTTCAGGTATTTTCTGACTAAAATTGAGGGACTTGAGCAAAAATCAGATTCAGAGGTTGAAGAAGGACTGCTGATGCTGTTGGATTCTGACCTCCCTGCACTCAAAATGGATTTTCTGGAGCTACAGAACTCAAAATGGCGCGCTTCCAATTGAGTTGGAAAGTAGACATCCAGGGCTTTCCAGAAATGTATAATAGTCCATACTTTGCCCAAGTTTAGATGACGCAAAATGGCGTTCAATGCCAGCTCTCTGCCCAATTCTGGCGTCCAGCGCCAGAAACAAGCTGCAAAGTGGAGTTCAACGCCCAAACTGGCACAAAAGCTGGCGTTCAACTCCAAGAAGGACCTCTACACGTGCAACACTCAAGCTCAGCCCAAGCACACACCAAGTGGGCCCCGAAAGTGGATTTATGCATCAATTACTTACTTCTGTAAACCCTAGTAGCTAGTGTATTATAAATAGGACATTTTACTATTGTATTAGACATCTTTGGTCTCAGTTTTAATCCATTGTTCATCTTAGGAGACTATTGATCACGTATGGGAGGCTGGCCACTCGGCCATGCCTACCCTCTATTCACTTATGTATTTTCAACGGTAGAGTTTTTACACTCCATAGATTAAGGTGTGGAGCTCTGCTGTTCCTCAAAGATTAATGCAAAGTACTACTGTTTCCTATTCAATTCATCTTATTTCGCTTCTAAGATATTCATTCGCACTTCAACCTGAATGTGATGAACGTGACAATCATCATCATTCCCTATGAACGCGTGCCTGACAACCACTTCCGTTCTACATCAGATTGAATGAGTATCTCTTAGATCTCTTAATCAGAATCTTCGTGGTGTAAGCTAGAATGATGGCGGCATTCAAGAGAATCCAGAAAGTCTAAACCTTGTCTGTGGTATTCCGAGTAGGATTCAATGACTGAATGACTGTGACGAGCTTCAAACTCGTGATTGATGGGCGTAGTGACAGACACAAAAGGATAGTAAATCCTATTCCAGCATGATCGAGAACCGACAGATGAATAGCCGTGCCGTGACAGGGTGCGTTGACCATTTTCACTGAGAGGATAGGATGTAAACCATTGACAAGGGTGATGCCTCCAGACGATTAGCCGTGCCGTGACAGGGCATTTGGATCATTTTCCCGAGAGAAGACCGAAAGTAGCCATTGACAATGGTGATGCATCACATAAAGCCAGCCATGAAAAGGAGTAAGACTGATTGGATGAAGATAGCAGGAAAGCAGAGGTTCAGAGGAACGAAAACATCTCTATTCGCTTATCTGAAATTCTCACCAATGATTTACATAAGTATTTCTATCCCTATTTTATTAATTAATTTCGAAAACTCCATAATTATTTTATATCCGCCTGACTGAGATTTACAAGGTGACCATAGCTTGCTTCATACCAACAATCTCCGTGGGATTCGACCCTTACTCACGTAAGGTATTACTTGGACGACCCAGTGCACTTGCTGGTTAGTTGTGCGAAGTTGTGAACCATGGTATTGGCATCATGTTTTTGGTGCCATTACCAGGGAAAGAAAGAGCGATGAATTTTACATAATCAAAGTGTAATCACAATTTCTGCGCACCACCTACCAATTTGAAAACTTTTTGTTGAACTTGCTTGAAAGAATATATTTTGGAACATGGTTTTTGAGCTAAGAACACAAGCTTGTGAGATTTGAGCCTAATTGTGTGGTTACATCTTATAACCACTTATTTTTCCTTCTTGTGTGCATTATTCTCTTTCTATGATTGTAATCTTTGATTTGTTTGATTCTTTATGTCCATTATTTTGTGTATTCATGCATTTATATGATTGATGTCATTATTTCATTTAGCTCACTACCTAAATAGCCTTACCTTTTATCTTCCATTGTTAGCCAATTTTGAGCCTACGCTTAACCAACTTGTTCTTAATTTTAGCACATTACAAGCCTAAAGCAAAAAACAATAAAGTCCTTAATTTGGATCTTTGATTAGCTTAGGCTAGTATGTGTGTGTCATTCAAGTGTGGCAAAATTTGGGACATTGGTTGAGAGAAAAGGGTGTTTTTGTTTTGTATTTCTAATATTTGGGAATTGGGTCCATACTCATGTGTTAATTAAATATAAAACCATATGCATTAACACTTTTGTATATACTTTATTGCAAAAAGAAAAAAAAATAAGAAAATAAAAAGAAAAAAAATATATGTAGATATCAAAAGAAAAAAAAAAGAGAAAAATAAAAAAAATAAAAAAAAAGAAAAAAAAAGTAATAAAAAGGGGACAAAATGCCCCAAGTGAAGCTCAATAATAAGCAATGCATATGTGCTGTGATCAAGGAAAAACATGCATGAGTATGTGAAAAAGTGAAGAATTGGTAGTTATGTTTGTTTAGAATTGTATAGGTTGCTATATAGGTTAGGTGGGAAGTTTAAGGTAATCAAAGATTCAAATTTCAAGTCCACTTGACCAAATATGCATCTTTATCTTGATCCTAGCCCCATTACAACCTATGAAAAGTCCTCATGATAGTTGTATGCATGCATGAAATAAATGTTAATTGTTAGATGAAAAACAAATCTTGGAAAGCATGATTAGGGGAGAATTGAGAGAATCGACCCTATACACTTGAGCGACTAGAGTGCAAACACTTCCGGTGAGGGTTCAATGCTCAATTCCTTGATTCCCGGCTTTCATGAGCGTTCTTCTTGCAATGACTACTTGAACTTTATTTTTATACTTGAATTGGTAGGATTCATGAGTCATCATATGACCTTAGCCCTACCCGTTTATACATGCTCTTGGAGGATTGATTTATTTTAACCAAGTAAGTAGAATCATTTTGTATTTAGTTGCACTCATATAGATAGATGCATTTAGGTTATTTGCATTGAATAAATGTTCATACCCCTTCTCTTATTCTTCTTAGTTTAGCATGAGGACATGCTATTGTTTAAGTGTGGGGAGGTTGATAAACCCCATTTGGAGGGTTTATCTTGTGTTGAATTTAGAGGGTTTTATCATCTTTTCTCACATTTATTCAATGAAATAGCATAGTTTTGTAAATTCTCCTTTAATTGTGCTTAAGAGTGAAAACATGCTTTTTAGGTCTTAAAATAGTTAAATTTAATTCACCTTGATTCATTAGATGCCTTGATATATTTGTTAAGTGATTTCAGATTTAGGAGGCAAAGATTGGATTGAAGGAATGAAGAAAAAGCATGTAGAAATGGAGAACTTATGAAGAAATGAAGGAATCGCAAAGCTGTCAAGCCTGACCTTTTCTCACTTAATCGATCATAACTTGAGCTACAGAGGTCCAAATGAGGCGGTTCCAGTTGCGTTGGAAAGCTAACATCTGGGACTTCAAATTTATATAATATTTGCCATAGTTTCATCGCGTTTAGGGGTACGCACGCGCACTGTATGCATACGCGCTGATGTCTGCATGTGATTCACTAATTACAACTCGTGGCCAGCGATTTCTGGTGTATTTTGGGCCCAATCCAACTCATTTCTAATGCTATTTAACCCAAGAACTGAAGCGGGATGTGGCATCTAGTTAGTTAGTGAGTTTTATTTTAGTTTTATCTTGCTTTAGTTAGTTTCTAGAGAGAGAAGCTTGATAAACCCCAATTTTGTGGTTTATCTTGTGCTTATTTTGGGGAATTTTATCATCTTTTCACACATTTATTTGATGAAATAGCATGGTTTTGTAATTCTCCCTTGATTTGTGCCTAAATGTGAAAACATGCTTTTTAGGCCCTAAAATTGATGATTTTAATTCACTTTAATTCCATTCGATACCTTGATATGTTTGTTGAGTAATTTCATGTTTGTAAGGCAAGTATTGGATGGAAGAAGTGAGGAGAAAAGCATGCAAGTGGGAGAACTCATGAAGAAATGAAGGAACCGTAAAGCTGTCAAGTCCGACCTCTTCGCACTCAAACGACCATAACTTGAGCTACATAGGTCCAAATGAGGCGGTTCCAGTTGTGTTGGAAAGCTAACATCTGGGGCTTTGCGTTCAGGGGCACGCACTTGCGCGCGGCGCCGATGCTGTCCGTGGCCCACTTTTATGAAATCACCCCCAGCAATTTTGCAGGTCATTTTGGGCCCAATCCAACCCATTTCTGATGCTATTGAACCCAAGGATTGAAGGGGGAATGAAGGAAGTAGTCATAGTTTAGTTTTCATCATGTTTTAGGGTAGAATTCTAGAGAGAGAAGCTCTCTCTTCTCTCTAGAATTTAGGGTAGTTTAGGTTTAATTTTCTTAAATCCAACTTTTAATTCTTGTTTTGATTTAGTTTCTCCTTTTAATTTCTTGTTGTTACATCTCTACTCTTCTAGTTTTTACTTGTTCATTTCTTTTATTTTGTTGCTTTTATGTTCATGAACCTTGTTGGATCTTAATTTTCCTTTAATGCAATTTTTTGTTTGATGTTATTTTTATTGTTGAGAATCAGCAGCGACGCGGCCGCATGACTGACGCGACCGCGCGCCTTAAGCAGAACGCATATGACGCGGCCGCATGACTGACGCGACCGCGTGGCAAGGAAAAGCTCCAAATGACGCGACCGCGTGACCCACGCGGACGCGTGACAGGGGCCACGTATCAGAATTTACAGAATGCGCCCCCAGCAAATTCTGAAGCCCTTTTTGGCCCAAATCCAAGTACAGACAGCATAGACCAAAGGTTATAAAGTGTAGAAATGCACCCATTCAAAGAGAGCTCGCATATTTTTAGTTTTCAATGATTTAGATTTAGTTGAGAGGGAGATCTTCTCTCTCTCTCTTTTAGGATTTATGATTTCTTCTTTTTTTAAGAGTAACTCTGGATCCCAGGTTTAATGTTCTTTTATTTTAGTTTTACTTCTATTCATTTATTCCAACATTTGAATTGATTATTATAATTTGATTTAAGAATTCTTCCATGTTACAGACTGTTATTTGAATTAATGATAATTGAGGTATTTTCAGTTCATGATTGTTCTCTTTGATTTAAGTTACCATTGCTTCCCATCTAAGGATATTTTTATTATTCCAGCAATTATACTTTTTTCCCCTTTTGGTTCTGGTTAAGAATTCAATAACTCAACAGTTATTAAACTCAACATAATTGATAATCGTTATCTTGCTAATTGAGCTGAACTTGAGTAATCCCAACCTTTTCTTAGGAAATAAATAGGATTCAAAGGTCAATTTAATTAGTCTCTTGACTTTCCTTTGCCCTAGTACAGGTTGATCAAGTGGAGTTTAGATTCAACTTTCATTATAGTTGAGAGAGATAACTACGTTGGACCTCCAACTTCTCTTACCTTGCCAAAGGCCTGCTTTATAGTATTTATTTATTTTAATTGCCATTTACTTTACTTGTCATTTAAATTACTTGCTTCTCATCTTCTAAACCCCGATTACAACTTTTATAGCCAATAGTAAGAACATACTTCCTCGCAGTTCCTTGAGAAGACGACCCGAAGTTTGAATACTCGGTTAACAATTTCTAAAGGGGTTTGTTACTTGTGACACCCAAAACGTTTGTACGAAGGGATTTTTGTCGGTTTAGAGACTATATCTACAACGCAACTGTTTCTATGAATCTCTTTACTGGTAAAAATCCTCTAGTCAAAATGGCGCCGTTGCCGGGGAACTGCTAACGTGTGCCTTTGTAGCATGTCCAAGTCCAGCAACCCGAGAAGCAGAAGATCGCCTAAGGGAAACAGTAATTAAATTTCAAACAACCATCAAACAACTGGAGCAAGCGATGATTCAATGGGCTTCTAGGCGCTCAAATATACAAGGATCAACCACAGCTCCATGTGGACAGCCCAATGAAGAGCAGAGCATGAAGGAAGTGCCAGAAACTCCAGTGGACTTAGAAGAAGCTGTCTTTGTTCAAGAAGAAGAGTTGGTTGAAGACCTAGGAGATGCTGAACTTTCATGGGAATCCAGAATTGAGGAAAACTCCGTCCAGGATGCTACAGTTGATGCTAAGGAAGG
>NC_029786.2:64744264-64745400 GCF_000816755.2 Arachis ipaensis
ATAAGGTTCCACGCTTCACTTCGAAGTACACGGATTGGTATCATGCTCAATCACATGGATCACGGAAAATGTTTGGTCACCAAGGTGAGATTCTACTTTTTAACCCGCCCGAATGGAGACATGTAGATCAAGACGGAGGCGGATTTAAAAGCAAGGCTTGGAATCCTGGAGTTTATCCTGACATTTCTCATCCCGGGAGCCTAACAATATATTTAAAGCTGTTCAGAAGCTTTGCGTGCTTAGTTTGGGACCCCGGAGGCTATTGGCATTCCAAGCACTGGTGGAGATTTTTGGACGAATTTAAACATAATCCACCATAACAGGATACTCCTCCAATGTCCAACTTAAGGACTTTAACTAAAAGTGCTAGGTGGGAGACAACCCACCATGGTATGGTCGCTTCTTTTTCAATTTATTTTTTTTATTTGCTTTCATTTTTCCTTTTTCATTTTAATTTATTAAACATGGAATCATGCATAGCATTCATGTTAATCATTGCATTCTGCATTTTCATGCATAAAAAAAAGGGGGATGCACGACGCGACCGCATGCCCCATGCGATCGCGTCATATCGCGGAAAACACCACCCGCGCGACCGCGTGACCTACGCGGCCGCGTGATATATATATCGGCGTAAGGATCCAACGAACAGAAAGTTAGGCTGGAATCGTGTGGCCCTTGTGCATTTCGCACAAATTGGCCCACGCGATCGCAAGCCCCATGCGATCGCGTCACTTGCACAATACCAATCCCACGCGACCGCGTGAGCGACGCGATCGCGTCGCATGGATTGCACATCACCCCAAAAGGAGACAGAGAGTTGCGCTAAAACGGCGCTGGAGTCGTGCGTTTAGCACAAATTCCAGCGACGCGATCGCGTGACCCACGCGATCGCGTCACCCTTCTTTTCCCCCCTCTCATGCGATTGCGCACCCCATGCGATCGCGTCACTCCCATTTTCGTCCGAACCACGCGACTGCGTGCCCCACACGGCCGCGTGGATTCGAAAATATAACCCCCAGCCCGCGAACCCTATCAGTCGCGAAGCCCCCCACCCCCAACCCTCTTCTCCCTCTCTGCTCCCTCTCCCTCCAACCACCACCCAGCACCACCCAGCCGCCACCACCGGCCACCCA
>NC_029786.2:64746864-64772684 GCF_000816755.2 Arachis ipaensis
GCAGCCACCGCAGCCACCTCTTCCCCGTTCCACCCCTCCCGCCTACCAGGTTCCGCAAAAAGCAACCCCCTTTTATCCATTCGTCATTTTTTTGTAATTTTTTCCGTTTCTGTTGATCATTAGGATAGATAGATATGCATGCTGTAGTGGATTTTTAGGTTGTTAGGTAAGCTTAGGCTCTGATTAGTGGATCTAGGTCCGTTTACTTGCACTGTTCCTGTTTATGTTTTATCATAACTGCAATTTTGCTGTTCCTGTGACCTCATTCATATGTTGTGATTTCTTGCAATTGCTGCTTGTTACTCTAAATTTTCCTGTTTCTGCAGCTAGTTTTTAAATTCATATGAACTGCTATGATTGCTGTTTATTTTCTGGGATAATCCAATTTTAGCCGAAATGCTGCCCAAATTTTTAAAAAAAAAATTTCATTCATGTTTTGGTTTGGCATTTCTGAACTCTGTTTTACTCTGCTTTACCCAAACCATTTCATGACTGCTATGGCAGACTTTCTTATGCTCTTTGATTTTCTGGTTGATAAACTGCATTTGTGATTCACTAATTCCAATTTTTACTTTCTTTATTTCTATCTGAATCAGCATCACCCTGTTTTCCTTGTTCGATTATGAGTACTTCTATTCTTACCTGTGAATCCTTGTTATATGGAATTTTTCTATGCCACTTAATTTAACCCGCACTTTCCTAACTCGCTAACTCTAATTTCCTAACTTCTTTTTCAAATTCTAACCATACTAACCCTTTTGATCTCTTTTCTGATTATTTTCACTTTCCTCTAACTTTCTAACCATGGCATATTGATTATTTTTTTCCAATTAACATACATTCATCATATTTCTTATACTCATTTTCCTTATTTTATTTCTCCTTTGCCGCTTTGAGTTTCCTTTATTTAATTGCCTAATTGCTTTCCTATTTTTATCCATATCCTGATTTTCTGTTTTTCAGGATGTTTGCCTCACAGAGAAAAGGAAAAGGCAAGGCTACTGGCAAGCGCAAGAGAGGATATTCCTCCCAGTCCATCATTGCTTTAATGCACGATTCTTCATGGCGGGAGAAGAACTTCACACAGCAGGAAAAAGCTGACCAGCTGCTCCCTGCGACTGATCCTATAAAATTTGCAAACCGGTACTGTGAACTGAAGTACCCAGCTTTTGCAAACTCCAGAAATCTATACCTGGAATGAACTCTGAAGATTCCAGAAGCCCTTCAGCAGTACACCACTGAGCAAATTAAGCAAAGGGGCTGGTTCTTTCTGGAGAGAACACTGACAGAGGTCAATTCATCTTGGGTACGGGAATTCTACTGCAACTACTATCTCACTACCCTAGATGCAGTGAACCTGAGAGGAAAACAAATTCTGGTCACTGAGGAGGCCTTAGAGGACATTCTCCGGCTCCCAGCCAAGTGTGATCAGCCTGATGGTTATTCAAAGGCTGAGGAGGACATGCGCCAGATGAAGTTTGATTGGGATGCCGTAAAGGCACGGATAGCTCTCGACCCGACAGTTCCTTGGGAGATGGGTCAGGACACTACCATGGCTAGAGGGATCAAGAGAGCATACTTGAACAATGAGGCTCGGTTATGGCATCAGATCTTGAGTAATTATGTGATGCCGAGTACTCACGAGACGGAGATCCCGGCTGCTATGATCACCCTCCTTTGGTGTGTGCTGGAGGGTAAGGGCCTTTATCTGCCACATTTCATTCGGCATTATATGGCCAGGGTCCACGTCCGAGGCACCCTCCCCTTTCCATATCTAGTTACACAGCTTGGCCGTCGAGCTGACGTGCCATGGGAGGATGCCGATGAGAGACCACCAGCGGCAGATTGCAGGAAGATCATTCTGCACAGTCGGAACTTCTTAGCCCTGGGCCACAGACCAGCACCATTCACTGCTACTGATGAGTCAGCCCCACAGTCTGCTGGACCCTCTTCCTCCACTGCTGCACCACCTACCCCTGCTACCACCACTGCACCTCCACCTGCCACAGAGCCCGTCTATCATCTGGTGCACCGCTTGTTCCGACGACTTGACCAGATGGAGCGTCACAACAAGCGGCGCTATGAGCACCTAAAGCTGATGATACGATCCGGCGACATCTCCTCCGAGCCCGACACACCATCCGAGGCATCTGAGAAGGAGGCGGATGCGCCCGAGGCAGAGACCCATCCCCAGGAGGCAGCACCAGCCACACCACAGGCAGCGGTCCCACATCAGATTGAGGCTGCGGATCTTGAGATCCCGATCCAGTCAGCACCTCCTCCACAGCAGCCAGACCCTCAGCCCACCACCACCACTGAGACTCCAACTACCATCCCTACCAGTGATGACACTCCTTCACACCCGGCTTGATTGAGCGTCGAGGACGATGCTTTCTTTTAAGTGTGGGGAGGTCGCCATCTCTAGCATTTATTTTGGTGAACCACTACATACTTTTTCTTTTATTTTGGATATTTTTTTCTGTATTTTTCTCTTTTTCTTTTACTGTTATTTTCTGAGTACTTATACATTGTTTTTTATGTATTTTTACTCCATTTTCTACATTTTGCATCTTTAGCTCATATTTTAGCCATTTAGTTTATTTTAGTTATTTAGTTTAGTTTGCAATTCTGATTTATTAGTGGATTAATTAGTATAGTTTACCCTTTTTAGCATAAGATAGTATAGTTTAAAATTGAAAAATATAAAAAGGAAGTAAGCTAGGAAATTGAACATATCATATTTAAATCCACAAAACTTGTATATAGCATTACATGATGTAGTTAAGCTGACAACATTTCATCAAGGAGGAACATTAAAACTTTAAAAGCTACCCTAAATAATTTTTTTATGAGAATAACGGGAATTTTTAACTAAACCTGCATACAATATATAAATGATATATGATGCTTGAGTTAGAGAACACACAGCCGGTGAGTCTTGAGCTTAAATTGTATGGTTGCATTCAAACCATAATTTCATTTCTGTGTGTTACATTTCTTTTTATTCTGATGTTCTTTCCTTTGCTTTAATCTATATGTCCAATTATAGAATATAGAATAGATACATACCAAGAGAATGAGTGAGGCCATCATTTGATTTTAGCTCACTCACCCCAAATTAGTCTACCTTTTACATCACCCTTGTTAGCCCCCTTGAGCCTTTTAAAACCCCTTTATTCTATTTAGCCAAATTACTAGCCTTAAGCAGAAAAACAAAAGAAATTCCCAAGTGAATCCTTGGTTAGCTTAAGATAGAAAATCACGAATAGAGTTAAATGTGGGAAACCTTTTTGGGAACATGGATGATAGAAACAAAAGGTAGAAAAGTTAAAAAGGAATAAAATAAAATTTGGGAAGCATGCTCATGAGAAAATCTAAGTGATTCAATTACCATGTGCATTAAAAAAAAAGAGAGAAAGTTATTTTTTTCAGCATTTGAATAAAAGGGGATATAAAAGAATTTCCCCAATACAAAATAAAAATAATGCACATGGGATAAAAATAAAGAGTGAAACATGAGCATGTAACAATAAGTGGGATAATATGGGAAAATAGGTAAAGAAGTTTTATCTTGCTAAAAATGTATGTTAGGTGAGATCTTAGTCTAATTAAGGATTCGCTTATTAGCTCACTTAACCCTATACATAAATCCTTACCTTTACCTTGGCCCCATTACAACCTTAATTAAGACCTCATGACTTTTTGGTATGACTATATTCTATAATTGTTGATTGGTTAGATGAAGAACAAAGCTATAGAAAGTAAGAATAAAAAGAAAAATAGAGTGAATAAACCCAATAAACACTGAGTGACTAGAGAGTAAACACAAAATCCAATGAGGGTTCAATAACTCATCAACATATATCTGTACTTAATTTACTAATTGTTTTGCAAGTTTGTACAATGTTTTCTTTCCCATCTCATTTGCTAAAATGCTTTATTATTTAAGGGTTGGCTATATTTACATACATGACTCATTGTGAATGGGAATTAAATGTAAGCTATGTAAGCTTTATATATGAGTGAATAAATTAGAGTTGCATGATGCATCATTCATTTAGGTAGTTGCATTTAAATTAGGTTGCATTGCATGACATTCCATCACTTTAACCTTAATTATTTACCTTGGATTTAGCATGAGAACATGCTAGTGTTTAAGTGTGGGGAGGTTGATAAACCCATATTTCATGAGTTCTTTTGTGCTTAATTTGAGTGATTTATACAATCCTTCACCCACTTATTCACATTAATTACATGATTTTACTTTCCCTTCCTTATTATGTCATATTGTGAAAAATATATTTCCTAAGCTTTAAAATTAATTAATTTAATTATCTTTATTTCCATTCGATGCCGTGATTAGTGTGTTGAGTAGTTTCAGATTTTCTAAGGCAGAATGACTTAAAGGATGGAAAAGGAAACATACTAAAATGGAAGGAGAAAGCAAAACGGAGTTTTAAGGAAACTGGTATCCACGCGATCGCATGGACGACGCGATCGCGTGCCAAGCACGAATCAGCAGCGACGCAGCCGCATGACTGACGCGACCGCGTGGCAAGGAAAAGTTCCAAATGACGTGACCGCGTGATCCACGCCGATGCGTGACAGGGGCCACGTATCAGAATTTACAGAATGCGCCCCCAGCAAATTCTGAAGCCCTTTTTGGCCCAAATCCAAGTACAGACAGCATAGACCAGAGGTTATAAAGTGTGGGAATGCACCCATTCAAAGAGAGCTCGCATATTTTTAGTTTTCAATGATTTAGATTTAGTTGAGAGGGAGATCTTCTCTCTCTCTCTCTCTCTCTCTCTCTCTTATAGGATTTAGGATTTTTTCTTTTTTTAAGAATGAGAAGATGACCCGAGGTTTGAATACTCGGTTAACAATTTCTAAAGGGGTTTGTTACTTGTGACACCCAAAACGTTTGTACGAAGGGATTTTTGTCGGTTTAGAGACTATATCTACAACGCAACTGTTTCTATGAATCTCTTTACTGGTAAAAATCCTCTCGTCACCCCCCTTGCATTTTCATAGCCAATAATTGATCACTTCATTGCAACTCTTCGTGAGACGACCCGGAGTTTAAATACTTCGGTTAATTTTTATTGGTATTTGTACTTGTGACAACTCAAATTTTTGATGTGGGAATTGTTTGTTGGTTTAGAACTATGCTTACAACGAAGTTCTTATTTCTAGAAGAGAAATTCTAAACCATCGAGCAAAACTCTCTTATCAAAGCTCCCTCTTCTCTCTAGAATTAGGAGTAGGTTAGATCTAGATTAGGAATTCTTAGATCTAGGTTAATTTCATGCTTTGATTTACTTTTCCTTGTGTAATTCTTCTTCTTCTACATCTCTTCTCTCTATTTTAGCATTTAATTCTTGTAATTCTTTACTTTTATGTTGATACACTTTTGTTCTTTTATTTCTCTTTAATGCAATTTAAGTTTTCATGTTCCTTTATTGTTGAATTGCTTTGTTGTTGTTTAATTCCTTGCAATTGAGTAGTGTAAATTTACTTTTCTTACAATTTTATTATGCTTTTCTTTTATGCCTTCCAAGTGTTTGATAAAATGCTTGGTTAGATTCTAGAGTAGAATTTTATGCTCTTGGCTTGGGATGGTAACTTAGGAACTCTTGAGTTACTAATGTCCAAGTGATTGATGATTGGGAGCCATTAACTCTAGATCTCACTAATTGAATTGGTGGAGAACTAGGACTTATGGACTTGGATTGATATAGCTCATTTGACTTTCCTTTACTACTAGTTAGAGGATGACTTAATGGGATTGATCCTCGCCAATTCTCATGTTGTGGTTAGTGATTAGGATAGAGATCCTTGACCACCAAATCTTGCCAAGACCTTTGTAGCTATTAGTTTACTTCCTTGCCATTTATCTTTCATGTCTCTTATCAAAACCCCAAAAATATGCAACTCATAACCAATAACAAGGACACTATCCTGCAATTCCTTTGAGAGACGACTCAATGTTTAAATACTTCGGTTATTAGGATTATTAAGGGTTTATACTTGTGACAACCAATTTTTTGTATGAAAGGATTATTGATTGGTTTAGAAACTATACTTGCAACGAGATTTCATTAGAGAAATTCTATACCGTCAAAATAATCCAATCATCAGCACACAAGGAAGAAGGAAGGGTATGCTCGCGCACTATAGCGTGCAGGCGCTGCGGACCGAAGATGTATCACAACCTGTGTAGACGCACAAGTTTGTGTGCGGACGCACAAGTTTGTGTGCGGATGCACAGAAGGGGAAAGGGAGTTGCGTTCCCACGCACAAGGGATGGGTTTGCTACGACCAGAGGGGTCGCCAAAGGCTGTGCGGGCGCATAGAGCTATGCACACACACAGGTGGCTCTTTTTTTTTAATAGAATAGGGCGAAGTGTGCGGTCGCACGCAGGATGTGCGGTCGCACAGAGGTAAAAGAAGGGTTGTATACACATGCACAAGCCGTGCGTGTGCCTCGAACAGAGGGAGTGTTTAGGGGTGTGCATGCGCACATTACTGTGTGGACGCACAAGGACAAAAAAAAGGGGAACTGTGCATGCGCACAAAGCTATGTGGACGCACAGGTCTCTGTTCCTGTAACAAAAATTTTGGCTCTAAGGCACCAAACTTGATATCCAAAACAGGTTCTCAAGTTCCAAAATATCATAAAACTCCCAAAAATATATTATTTCACTAAATTTACCTAACAAACTTTAAAATAAAACTAACCAACTAAGCAAAATATCCACTTTATTCATGAATAAAAGCTAAAAGAGAGAAAGTTAGAAGGATAAACCATGGTGGGGTGTCTCCCACCTAGCATTGTGGTGATGGTGTGAAAAAGTCATAAAGAAAATATAAAAAAAAACTTACTAACAAAAGCAAACAAACAACCAAAAAGTGCTATTTACACTATTAACATATTTACAACAACCAAAAGATATAACACCGTTTGTAGTCCCCGGCAACGGCGCCAAATTTGATGAAGAGAGTTTTTGCCGGTTTAGAATCAAGAATCAATTCGTTAGTAGTATAGTCTAACCCAACAATGAACTCTCAAGATCAAATAAAAAATTCAATACAAAGTAACCGAGAGTAATTAAACCTCGGGTCGTTCTCCCTAGGATGCAAATGAAGTGTTACGCTTTTGGTTGTTAAGAGGACAAAAAGGGGTTTGTAATCAAGAAATGAAATATTGAAAGAACTTAAGTAATGAAAGAACTAAGGAATGATCAAGATTGTAATTAATGCAATTGAAGAGAATGTAAGCGCAAAACTAGTAAAAATGCTATAAATGCATGAAAAGCCTTGACTTGGGAATGGGAATCTAAGGAATCCTATCATTGCCATAACCACAACTATGGTAATTATCACGAGTCAATCTCGCCTAGTTAGCCCCTAATATCGAGGAGTAAGTCAAGCAAGCATAATTGACCTTAATCCATAAGTCCTAGCCAACTTACCACACTAGTTGATAAAAGGCTAACGTCAATGGAAACAAGAGTCAACTAACTACCCAAGAATTACCACTAAATGTCAGACATTATGACTCTAGTATCCTAGAAACTCAAACCACAAGCCAAAATAGGAAAATCTACTCAAATTCTAAGGTTGGCATTTTCCCAAACACATTGTATGCATGGAAGTAAAACATGGAAAATTGCAAGGAAAAAGAGAGGACTATAACCAACTATCAACAAAACCAAATATAAACAAACAATCAAACATAAAGGAAGCATGAAACATAAAATTCATTGGTCAAAACTTCAAAAAACACAAAATTGTAATTATGAACAAAGTAACTTGAACCAAAGAAAGTGAAAGTAAAAGTGCTATAATTAAAGATGAAATTGAGAGTACTTACAATTAAAGAAGCAAAATCAAAGATTAAAGCTTGCTATAAAATGCTACAATGGAAATAGAAATGAAACCCTAAGAGAGCAATGCTACACTACTCCTACTCCTACTCCTAATTACTCTCTAAAACTAGGAAAATAAAATCTAAGTCCTCCCTCTTCATATGTGTTGATTATCCCCTCATATAGCACTTCAATTCAGCATCCAAGCCTTCCAAAATGGGCCAAAAGCCCCCAAAATTCGCGCAGCACATGTTTTATTAATGAAATCACATGCACGGTCCTGTGCAGACGCACAAACGTGTGCATCCGCACACTTGGCTGAATGTTAACCCGTGCATACGCACAGGTGGTCGTGCGCATGCACACATGGAAATTATTCTTGTGCGCTCGCACGCTTACTTGTGCGCACGCACACTTTGCTGTGTGTGCTTTTCCTTATTTTCTTCATGTTTTCTCCCTTGTACATGCTTTCTTCCACTTTTGGCTACCCATTCTTGCCTCTAAGGCCTGAAATCACTCAGCAAACATGTCATGGCATCAAATGGAATAAGAGTAGAATTAAATTGCTCATTTCAAGCACAAAATTGCATGTTTTCACATTTAGGATCAAATTGGGGACAAAACACAAAAGTATGCTATTGGCACTGAAGTGTGAGTTCATGTGCTAGAATCCATCCAAATTGAGTCAAAATATACCATCAAATATGGACTCATCAAGATGGTGTACATTGAGGTAGTTCTTGGGCATAATTGTGCTGGAATTATTGTGGTTCTATGTATGGTTCATATGGCTCATAAGGTAGTTGGTATGGTGGATAAGGATTAGCATCATATGGAGGTGTTTGGTGGTAGGGGGCTTGTGAGTATGGTGGTTCAAAACTATGTTGAGGAGGTTGTGATGCCAAGGCATCTTAGGCGAGTTTCACTAGCATTTTTCTGTTAGTTTTAGTTGTTTTATGCACTTTCTTGAGCTTAAAGTAACCAAGAATGGTTAAATGAATAACAAAGCAATGAACCATCCAAACAGTATGATTTTTATGCAAATTTCATGAGTTTTTAGTTATATTACTTGAATGCTATGAATGGAAGATTCTCATGAAAATTTGCAAGACTTTGATGTACCTTTTGAACTGATGTGTGATGCATCAAACCTTGCTGTTGGGGCAGTGTTAGGACAAAGGAAAGACAATTTGATACATGTGATTTATTATGCCAGTAAAGTCTTGAATGATAACCAAAGGAATTACACAACCACTGAAAAAGAACTCTTGGCAATAGTCTTTGCATTTGACAAATTTAGGTCTTATCTCATTGGATCTAAAGTCATTGTTTTCACTGATCATTCAGCTTTAAAATACTTACTTGCTAAACAAGAATCCAAACCAAGACTTATTAGATGGGTTCTTTTGTTGCAGGAATTTGACATTGAAATCAAAGACAAGAAGGGCGTAGAGAACAAGGTGGCAGACCATTTATCAAGGATACCATGTGAAGAAGGAAGCGCACAAAAAGAAATGCTTAAAATCCTTAGTAGCAACTTCATTCCAAGGAGAATTCAAGGACTCAAAGAGCAGAGGAGTAAGTAGAAGACTAAGTTTGGTGTTCACACACCAACTTAAGACTCAGACACTTACCCATATATAGTTGAGCTAACCACTCAAGTGCTTGAGAAGCAAGCAACTTCATCACTCTTTGCAGGAAAGGAAACAAGGATCTGAGAAAGAACATGAAACAACAACTAGGAGAAGAAGGAGAAATCAAATTGTTTCCTGGCAACAAAGAGAAAACAAGGAATTTCACAAGGTGGTATTATTCCTTGACAATTCTTTAAAAAGGGCAAACAAAAGCATGCTTGTTCTGATTTAAACTGTAATTGTTGAATCTTTCTGGAATGAAAGTTCTAGTATGTTTGTCTGTTTATTGCTTTGAATAAAGTGAATGCCTAGATGTTTGGATATAACTTCACCTTCTTAAACAAATGCTTGCCGTGCTTGTTCTGTTTCCAAAAATTAAAAGAAAAGTTTGAACAAAAGTAGCTGGGCTCAATTAGTGACAAATCAAGTAGAATTAAGTGGTGGTATGCATGCTTGATTGTTTAGTCAGATCACTGGAAATAGAGTGTAGAATTATCATTTTTTGTGTAGAAATTGAAAACTGTCTATGGATCTTGATAAATAAATGTCTTTGGCCATAAAAAAAAAAAGAAAGAAAAAGAAGAAGAAAAAGCCACTGAAAAAGGGCAACCAAAAAGGCTATTTACGTTTCCCGCCAATTTTACATTCCGCAATTCTCATCTAATTCTTGATTCCGCTCAACTAAACACACTTCTAATCTGAATTGCTCATTCAACCAATCCTTGTGGGATTCGACCTCACTCTATTGTGAGTTTTTACTTGACGATAACCGGTGCACTTACCGGAAGGAATTTTGCCGATCGTGCAATTTCCTAAATCGTGGCATAACTAATTTATGCGCATCTAGAGCGATGAAGTTGGGTGGGAAAGCAGTCACAGAAATGCTTAAAACCCTTAGCAGCAACTTCATTCCAAAGAGAACTCAAGGATTCAAAGAACAGAGAAGTAAGTGGGAGACTAAGTTTGGTGTTCACACACCAACTTAAGACTCAGATACTTACCCACACATAGTTGAGCTAACCACTCAAGTGCTTGAGAAGCAAGCAACTTCATCACTCTTTAGATGCGCATAAACTAGTTATGCCACAATTTAGGAAATTGCACGATCGGCAAAATTCCTTCCGGCAAGTGTACCGGTTATCGTCAAGTAAAAACTCACAATAGAGTGAGGTCGAATCCCACAAGGATTGGTTGAATGAGCAATTCGGATTAGAAGTGTGTTTAGTTGAGCGGAATCAAGAATTAGATGAGAATTGCGGAATGTAAAATTGGCGGGAAACGTAAATAGCAAGAAATTGAAATGGCGGAATCTTAAATTGCATGAATTAAAGAGCAGAAGCTAAATTGCTGAAATTAAAAGGGAATGGGGGTGATTGCATGAATTGAGTTGCAGAATGTAAAGAGAAAGTGAAAATCGGAGATGGGGAATTCATTGGGTTATAGGAGAGCTTCCTCAAAATTGTCCTCAGATTCTCCTTCAGATTCCTCTTCTCCCACTACTCTCTTCCCTTCTAAGTCTATGAAGGGTCCTCTCTGGTTCGGTATATGGAGGAGTTGATGTCTCTCTTCTCCTACCTGTCATACAACACAAGCACACAAGCAACAAACAAGTGAAATACTCTTGGTTAATGGAAGAGTATGGTTAGAGCAGTTGAGGAATTAATTCAAACAGTTAGTGAGTCAGTGAGTTAGTTGCTTGAATTTAAAGGCATAAAGAAAGAAAGCATGTAACAGAGTGCAGAAATTAAAATTCAACAAGTAACTTGTACTGAATTAATCAAAACAAAAAAAATGCTCAATCTAGTTAACTTCCAATTTGAGAATTGTCAATCGAAAACCAATCCCCGGCAACGGCGCCATAAACTTGATGCGCATAAACTAGTTATGCCACAATTTAGGAAATTGCACGATCGGCAAAATTCCTTCCGGCAAGTGCACCGGTTATCGTCAAGTAAAAACTCACAATAGAGTGAGGTCGAATCCCACAAGGATTGGTTGAATGAGCAATTCGGATTAGAAGTGTGTTTAGTTGAGCGGAATCAAGAATTAGATGAGAATTGCGGAATGTAAAATTGGCGGGAAACGTAAATAGCAAGAAATTGAAATGGCGGAATCTTAAATTGCATGAATTAAAGAGCAGAAGCTAAATTGCTGAAATTAAAAGGGAATGGGGGTGAAGTTAAACGCCAGAAATGGGAAATGCACCAGGGAGCCATTTCCACGTTTAAGCTCCAGGTTAACCTTAAACTGGAGCTTAAACGTGTGCGACACCTCCAGGGCTACCTTTCTCCGCTTCCACGTTTAAGCTCCAGGTTAACCTTAAACTGGAGCTTAAACGTGTGCGACACCTCCAGGGCTACCTTTCTCCGCTTCCACGTTTAAGCTCCAGGTTAACCTTAAACTGGAGCTTAAACGTGTGCGACACCTCCAGGGCTACCTTTCTCCGCTTCCACGTTTAAGCTCCAGGTTAACCTTAAACTGGAGCTTAAACGTGTGCGACACCTCCAGGGCTACCTTTCTCCGCTTCCACGTTTAAGCTCCAGGTTAACCTTAAACTGGAGCTTAAACGTGTGCGACACCTCCAGGGCTACCTTTCTCCGCTTCCACGTTTAAGCTCCAGGTTAACCTTAAACTGGAGCTTAAACGTGTGCGACACCTCCAGGGCTACCTTTCTCCGCTTCCACGTTTAAGCTCCAGGTTAACCTTAAACTGGAGCTTAAACGTGTGCGACACCTCCAGGGCTACCTTTCTCCGCTTCCACGTTTAAGCTCCAGGTTAACCTTAAACTGGAGCTTAAACGTGTGCGACACCTCCAGGGCTACCTTTCTCCGCTTCCACGTTTAAGCTCCAGGTTAACCTTAAACTGGAGCTTAAACGTGTGCGACACCTCCAGGGCTACCTTTCTCCGCTTCCACGTTTAAGCTCCAGGTTAACCTTAAACTGGAGCTTAAACGTGTGCGACACCTCCAGGGCTACCTTTCTCCGCTTCCACGTTTAAGCTCCAGGTTAACCTTAAACTGGAGCTTAAACGTGTGCGACACCTCCAGGGCTACCTTTCTCCGCTTCCACGTTTAAGCTCCAGGTTAACCTTAAACTGGAGCTTAAACGTGTGCGACACCTCCAGGGCTACCTTTCTCCGCTTCCACGTTTAAGCTCCAGGTTAACCTTAAACTGGAGCTTAAACGTGTGCGACACCTCCAGGGCTACCTTTCTCCGCTTCCACGTTTAAGCTCCAGGTTAACCTTAAACTGGAGCTTAAACGTGTGCGACACCTCCAGGGCTACCTTTCTCCGCTTCCACGTTTAAGCTCCAGGTTAACCTTAAACTGGAGCTTAAACGTGTGCGACACCTCCAGGGCTACCTTTCTCCGCTTCCACGTTTAAGCTCCAGGTTAACCTTAAACTGGAGCTTAAACGTGTGCGACACCTCCAGGGCTACCTTTCTCCGCTTCCACGTTTAAGCTCCAGGTTAACCTTAAACTGGAGCTTAAACGTGTGCGACACCTCCAGGGCTACCTTTCTCCGCTTCCACGTTTAAGCTCCAGTTTAAGGTTAAACTGGAGGGTAAACGCCACTTTCACCCTTTCCTCAGCTTTCATGATTTTGGCCGTTTAAGTTCTAGTTTAAGCTTAAACTGGAACTTAAACTCCACATGTGATATTCAAGCTTCCTTTATTGATTTTTGTTGCTTCCTTGCCTAGCCTCTTCTTCGCTGAAATCATCCAAACAACTGCATCAAAGTCTTGCAAATTTTCATGAGAATCTTCCATTCATAGCATTCAAGGAATATAACTAAAAACTCATGAAATTTGCATAAAAATCATACTGTTTGGATGGTTCATTGCTTTGTTATTCATTTAACCATTCTTGGTTACTTTAAGCTCAAGAAAGTGCATAAAACAACTAAAACTAACAGAAAAATGCTAGTGAAACTCGCCTAAGATGCCTTGGCATCAGTGGTTCATAGGCATATGGTGATTGTGGTTGACAACCACAATGAGCGTCACCACATCCATTAGGTTGGTATGCATTAGGAGTTGGATTGTACCCATAAGAAACCGGAGGAGGTTGTTGCCAAGAAGAGTGATCAATTCCTTGAGGCTCCTCCCATCTTTGATTGTTCCATCCTTGATGCATGTTGTCATTGTAATTCCCATTTCCTACAACATAATTTGAACCAAACTCATAGCCAAAGGGGTGAGAATTTATAGTAGCAATAGCAAATGAAAACAAAATCTAATAAGAAACAAAGAAAACCAAATCCTAAAACTAGCAAAACCTAACAAAGAAACAAAAGGCAAACATATTCACAATATTCACATATATACAATAACCAATAACAAGCACACATTATAATTCCCCAGCAACGGCACCAAAAACTTGAAAGAGCAAAACCATCGGCTTAGAATTTTCTTCTCGGTTAGAGGAAATAACTTCGTTGCAAGTATAGTTCCAAACCGACAAGTAATGCTCAATCAAAGTTTAATTTTTGGTTGTCCCAAGTCCAACCCAATAAAAATAACTGAAGGTATTAGTCTCGGGTCGTTCTCCCTAGGAATTGTAATCGAGTGCCTAATTATTGGTTATGAAGTTCAACGGGGCTGGGTTGATAAAACAAGAAATTAAAAAGGCAACAAAAGTAAAGCAAACAATTAAATAAAGCAAGTAATAAAGAGAGACATTCATGGCAAGAATTGAGAATATAGGCTTTCTATCCTAGTCATTAATCATCATACAATGATTAACAAGAGCTAATCCCATTTAGTCATCTCCAACAATGGAAGAAGGTATAATTTTATCTTCACATGAGAGAAAGTCAAATAAGACTAGTTAATCACAATCCAAAAGTCCTAATCAACTTACTAATTGAATTAGCAAGAGATTAGAGTAAATGGAAACAATATTAACTAACAACTCTAGATCACCAATCTAAATTGGGTATTAATGACTCAAGATTGCCCAATTTCCCTTTCCAAGCCAAGAATGCTCAAAAAGTTACTCTAACATCCAACCAAGCATTTTGTCAAACACTTGGAAGGTATAAAAGGAAAGCATCATAAAATTACAAGAATAATAAAATCTACAACTACCCAGAGCAAGAAAATAACAATAAAAGATCAATTAAACATCAAAGAAACATAAAACATAAATTGCATTAAAAGGAAATCCAAATCCAACAAGAGTGCATCAACATAAAAGAGGCATAAAAGGGGAAATTGACAAGAGAACTAAGAAGAATAAAGATGTAAGAACAAGAAATTATAAAGAAAACTATATGAGAGCAAGAAATTAAACCTAAATCTAAGATGAAATTAACCTAAAACCCTAATTCTAGAGAGAAGCTTTCTCTCTCTAGAAAACTACCTACAACATGATGCTAACCTAATCTAATTGCTCCCCCTTGTCCAATCTTCAATTCTGCATGAAATAGCCTCAGAAATGAGTTGGATTTGGGCCTGGGAAGCTCAGAAATTGCCTCCAGCGTATTCACTTTAATGAGGTCACGGCTGATTGTGACGTGTACGCATGGGTCACGCATACACGTCGACTGGACGACCTCTTCTTCACGCGTACGCGTCGCTCTAAGCACTCCAAATCCTTATTTTTCTATGAATTCTCCATCTCGCATGTTTTTCTCTTCACCTATTTGATCTATTCCTTGCCCTTTCAATCCTGAATTCACAAATAAACATATAAAGGCATCGAGTGGAATTAAAGGTGAATTAAAATTGGTAAATTTAAGGCATAAAAAGCATGTTTTTACGCTTAAGCACAAATTTAAGGAGAATTAAAAAACAATGCTATTTCATTGAATAAATGTGAGATAAGTTGATAAAATCCCATAAATTAAGCATATGATAAACTTCAAAATTGGGGTTTATCATGTTGTCTTGGGATAGAGACAAGACAAGCTTATGCACGTCATTTACTATGCTAGTCGTGTACTAAATGATGCTTAAAAGAATTATACAACTATAGAAAAGGAATTACTGGCAGTTGTGTATGCATTTGATAAGTTTAAATCCTACTTAATTGGTTCCAAGGTTATTGTTTATACTGACCATGCTGCTCTTAAGTACCTTCTAACCAAGCAGGATTCTAAACCAAGACTGATCAGGTGGGTTTGAATTTGATTGAATGTAAATTGGTGAATTTGGTTTATTTGGGGTCAATTTGATAGATGAAAATGAATTTGGCTTGTGAACCTTGGAAAAAAATTAGTGATTTCTGTTCTTAGGTAAAACCCGATTTTTGACCAACTTTGGCGGTCCGTAATTCGGCCATCGAAGTTGGAAATTCTTCAAAACTAGATTTTTATGAAAGTTCATTCAACAATCTTTCCAACGATACAAGAATGGTTGAAAACGGAATTTTGTGGAAAAACTTATGAGGTTTTGAAAATTGGACTGAAAAACTTATTTCTGCAACATATCAATTTTTTTGTTTTCTGATATGGATGCGTACGCGTCTCTGGACATGCATACACAGACGTTCCCCTCTGCCAAGTGCCCTTTGTATGCGGACACTGCTTGCGTACGCAATATGGTCCAAAATCCGTGTATGCATACGCGGGCCTTTTGCATGCGTACGTACGCACTCAGATCTTCATCTTGTGCGTACGCACACTACATGTATGCGGACGCACACTTTCTAGAATTTGGAATAAAAGTGTTTTTATGACTTTTAACTATTCTTTTGGTCTTCTAAACCTTTATAAACTTCGATACGAGTCAAGAGACGGTGGAATTAAGGATGGAAAAGTTAGGGATAAAGCCAAATGAGTTGAGTTAGTAAAATTGAGAAAAAGAAACAAGAGGTTAAGTGAGAACGATGATGATTATGAGATTGTTAATGAGAGTGATGATGATTATGCGATTGATAATGAGAATGATGATGCTTATGAGATTGATAATGAGAATGATGATGCTTATGATATTGATAATGAGAATAATGATAAATATGAGATTGACGATGAGAATGATAATGATTATGAGATTGATCTTGAATATGAACCTAATTGTGATGCACCTGCCTGGGTAGATGCAGTGGAGTGATTTCGCTTGCTCCGAGATATGGTGAGATATACCTGCTTGGGTAGATACAGTAGAGTAATTTTGCTTGCTCCGAGATGTGGTGAGATATACCTGCCTGGGTAGGTGCAGTGGAATTGATCCACTTGCTCTGGGTTTGGTTTGAGTCTCCTAGGGTAGATGCAGTGGTTAGCCCCTACTTGCTCCCAGTCAAGAATGATTTGAGACTTGAGAAATTATCTGAGTTTCAGATTTCCTAGGTAGATGCAGTGGGTCAGCTCCACTTGCTCTAGGTTGAGATCCGAGATTCTGTTGACCCTGTGTCGTAAGTGTGGCCGGACTCTTAGACCTTTCCAGATGAGCTCTCCCCCATGGATATTTTTATTTTGAATCATTATGATTTTGAGCTTAGGGATGCGCGCTCGTAGGGACTGTCCAATGGTTAGATACCAGGACATGTCAGGTTGGCTATATAACCGACAGATGATATCATCAGGCATAGGGCAGGCATACATCATTTGCATATGTTTGATTTGTTTGGCTTTGCCTAGTTGTTTTGGTTTGTTTAACTGTATTTGCCATACTATGTGACTATGTGCTATTTGCCTTACCTGAATATACTTGTGTATTATTTGTCTGCATTACATGTGTTTGTACAACTGAGAGGTCCTTCATGCTGGTATCGGTTGACGCTGAGGGCTATTCTTGTTGAAATGAAATGATAAGATGATTGATTAATAATGATGAATATTAAATGAGATGATTTGAGTTCTCTGGGTAGATGCGGTGAAGTGATTTCACTTGCTCTAGGTGAAGATATGAGATATTGATATAGAATTACTGAGACAATAACTGGTGATAGTTTTGTTTATGATTCTGGATTCTGTTATGTTGGAGAATTGGAAAGTTGGGAAAGATTTGAAAGATGAATTAGATTTAGTATTCCCTTATGACAGTTGCCTATTTATGGATTAGTGAAAACCTAGGATGAATAGTTGATGAAAGGAAGTTTAGGATGCTTAGTGAGTTTTTATTATAGTGCATTGTATTTATTTGGCACTTTTACCGTACCAGAAATCCATGGGTTCGAGGTTCTCATTCTGTATATATCTTTTGCTTCCCAGACACATGTTTAGGTGCTCAGAAGTGAGCTATGGTTCATCTGAGAGATAGCGAAGACCTTATATTCTCTGCTTTATATTTTGTATTGATCTCCTTTGGGACTTGCCTATAGAGGCCTCTTTGTATCATTTAGGAGAGACTAGGAAATACTGTTGTCAACTACTTTTATACTGTAATCTAGTCGGCCTAAACTTCGCGGGTCGCAACTAGTGGCTATTTACTTATGTTGTATATCTATACTTTGTCTTATTCTTACTCTTCTTTATGGCTTTATCTTCGTATCATTTTCGATTTACGCTTTGCCTTTTATTTTTCGATACGTGAGTGTTACGACTTCCCGATTTTATTTTCACTCTCTTCAGGCTTCTCGATTAATCTTTCTTTTTTTTAATTGTAATTAAGTATTATAATCTACTTGAGAGTTGTACCTCCTTATTATCATTGACTTATGACTCGAGCATAAGGATTTAAATATTAGGGTGTTACATTATAGTATCAGAACAGTTCATTCTTGTGAGCCTGAGGGATGGAACTACTTATGCTTCAATGCATACTCTGAGTCTATGCTGTGCTAGTTAGGGTATCTAACTGATACATCTAGCATGAAATTCATGAGCATACCTTTGTTAAATTGAAGCATTTAACTTGGGATATTGAGATTGATCACCGATGAGCGGATAATTTATACGCTTTTTGGCATTGTTTTTAGTATGTTTTTAGTAGGATCTAGTTACTTTTAGGGATGTTTTTATTAGTTTTTATGTTAAATTCACATTTCTGGACTTTACTATGAGTTTGTATGTTTTTTGTGATTTCAGGTACTTTCTGGCTGAAATTGAGGGACTTGAGCAAAAATCAGATTCAGAGGTTGAAGAAGGACTGCTGATGCTGTTGGATTCTGACATCCCTGCACTCAAAGTGGATTTTCTGGAGCTACAGAACTCAAAATGGCTCGCTTTCAATTGAGTTGGAAAGTAGACATCAAGGGCTTTCCAGCAATATATAATAGTTCATACTTTGGCCGAGTTTAGATGACGCAAAAGGGCGTTGAACGCTAGTTCTACACTGAAGTCTGGAGTTAAACGCCAGAAACACGTCACAAACCAGAGTTGAACGCCAGAAACACGTTACAAACTGGCGTTCAACTCCAAGAATGATCTCTCCACGTGTAAACTTCAAACTCATCCCAAGCACACACCAAGTGGGCCCCGGAAGTGGATTTATGCATCAATTACTTACTTCTGTAAACCCTAGTAACTAGTTTAGTATAAATAGGAATTTTTACTATTGTATTAGACATCTTATGATTTTTAATTCATCTTTAGATCATATTGATCACGTTGGGGGCTGGCCTCTCGGCCATGCCTGAACCTTCATCTCTTATGTATTTTTAACGGTAGAGTTTCTACACTCCATAGATTAAGGTGTGGAGCTCTGCTGTTCCTCACGAATTAATGCAAAGTACTACTGTTTCTCTATTCAATTCAACTTATTCCGCTTCTAAGATATCCATTCGCACTTCTATATGAATGTGATGAATGTGACAATCATCATCATTCCCTTACGAACGCGTGCCTAACAACCACTTCCGTTCCACCTTAGATTGAATGAATATCTCTTGGATCTCTTAATCAGAATCTTCGTGGTATAAGCTAGATTGATGGCGGCATTCATGAGAATCCGGAAAGTATAAACCTTGTCTGTGGTATTCCAAGTAGGATTCAGGGATTGAATGACTGTGACGAACTTCAAACTCGCGAGTGCTGGGCGTAGTGACAAACGCAAAAGGAGGGTGAATCCTATTCCAGTATGATCGAGAACCTCAGATGATTAGCCGTGCTGTGACAGAGCATTGGGACCTTTTTCACAAGAGGATGGGATGTAGCCATTGACAACGGTGATGCCCTTACATAAAGTTTACCATGGAAAGGAGTAGGTGATTGGATGAAGATAGCAGGAAAGCAGAAGTTCAGAAGAACGAAAGCATCTCTATACGCTTATCTGAAATTCTCACCAATGAATTACATAAGTATTTCTATCTTTACTTTCTATTTATTTAGTATTTATTTTCGAAAACTCCATAACCATTTGATATCCGCCTGACTGATATTTACAAGGTGACCATAGCTTGCTTCATACCAACAATCTCCGTGGGATCGACCCTTACTCACGTAAGGTTTTATTACTTGGACGACCCAGTGCACTTGCTGGTTAGTTGTGCGAAGTTGTGAAGTTATGTTTGGACCATGGTATTGTGCACCAGTTGTTGGCGCCATTGCCAAGGAGAGAACGAACAACAAATTTTACAACCTCAGAGTAACAATTTCGCATACCAAGTTTTTGGCGCCATTGCCGGGGATTGTTCGAGTTTTCGGCAAGCTTTTGGTCCGGTAACATCAGTGCCAAATTTTCGGTCCGGCAACAACACCAAGTTTTTAGCAGTAAAGTCATGTCTAAATTCTTTTGGACTGGGGCTTTCAACCCAACATTATCAAGAGCAAGCTAGTTGTTGCTAATCCATCAGCTGCTGTATGCTTGATTTGTCACTTAAAGCTTGGCTGGCCATTGGCCATGTTTAGTGTTTTGGACCGGAGCTTTCATTGAAAGCTTGGCTGGCTAGTGAGCCATGTCTAATTCCTGGACTGAAGCTTTAGACTAAGAATGCAAGATTCCTGGAATTCATATTAAAAATTTTGGAATCCTTATTTTTCTTTTTCAAATTAATTTTCAAAAAATACCAACAAAAAATTAGAAAATCATAAAAATAAAAAAAAATATTTCATGTTTCTTATTTGAGTTTTGAGTCAATTTTAAGTTTGGTGTCAATTGCATGTTTTAAAGTTTGCATAAAATTTTCGAAAAAATTCATGCATTCATAGTGTTTTTCATGATCTTCAAGTTGTTCTTGGTAAGTCTTCTTGTTTGATCTTGATGTTTTCTTGTTTTGTGTCTTTTCTTGTTTTTCATGTGCATTTTTGCATTCATAGTGTCTGAACATGAAAGATTTATAAGTTTGGTGTCTTGCATATTTTCTTTGCATTGAAAATTTTTCAAAAATATATTCTTGATGTTCATCATGACCTTCAAAGTGTTCTTGGTGTTCATCTTGACATTCATAGCATTCTTGCATGCATTCATTGTTTTGATCCATAACTTTCATGCATTGAGTCTTTTTCATGTTTTTCTCTTTCATCATTAAAAATTCAAAAATCAAAAAAATATCTTTCCCTTTTTCACTCATAAATTTCGAAAATTTGAGTTGACTTTTTCAAAACTTTTTAAAACTTAGTTGTTTCTTTTGAGTCAAATCAAATTTTCAATTTAAAAATCTTATCTTTTTCAAATCTTTTTCAAAAATCATATCTTTTCCATTTCTTTTTATTTATTTTCGAAAATTTCAAAAATCTTTTTCAAAATATTTTCAAAATCTTTTTCTTATTTTTATATCATATTTTCGAAAATCACATCATCAATTAATGTTTTGATTCAAAAAATTTCGAGTTTGTTACTTACTTGTTAAGAAATATTCAAACTTTAAATTCTAGAATCATATCTTGTGATCTCTTGTGAGTTAAGTCATTAATTATGATTTTAAAAATCAAATCTTTTTCAAAACTAATTCTAATCATATCTTCCTATCATATCTTTTTTTTTTAAATCTTATCTTTTTCAAAAATTTGACTTTCAAATATCTTTTCTAACTTCTTATCTTCTTATCTTTTCAAAATTGATTTTCAAATCTTTTTCAACTAACTAATTAACTTTTTGTTTGTTTTTTATCTTTTTCAAAACTACCTAACTAACTCTCTCTCTCTCTAATTTTCGAAAATATCTTCCCTCTTTTTCAAAAATTCTTTTTAATTAAATAGTTATTTCAATTTTCAATTTTAATTTGATTTCATTCCTAATTTTCGAAAATCACTAACCCCTTTTCAAAATTTTATTTTCGAAAATCCTCCCTCTCTCTCATCTCCTTCTATTTATTTATTTATTTACTAACACTTCTCTTCATCTCAAATCACTGCTCCTATCCTCACTCTTCTGTTTGGATTCTCCTTTCTTTTCTCTCTTCTACTCTTCTTTTCTTCTACTCACACAAGGGAACCTCTATACTGTGGTAAAAAGGATCCCTATTATTATTATTTTTCTGTTCCCTCTTTTTCATATGAGCAGGAGCAAGGACAAGAATATTTTTGTTAAAGCAGACCCTGAATCTGAAAGGACTCTGAAGAGGAAACTAAGAGAAGCTAAAATACAACAATCCAGAGATAACCTTACAGAAATTTTCAAACAGGAAGAAGAGATGGTAGCCGAATAATAATAATGCAAGGAGGATGCTTGGTGACTTTAATACACCTAATTCCAATTTATACGGAAGAAGCATCTCCATCCCTACCATTGGAGCAAACAATTTTGAGCTAAAACCTCAATTAGTTTCTCTGATGCAACAAAACTGCAAGTTTTATGGACTTCCATCTGAAGATCCTTTTCAGTTCTTAACTGAATTCTTGCAGATATGTGATACTGTTAAGACTAATGGAGTAGATCCTGAAGTCTACAGGCTCATGCTTTTCCCGTTTGTTGTAAGAGACAGAGCTAGAGTGTGGTTGGGCCCTCAAGTCTCAACCCAAATATAGCCTGAACTCTTGGGATAAGTTGGTCACGGCTTTCTTAGCCAAGTTCTTTCCTTCTCAAAGGCTGAGCAAGCTTAGAGTGGATGTTCAAACCTTCAGATAGAAAGAAGGTGAATCCCTCTATGAAGCTTGGGAGAGATACAAGCAACTGACCAAAAAGTGTCCTTCTGACATGCTTTCAGAATGGACCATCTTGGATATATTCTATGATGGTCTGCCTGAATTAGCTAAGATGTCATTGGATACTTCTGCAGGTGAATCTATTCACCTAAAGAAAATGCCTGCAGAAGCTCAAGAACTCATTGACATAATTGCTAATAACCAGTTCATGTACACTTCTGAGAGGAATCCTGTGAGTAATGAGATGCCTCAGAAGAAGGGAGTTCTTGAAATTGATACTCTGAATGCCATATTGGCTCAGAATAAAATATTGACTCAGCAAGTCAATATGATTTCTCAGAGTCTGAATGGAATGCAAGCTGCATCCAACAGTATTCAAGAGGCATCTTCTGAAGAAGAAGCTTATGATCCTAAAAACCCTGTAATAGCAAAGGTGAATTACATGGGTGAAGCATATGGAAACACCTATAATCCCTCATGGAGAAATCACCTAAATCTCTCATGGAAGGATCAACAAAAGCCTCAACAAGGCTTTAATAATGGTGGAAGAAACAGGTTTAACAATAGTAAACCTTTTCCATCATCTTCTCAGCAACAGACAGAGAACTCTGAACAAAATACCTCTAATTTAGCAAACTTAGTCTCTGATCTGTCCAAGGCCACTGTAAGTTTCATGAATGAAACAAGGTCCTCAATTAGAAATTTGGAGGCACAACTGGGCCAGCTGAGTAAGAAGATCACTGAAACTCCTCCTAGTGCTCTCCCAAGTAATACAGAAGAAAATCCAAAAGGAGAGTGCAAGGCCATTGATATAACCATCATGGCCGAATCCAAGGAGGAAGGGGGGACGTGAATCCCAAGGAGGAAGACCTCCTGGGACGTCCAGTGATCAACAAGGAGTTTCCCTTTGAGGAACCAAAGGACTCTGAGGCTCGTCTAGAGACCATAGAGATTCCATTAAACCTCCTTACGCCATTCATAAGCTCTGAAGAGTACTCTTCTTCTGAAGAGAATGAAGATGTTACTGAAGAGCAAGTTGCCAAGTTCCTTGGTGCAATCATGAAGCTGAATGCCAATTTATTTGGTAATGAGACTTGGGGAGATGAACCTCCCCTGTTCACCAATGAACTAAATGCATTGGATCAACTGAGATTGCCTCAGAAGAAACAGGATCCTGGAAAGTTCCTAATACCTTGTACCATAGGCACCATGACCTTTGAAAAGGCTCTATGTGATCTGGGGTCAGGAATAAACCTCATGCCACTCTCTGTAATGGAGAAACTGGGAATCTTTGAGGTACAAGCTGCTAAAATCTCATTAGAGATGGCAGACAATTCCAGAAAACAAGCTTATGGACAAGTAGAAGACATATTAGTGAAGGTTGAAGGCCTTTATATCCCTGCTGGTTTCATAATCCTAGATACTGGGAAGGATGAGGATGAATCCATCATCCTTGGAAGACCCTTCCTAGCCACAGCAAGAGCTGTGATTGATGTTGACAGAGGTGAACTAGTCCTTCAATTAAATGAGAACTCCCTTGTGTTTAAAACTCAAGGACATCCTTCTGTAAACATGGAAAAGAGGCACAGTAAGCTTCTCTCAAAACAGAGTCAACCAGAGCCCCCACAGTCAAACTCTAAGTTTGGTGTTGGGAGGCCACAACCAAACTCTAAGTTTGGTGTTGAACTCCCATATCCAAACTCTAAGTTTGGTGTTGGGGAGTCTCAACAATGCTCTGAACATCTGTGAGGCTCCATGAGAGCCCACTGTCAAGCTATTGACATTAAAGAAGCGCTTGTTGGGAGGCAACCCAATTTTTATTTATCTAATTTTATTTTTATTTTTGTTGTTCTTTCATGTTTTATTAGGTTCATGATCATGTGGACTCACAAAATAAATATAAAAATTGAAAATGGAATCAAAAACAGCAGAAGAAAAATCACACCCTAGAGGAGGATCTTACTGCCGTTTAAACGCCAGTAAGGAGCATCTGGCTGGCGTTCAACGCCAGAACAGAGCATGGATCTGGCGTTGAACGCCAGAAACAAGCAGCATCCTGGCGTTCAGATGCCAGAAATGCACACTGAGGAAGAGCTGGCGCTGAATGCCAGAAACAAGCATCTGGCTGGCGTTCAACGCCAGAAATATGCTGCATCTAGGCGCTGAACGCCCAGAACAAGCATCAATTCGGCGTTTAAATGCCAGAATTGCATGCAAGGGCATTTTACATGCCGAATTGGTGCAAGGATGCAATTCCTTGACACCTCAGGATCTGTGGACCCTACAGGATCAACTCAGCATCTGTGGACCCCACAGGATCCCCACCTACCACCACTCACTCTCTTCCCTCTTCTCAATGTTCATCCTCTCTTCCCAATAAATACTCTTCCCCAAAACCCTTCACCAATCACCTCAAGCTCTCTTCCCTATTACCTATTCACCACTCACATCCACCCACTCTTCCCCATAAACCTACTTCATACACCCCACCTACCTTCAAAATTCAAAATCACTTTTCCACCCAAACCCTCCCCATATGGCCAAACCTTAACCCCCCCTCCCTTCCCTATATAAAGCCCTCCATTCTTCTTCAATTTCACACAACACAACCCTTTCCTCCTCTTCTTGGCCGAATACACCTCTCCCTCCTATCCTCCATTTCTTCTTCTTCATCTATTCTTTCTTCTCTTGCTCGAGGGCGAGCAATATTCTAAGTTTGGTGTGGTTAAAGCATAACTTTTTGTTTTTCCATTACCATTGATGGCACCTAAGACCGGAGAATCCTCTAAAAAAGGAAAAGGGAAGACAAAAGCTTCCACCTCCGAGCCATGGGAGATGGAAAAATTCATCTCCAAAGCTCATCAAGACCACTTCTATGATGTTGTGGCCAAGAAGAAGGTGATCCCCGAGGTTCCTTTCAAGCTCAAGAGAAATGAGTATCCGGAAATCCGACATGAAATCCAAAGAAGAGGTTGGGAAGTTCTAACAAAACCCATCCAACAAGTCGGAATTCTAATGGTTCAAGAGTTCTATGCTAATGCATAGATCACTAGGAACCATGATCAAAGTAAGAACCTGAACCCAAAGAATTATCTCACCATGGTTCGGGGAAAATACTTAGATTTTAGTCCGGAAAATGTGAGGTTGGCGTTTGACTTGTCTATGATGCAAGAAGATGCACGCCCCTACACTAGAAGGGTCAACTTTGATCAAAGGTTGGACCAAGTCCTCAGGGACATATGTGTGGAAGGAGCTCAATAGAAGATTGACTCCAAAGGCAAGCCGGTTCAATTAAGAAGACTGGACCTCAAGCTTGTGTCTAGAGGATGGTTGGAGGTCATCCAATGCTCCATCATCCCCACTAGCAACCGATCTGAAGTTACTGTGGATCGAGCCATCATGATTCATA
>NC_029786.2:64773054-64785536 GCF_000816755.2 Arachis ipaensis
GAGCTTTCATAGAAGGAGACATTCCCATTGAGGAAGAGAAGCCCATCACTAAGAAAAGGATGGAGCAAACAAGAGAGCCCACTCATGGAGCTCAAGAAACGCATGAGGAAGCTCACCATCAAGAAATCCATGAGATACCTCAAGGGATGCACTTTCCTCCACATAATTTTTGGGAGCAAATCAACACCTCCCTCGGAGAATTAAGTTCCAACATGGGACAATTAAGGGTAGAACATCAAGAGCACTCCATCATCCTTCATGAAATTATAGAAGATCAAAAAGCAATGAGGAAAGAGCAACAAAGACAAGGAAGAGACATAGAAGAGCTCAAGGACATCATTGGTTCCTCAAGGAGAAAACACCACCATCACTAAGGTGGACTCATTCCTTGTTCTTACATTCTTTGTTTTTCGTTTTCTTTATGTTAAGTGCTTATCCATGTTTGTGTCTTATTACATGATCATTAGTATTTAGTAACTTTGCCTTAAAGTTATGAATATCCTATGAATCCATCACCTCTCTTAAATGAAAATTGTTTTAATTCAAAAGAACAAGAAGTACATGAGTTTCGAATTTATCCTTGAACTTAGTTTAATTATATTGATGTGGTGACAATGCTTCTTGTTTTCTGAATGAATGCCTGAACAGTGCATATGTCTTTTGAAGTTGTTATTCATGAATGTTAAATATGTTGGCTCTTGAAAGAATGATGACAAGGAGACATGTTATTTGATAATCTGAAAAATCATAAAAATGATTCTTAAAGCAAGAAAAAGCAGTGAATACAGAAAGCTTGCAGAAAAAAAATGAAAAAAAATAGCAAAAAAAAATAATGGGAAAACAAAGTGCTTAGGGCCACGGCCAAGACTCATAAAGTAGCTGTGTTCAAGAATCAACATACTGAACTAGGAGAATCAATAACACTATCTGAACTATGAGTTCCTATAGATGCTAATCATTCTGAACCTCAATGGATAAAGTGAGATGCCAAAACTATTTAAGAGGCAAAAAGCTACAAGTCTCGCACATCTGATTGGAGCTATGTTTCATTGATATTTTGGAATTTATAGTATATTCTCTTCTTTTTATCCTATTTGATTTTCAGTTGCTTGGGGACAAGCAACAATTTAAGTTTGGTGTTGTGATGAGCGGATAATTTATACGCTTTTTGGCATTGTTTTTAGTATGTTTTTAGTATGATCTAGTTACCTTTAGGGATGTTTTTATTAGTTTTTATGTTAAATTCACATTTCTGGACTTTACTATGAGTTTGTGTGTTTTTCTATGATTTCAGGTACTTTCTGGCTGAAATTGAGCGACTTGAGCAAAAATCAGATTCAGAGGTTGAAGAAGGACTGCTGATGCTGTTGGATTCTGACCTCCCTATACTCAAAGTGAATTTTTTGGAGCTACAGAACTCAAAATGGTACACTTCTAATTGCGTTGGAAAGTATACATCCAGGGCTTTTCAGCAATATATAATAGTCCATACTTTGGCCGAGTTTAGACGACGCAAAAGGGCGTTGAACGCCAGTTCTACGCTGCAGTCTGGAGTTAAACGCCAGAAACACGTCACAAGCCAGAGTTGAACGCCAGAAACACGTTACAAACTGGCGTTCAACTCCAAGAATGACCTCTCCACGTGTAAACTTCAAGCTCAGCCCAAGCACACACCAAGTGGGCCCCGGAAGTGGATTTATGCATCAATTACTTACTTCTGTAAACCCTAGTAACTAGTTTAGTATAAATAGGACTTTTTACTATTGTATTAGACATCTTATGATTTTTAGTTCATCTTTAGATCATATTGATCACGTTGGGGGCTGGCCTCTCGGCCATGCCTGAACCTTCATCTCTTATATATTTTTAACGGTAGAGTTTCTACACTCCATAGATTAAGGTGTGGAGCTCTACTGTTCCTCACGAATTAATGCAAAGTACTACTGTTTCTCTATTCAATTCAACTTATTCCGCTTCTAAGATATCCATTCGCACTTTAATATGAATGTGATGAACGTGACAATCATCATCATTCCCTTATGAACGCGTGCCTGACAACTACTTCCGTTCCACCTTAGATTGAATGAATATCTCTTGGATCTCTTAATCAGAATCTTCGTGGTATAAGCTAGATTGATGGTGGCATTCATGAGAGTCCAGAAAGTCTAAACCTTGTCTGTGGTATTCCGAGTAGGATTCAGGGATTGAATGACTGTGACGAACTTCAAACTCGCGAGTGCTGGGCGTAGTGACAGACGTAAAAGGAGGGTGAATCCTATTCCAGTATGATCGAGAACCTCAGATGATTAGCCGTGCTGTGACAGAGCATTTGGACCTTTTTCACAAGAGGATGGGATGTAGCCATTGACAACGGTGATGCCCTTACATAAAGTTTGCCATGGAAATGAGTAGGACTGATTGGATGAAGATAGCAGGAAAGTAGAAGTTCAGAAGAACGAAAGCATCTCTATACGCTTATCTGAAATTCTCACCAATGAATTAAATAAGTATTTCTATCTTTATTTTCTATTTATTTAGTATTTATTTTCGAAAACTCCATAACCATTTGATATCCGCCTGACTGAGATTTACAAGGTGACCATAGCTTGCTTCATACCAACAATCTCCGTGGGATCGACCCTTACTCACGTAAGGTTTTATTACTTGGACGACCCAGTGCACTTGCTGGTTAGTTGTGCGAAGTTGTGAAGTTATGTTTGGACCATGGTATTGTGCACCAGTTATTGGCGCCATTGCTAGGGAGAGAACGAACAACAAATTTTACAACCTCAGAGTAACAATTTCGCATACCAATCACCTTGATATCACTTGTTTAGTATAGACAGGACCCGAATAGCGTCTCATGGACATAAGCGAGGTACTCAAAATGGAAATCTTGGCAGTGGTATATGTGTGATTAGTGTGTTGGTTTTAGATTGTTGAGTAAAATACTTGAAGACGAATAGTTGATTGGATAATTTGTTTAATTAGGATTGAATTGATTGGATCTTGATGATTTAGTGTATAGGAGGCTTGTAAATCAGTCTTGCTATAGTTTGGATTTGAATTGGAATGAAAGTTTGTAAAATTGAGCACTTGTGTAGAAATTGAAGAATGACTAATTGCTAGGTCATTGATATTATAGGTTATGAACAATCAGGTAATGTGAGTAGGGAGATCAAGGATTTTTAAGAGGTTGTGATTGAGTCTCAGGACAAGCGTAAGCATTATTTTGGTCAGATTGAGAAAGCTTAGGAGTGGGCTTAGGTTTTGTGACCCGATAAGGGAATATGACGTGAATGCATGATTGGATTCTTAGTGGTTAAAAATCAGAGTGACGTAGCAGAACCTTGCGGAAGCAATAACACAGGATAGTCACGAATAGGAGGTGTAAAGTTGACTAGAGTGTCTTAAGCTTGAAATACTCGAAGGGTTTGGCGGGTTAATACAAGTAATGATTCCCAGATAATTGAATTTGATTGTGGCTATGAACTTTAACTGTTTCCAAAGTGGATACGAAAAAGATTGTTGGTGTGTAATTAGATTTAGGTGATAAGTGAGTACTAGTTGTCATGTTTGAAAGATAGGTATTATGATATTTTCTCATGATGACCTTGGAGTTAGATTGAAATGTATAATGATTGGATTTGAGAGACGAATTTGGAAAATATTAAATTGAATGCTAATGTTATATTGAGATTGGTCTGATAAAACCCGTGAAAGGTGGTAAACCTAAATTTATAGGGGAAGTTCTGTCGGAATTCTGAAAGAACATGAAGAGTTTAGAAATCTCAAGTTACAATTTCAATTGGGAGTTTTAGCTTAGATGTTTATGAAGAGTGAGATAAACTTGACATTGGTTAGTTATTGGGAGGAATATAGAAGAAGTTAAAAGTGAAACAGATGAATATGGCTTAGGCTTGAATTTGATCAACTTCATGACCTTGTGTATGAGGGAGAAGGATGTGATTTGGTATTGAAAATGATATTGGAGAAGTGTAGAATGAATGGTATGAAGATGGTTGAACTTAAGGGAACCTATATGAAGATAGAAGAGCAAATTTTGAGGACAAAATTTTAAATAAAGTGGGTAAGATGTAAAATCCAGTCAAATCATAATTAATTAAATAATAAATTAAATATGAATGAATATAGTTAGAAAATTTAGCAATCAAAATTTGATAATTTAAATATGATATTTGGACTCAGTGAATTTTTCTGAGTCCGAAAACATAATTTCAGCGTAAAAACGCACACTAGAAATTTGACCGGCAGTACCGGCTGAGATCTATCTGGTACTGTAGCTAAGAAAATTAATTATGAGTGAGAAAGTTTAGAAAGTTAAATATTTATTGTTGAGGTGGTAAAAATAATTAAAGCATACATTAAAACGTCAATCTTAAAGGTTTTGGCTCAAAATTGGGTCAACGGGCTAAACCGATTGAACCGGGCCCAAGTAGGCCCAAACCCACATATATAAGCCTTCACATTAAGCCATTTTAGCATCATCCCCCCCCCCTCTTGTGTTCCACGGTGAGAGAGAAGAGAGAAAAGAGAAATCAAAACTCTAACTCCCTTTGATCTTCAAATCACCATAACTTTTTTTCCAGAGTTCTGATTGACAAGCCGTTTGCAGCCACGCATCGCTCTTCTCATTCTCTACAATTATATCTAAGTTTTGTGGTGAGTATTTTGCTCTCCTCTGCCCAGTTTTTGTTTTTCCTTTAAATTTGAATTTGTTTGTGGGTTTTGAGGAAATCTTATGGTTTTGGTTGTTTAGGGGTGCTCTAGTATGAGCCATTGGTGAGTTCCATCAACTAATTTTGTGGCTAAGGTAAGGAACCCTCTAACCCTTGTAATTTATGAGATTTTGTGAGCCTTAAGTTGATGTATGTATGTAATGTGTGTATTAGAGTATTGGGTACGCTTTTGGAACTTGGAAATTGCTTGAGGAACGGTTGGGTAGAGCTTGGAGTAGAAACTTGGTGAGATTTCACAAGTTGAGAGCTTAAATTTAACTTCTAAGAGGTGTAGTTTAAGTTTCATTTAAGTACCGTGTGGTATGATGAGAATTCCTAGGTTAAATGCTCCTAGGATTAAGTTTAAATTGTGTGTTTGGTTGGAATCGATGTGTATAGATGACATGTTGTAGAGAATAATAATTTGGATATGTAGTGTGATTTTTGCATATTTAGTGTGCTGTGAAATTGAGGAATTGGATGAAGATAACATTTATAAAAAATATTTTTCATCGGATTTTTATTACAAATCTTTTTCATAAACTAAAAGTTTTATAGTTAAAACTTTGAAGTAGTAGTGAGAACTGTTAATACGTTGGTCAGGCCAGATCGTGGTCCCGGTTGTAAGTCCTAAGTAAGGCAGTGAATTAGTTAGTTAACGAGGGTGGTCCCGTAACTCACAAAGTTCTAACCATAAAATGGCTAGTTTATTGAGAATGATGAGTAGTTTAAATCTAAGAAAAAAGTAATTCTTTAGTAGTAAAAATAGATAATGATGAAGCATCCACCTCTAGAACTAAAAATGAATTAGAAATAGCTAAGTTAGAAGAAAGTTTTCATAATTAGAATATACCTATAATAGATAAAGATGAAGTATATAAAAAGAGAAACTTCTGGGAAGGAAGAAATTATGAAATTCATATGTTAGAATCTTGTAAACCAGGAACAAGTAGTAATAAGACTGTTACCATCTTAGAAGAAGATAAGCTAAAAGAACATAGTAACAAAGGATACAACTTCATCCATATAGGATTAATACAAGTAGCTATAAAACCTAATTTTAGAATAGGGATAAATCTTCCTATATTATTGACCTTAAGAGATACCAAAGGTTTTTCTACTTTAATGGTTTTTTCCATATTTTTCATTCTTCCTAATTGATTTTTCATTATATCTAGCATAGTATTAGTAAAGTTTAATTGTTGATATAATTTCTTAATATCTCTTTTTTCTATGTTTCCTTCTGAATTGCTATCTTTATAGGGTGTTGCTTCAACTTCTAAATCTTTTCTAACTGGTATTTTAATAGTTTCTTTAGGAGGATATTCAGATTCTATTATTGATCCTGAACTAGTTTTTCATACAATAGTCGGTTTTGTTAAGGGACATAATTTCTTATTGTCTTTAGAGTAATAATTAGCATACCAGTCAAAGAAGTATAAATTAATTCTATTTTCTTTCATAAAATCATAGAATAGTTCTCTTAGTCTAATAACTTCATTTTCAGAATAATTGGTAAAATAGCAATCTCTTAATGGTTTATTAAAATCAGCATTAAAATCTTGTCTTATCCATTCTTTATCAATCTCAATGGTTCTTCCTTGATAATTACTGATAATACTTGTGATTCCATTGGATCGTATTCCGAAGGTGATTTATATACAGGAGTGGCTATATGAGGCCTTGTATTATTAATTCCTATAATATTATCCATATTTCCTATTGATGAATTATCTATAGAATTTCTATGACTAATAGTTTCAACATTATCGGGAATTCTTAATGATTGGAATCTATTCATCCTAATTCTAATATCCAATCCTTCTCTTATTATTTCTCTTAATCTAGTGTTTTCTATTTGTGGTTCTTCAATAATATCAGGTATTACCCATTCTTCAGGCATTCTGCTTCATAATTCTTCATGTCTTAACCTCCTAGGGGTTTGTATATTAGATCTTTTTAGATTCGCATGCATAATTATCGTTTCTTCTTTTGAGGATTGTTTTAATGCTTTGAAGTTATAATTAACCTTAGTAGTTTTATAATATATTCTATAGATTATTTCGAATGGATCATATTTCTCATTTATAATTTTCTCATCAGATCGGACCTGCAATTTTAAGGCTTGCCATGTGTATTCATTTCTTAAATTCATAGCATAATTCGGGTAACAATTGAAAAAAATTGGTCCATCGTGACAGTTACTTTCTAATATTCCTATTAATGAATCACTAAAATTTTGAAATCTGGTATCTCTTAAGGTCAATAATATAGGAAGATTTATCCCTATTCTAAAATTAGGTTTTATGGCTACTTGTATTAATCCTATATGGATGAAGTTGTATCCTTTGTTACTATGTTCTTTCATCTTATCTTCTTCTAAGATGGTAATAGTCTTATTACTACTTGTTCCTGGTTTACAATATTCTAACATATGAATTTCATAATTTCTTCCTTCCCAGAAGTTTCTCTTTTTATATACTTCATCTTTATCTATTATAGTTATATTCCAATTATGAAAACTTTCTTCTAACTTAGCTATTTCTAATTCATTTTTAGTTCTAGAGGTGGATGCTTCATCATTATCTGTTTTTACTACTAAAGAATTATTTTTTCCTAGATTTAAACTACTCATCATTCTCAATAAACTAGCCATTTTATGGTTAGAACTTTGTGAGTTATGGGACCACCCTCGTTAACCAACGGATTCACTACCTTACTTAGGACTTACAACCAGAACCACGATCTGGGCTGACCAATGTATTAACAGTTCTCACTGCTACTTCAAAGTTTTAACTATAAAATTTTTAGTTTATGGAAAAGATTTGTAATAAAAATTCGGTGAAAAATATTCTTTATAAATGTTATCAGATACCTTCTCCTTGGGCAGGCTTTGATACCACTTGTAAATAATCTTGTAAAGGCTCGGATAAAGGTTGGAAAGAGGTAAGGCAGGTAAGTGGTGTTTGTATGGTGTGATGATATATGAGATTGAATTGATTTTAGATATTGAATGTGTGAATAATTAGTATGATTGTTGAGTAATGAGAATTGAGGAATTGAGGTGTGGAATTTGATGGTTTTTGGTGGAAATTGTGTAGATGAGGTAGATTTAAATTCGGTTGAGTGTAAATTCGTGAATTTGGTTGATTTGGGGTCAATTTGATAGTTGAAAATGAATTTGACTTATGAATCCTGGAAAAAAAATTGGTGATTTCATGTTTCTAGGTAAAAACTGATTTTTGACTAATTTCGTCAGTCCGTAATTTGGTCATCGGAGTTGGAAATTCTTCAAAACTAGATTTTTATGAAAGTTCATTCAACGATCTTTCCAATGGTTCAAGAATGGTTGAAAACCAAATTTTGTGGAAAAAGTTATGACATTTTGAATATTGGACTGAAAAACTAATTTCTACAACATATCAGATTTTCTGTTTTCTGATATGGATGTATACGCGGCTTTGGACATGCATACGCAGACATTCGCCTCTGCCAAGTGTCTTTGCGTATGCAGACACTACTTGCGTACGCGATACGGTCCAAAATCAATGTATGCGTACGCTGGCCTTTTGCATGCGTACTCGGACACTCAGATTTTCAGCTTGTGCGTACGCACACTACATGCATGCGTACGCACACTTTTCAGAATTTAGAATAAAAGTGTTTTTATGACTTTTAACCATTCTTTTGGTCTTCTAAACCTTTATAAACTTCGATACGAGTCTAGAGCCGGTAAAATTGAGGATGGAAGAGTTAAAGATAAAGCTAAATGAGTTGAGTTAGTAAAATTGAGAAAAATGAACAAGAGGTTAAGTGAGAATGATGATGATTATGAGATTGTTAATGAGAGTGATGATGATTATGAGATTGATAATGAGAATGATAATGCTTATGAGATCGATAATGAGAATGATAACGCTTATGAGATTGATAATGAGAATAATGATGATTATGAGATTGACCATGAGAATGATAATGATTATGATATTGATCTTGAATATGATCCTAATTGTGATGCACCTACCTGGGTAGATGCAGTGGAGTGATTTCGCTTGCTCCGGGATGTGGTGAGATATACCTGCCTGGGTAGATGCAGTGACATTGATCCACTTGCTCCAGGTTTGTTTGAGTCTCCTGGGATAGATGCAGTGGTTAGCTCCCACTTGCTCCTAGTCGAGAATGATTTGAGATTTGAGAAATTATCTGAGTTTCGAATTTCCTTGGGTAGATGCAGTGGGTCGGCTCCACTTGCTCCAGGTTGAGATCCGAGATTCTGTTGACCATGTGTCGTAAGTGTGGTCGGATACTTAGACCTTTCCAGATGAGCTCTCCCCCATGAATATTTTTATTTTGAATGATTATGATTTTGAGCTTGGGGATGCGCACTCGCAGGGACTGTCCAATGGTTAGCTACCAGGACATGTCGGGTTGGCTATATAACCGACAGATTATATCATCAGGCATAGGGCAGGCATACATCATTTGTATATGTTTGATTTGTTTGGGTTTACCTACTTGTTTTGGTTTTTCTAACTGTATATGCCATACTATGTGACTATGTGCTATTTGCCTTACCTGAATATACTTGTGTATTACTTGTCTGCATTCCATGTGTTTGTACAACTGAGAAGTCCCTCATGCTGGTATCGGTTGACGCTGAGGGCTGTTCTTGTTGAAATGAAATGATGAGATGATTGATTAATAATGATGAATATTAAATTAGATTATTTGGGTTTCCTGGGTAGACGCAGTAAAGTGATTTCACTTGCTCCAGGTGAAGATAAGAGGTATTGATATAGAATTACTGAGATAATAACTGGTGATGGTTCTGTTTATGATTGTGGATTCTGTTATGTTGGAGAGTTAGAAAGTTGGAAAAGATGCAAAAGATGAATTAGATTTAGTATTCCCTTATGACAGTTGCATATTTATGGATTGGTGAAAACCTAGGATGAATAGTTGATGAAAGGAAGTTTATGATACTTAGTGAGTTTTTATTATAGTGCATTGTATTTATTTGGCACTTTTACCGTACTGGAAACCCATGGGTCGGGGGTTCTCATTCCGCATATAACTCTTGTTTTCCATATGCAGGTCCAGGTGCTCAGAAGTGAGCTGTGGTTCATCTGAGAGATGGCGAAGACCTTTATATTCTCTGCTTTATATTTTACTTAGAATCTCTCCACCTTTATTTTGAAAAACTTATATTTTGTATTGATCTCCTTTGGGACTTGCCTATAGAGGCCTTTATGTATCATTTGGGAGAGATTAGGAAATATTGTTGTCAACTACTTTTATACTATAATCTAGCTGGTCTAAACTTCGCAGGTCGCGACTAGTGGCTATTTACTTACGTTATATATCTATACTTTGTCTTATTCTTACTCTTCTTTATGGCTTTATCTTCGTATCATTTTCAATTCACGCTTTGCCTTCTATTTGTCGATATGTGAGTGTTACGACTTCGCGATTTTATTTTCACTCTCTTCAGGCTTCTCGATTAATAATTTCTTTTCTTTTAATTATAATTAAGTATTATAATCTACTTGAGAGTCGTACCAACTTATTATCATTGACTTATGACTCGAGCACAAGGATTTGAATATTAGGGTGTTACAACCGACAATCCCACATTAATTTGGATGCACACTCTAGCAAAATGGCCATGTTCCACTTCTTTTGTTTCCATGTCCACTTTTATGCATTTGCCAATGGCCGCAACTAGCGCTACATCACTTTCTCTTGGTAGTATCGTATGTTCAAGCCCACAATGCGCACCTAAACAAGCGTCAAGCCAAAGAACTCCTCACAAGGAGAATCAGGTGACCAAGGCTTGACTGCCAAATAATGTCCTCCTAACCTCCACAAACCACCCAGGAGAATCTTATCTTTATCCTCCATGAGATCAAATTTCACAAGAAAATATTCACAACCAACATCCATGACATCGTATCCGCCTTGCAATCGCCATATGCTCTTGAAACGATGAACCATGGCTGTATAATTCACATGCTTTCTAATCACTTCGATGACAATAGATCCCGCATACGGTGCTGAAAGTGCTCATCTCCCTTCCTCCATGAACGTTACAGTTAGTGGTTTTGGATCTCCTTTTTTTTCCGTCACAATAGCTATATTATCCCCATCAAGAGCATCATCCATTATGAAGGGTTTAAGACTAGCCATTCCCACCATCTTATCCCCATAAGAGACTCTCATCCCCTTTGAACCCTCCATACCACCAGATGTACCCCCTCTCACACTCTCTCCGTTATTACTTCCATTGGTGGAGGCAGCTGCCTCACAGTGTTTCCCACTCTCACGGCCATTCTCATCGTCGCTTATACTTTTTTCGCTTGTCTCCATTGGTTCTCCTATTCTCTTTAAAAGCTAATCAAATTTAAATTGCATTAAAGTAGCAATGTCATAATTACTTTAAAAAAATTTCTCTTTTTTTCTGTTATGTAGGAATATGGGTGGGATAGATAAACCCAACTTTAGATATTACACATCATAACACTTACGAAAAAATGTTATAGGACTATTAAAATTTATTAATTTTTGGCCAACAGTTATCTAGTAATATTTAAAGGTGTGGCCTAACAATATATTTTTAGATTACTAGAATAAAAAAAATTAGACTAATAACTAAAGTACTGGTTAAAAATAATAAATTTTGCTGGACTTTGAACTTTTTTCATACTTACTTACTTGCATTAAATACCCAAGTCTTAGAACCCAAATGTATATAATGGACATGAAAAAGTCTAGGGGATCAATTACATGTACGGTCAACTTGAATAAATTTTTAAAAATTAAAAAAAAAACCTTATTTTAAAAGATGTCCCAACAAAAATAAAAATAAAAATAAAAAAATACCCAAAGAGTCAATCTAATTTCATGCTCACACACATTCACAGTAAACAATAAAAAAAAATAACCACACAAACTCTTATTCATCTCTTTAGCCACGTCCGCGCCCCACCCAGCGCCACCGATCACAGCCACACGTAGTCCCCTTCCTTCTCAAACTCAGCGTTGCTGATCGCCGTCATACGTAGCGTCATCTATTCCTGAAACCAGTGCCCTCGACCACCGCTGCAAACATGCATCTCTCCATTAGCCAATATAGCGCTGCGGAGCACCACCATAAGCTTCCTTTGCATCCGCAGCCACATTCACGCCATGCCCTCCCTTTGCAGCTGTGGTAGGAATGTAGCCCCTTGTTGTGATTGTAGCATCACAGACCACCGTTGTACCCTCCTCTCGAGTGCACCGCCGACTGCACGCACCAGCATCTCACTGAGGACAAAGACCTTCCGTTCGTGAAAATACTACCACCGCACCCTCCCCTCGCGACCGCATCGCATCACGCCACCAAGGAGACCGCCACACGTCCGCTTCTATTGCCTTGCCGAGGGTTGCGACAGAATGACTAGTAAGGAAGAAGGAGGTTGCGTTGCTCTTCTTCTTGATTTTCGATAATTTTTTTTATTAGTTTTGGATGTTAAATTTCAGATTTTTTTTATGTTTTGGATGTTTCTTCTTTTTGGATTTTGGATGTTTTTTAAATATTTTTAGATGTTTCTTGGTTAATGTTCAGATTTTTTTTCAATTTTTTTTATTTTTTGTTTTGTTATTTTTTGAATTTTTAAAATAATTTTAAATATTTCGTTTTTATTAAAAAATTTTATTATAAATTTTAATAAAATTTTTAAGTCAAATTTTTAAGATTTTAATAAA
>NC_029786.2:64785561-64787591 GCF_000816755.2 Arachis ipaensis
CACTTCTCCAGTCTGCTCAAACGCAGAAACAATCCCCCACAAAGAAAGCCCTATTGAAAACCCAATTTAGATGTCCTTAACTGTGTGTGGTTCAAGTATTACTTTGTTACAAAGATTCCATTTCCATGGGAATCATATATTGAAAATTAAAATGATGGTATTTTGATTCCTGAAATTAAACTTACTTGAAAATAATTTTTCAAACTTTGAAACAAACATGGACATATATATTCCCATCTTAAAATTCCTAAAAATTATTTATAATTCCCCCGACCACATATCCTAAATTTCATCCAATCAGCAAACATTCTATTTCACAAATAAAAAACGAACAGGGCAAGAAAAAGGAGAGCTTTCTCGTATGAAGCAAAGAAGCCTCTGCACCCACTGACGGCAACAGCTCGACAAAAGGCCGACCCCTGCCACAAGTGGAAACGACGCCGCGGTTAACTCACTCAGGTTTGTTTCCCTTTTTTTTTCATCTTTCCTAAATTTCATCCAATCGCTATAGGTAGGGCTGGTTGATATCTGATTACTCGTTAGTGTGTAAAGCCCGCCAATGGTGAATACTTTTAGGTTGTTGGATTTGATCAGCAGTTGATGATAGATTAGTCGAGGTTTCATATCGTGTGTTACATTGCTTTAGCTTGGATATGAATATCATTATATAAACAGTTACAAGTGGGTGCCATTGTTAAGTATTTACCTTGATGTCACAGTGGCAAGTTTCTGCATGTTCTTTGGATGTCGCAGTCACGGATATCGGATGTTATTTGCGCATTATGTTTCCATTAGTGTATTTAATGGTGAACCTATTAGTAATTTGAAGATTTTGCTATTTCACATGTATTATTTTTGAAAGCTTCCTGTGCTATTTCACATGCTCCATTATCATGCCACAGATACTAGAACCTTCTTTCTTTCTTTCATATGCCATGCGCTGCAATGGCGTAACCTAAAACATTTTCAATGGAGTAACCTAAAGCAACCCAAACGAAGCAACAAAGAATATATGTTATTAGTTTGTATTATTTCTTGTAAAAAAGTTTTCGTTTGTGAGTGATTACTGTTGTTTCTACATAATTCTGCAAAGATTTGGCTATGTTTTTGTTTACCGTTTAACTCCACCCACTTATTTTCGGTTCTGCACCGTGAGTTTCGGGTGTTTTGAATGGAATGGGTACCAATGGCTTGGTACATTTAGTGGGCCTTCTTATTGCATTTAGGTTTAACTCTGAGGATTCTATTGTTGATAGATTGTTAAGTAACATGGGGCATGCTCGAACTCTGAATTGAGGCATTTCCTCCACCTAAATCTGTTGTCCTGAAGATTTTTTGGATGGTTGGTTTATGATGAATGGATATATGGGAAATACGCCATAATTTATTGAAAGAAGTATGAAGTTCAACTAGGTCTAATATAATTTGAAAATTTTTGCAGATTGTGAGTAGGTGCAGCACCGAGGAATTTGTGAAGGTTGGGGCTGTTCTCTTCTTCCACTAAGAAGGAGGAATCACGTAGCTTAGCTGTGATGGTTGCAAATCGCTATCTTCCTCCTTGGTTTAGGTGGGTTTGCTGTTTATCTAAGCTTTCTTTCTATTTCTCCTTTGCTTGATAAATGATGTCAATTTGGTTTTTTTGCTTGGATTTCAGTGTTGCTCCAATGATGGACTGGACAGACCATCACTATAGGACTCTTGCACGTCTCATATCAAAACATTCTTGGCTTTACACAGAGATGCTTGCAGCTGAAACAATTGTTTATCAAAAGGGAAATCTGGTAAGTTTATAATGATAAGTCCTGGGTCCCTCCTAGCATGAATAACAAGTTGTCATAATTTCTAAGGGGAAAGGTCTCTTGAAATCTTAGGATATTACCTACGCAGACAAATTTCTTTATCTTGAACATGCCTCATCATACAAGACCTATTCAGATTTGAAGCATAATTGACACATGGGCCCATTCTATGTTGCCCTAAATTGGCATAAGAGTGCTTGAAGCTGCCCTTTGGTGGGATTTGGGGGAAGT
>NC_029786.2:64787656-64804213 GCF_000816755.2 Arachis ipaensis
ACTTCTTAGTGTTTGGACCCATGACCTTCAATTGTTTCTATGTCACAAGGTAACAATCTTACTAGTGTGTCTGGGTTCACTCTCTTCCTTATTTTAAAAATTAACTGATTATTTAAGTTCTTATGGTGGCATGAGGTGAAAATTGGAGGTAACACCGCACTAAGCTCTCGAGATTTAAGTATTCTTGTTTAAATTGCTGAGTAATAGAGAGATACCATAGGATTCAAGTTAGGTGGTCACTGTGGAAGAGTGTTTGGGGTTTTGTCGCGATAAAAAGGTGCCACTAAAGCTTATGGGTAAATGTTACCGCACAACTATTAGACTGGCAAAGTTGTATGAGACTAAATGTTAGACGGTAAAAAGCCAATAGGAACTTAAGCTTAATGTTGTAATTATTAATGAATGCATTAGAATCTCATGTTAAGTGGTTTAAACATGTTGGAGAAGGCTTCAAGAGGCTCTAGTTAGAAGAGTGGATAAGATACTGCAATGAGATAAAATATAAATGTTTTAAACATGTATATGATCTGTGATAGGCCATTATGTTGTTGCTGCAATGAGAGAAAATATATTGCTTACCCAATATGGATTGTTTTTTCTAGTTGAAGGCTTTGATTATATCTATGCTGTGGGCATATATGTGTGTATATGAACACAAACTAACGAAAGGGTGTTGAATAAATTGGTGCTGAAAAACCATTGATTCTTTTTATATGTTGTCAGGACAGGTTCTTGGCATATTCTCCAGATCAACATCCAATTGTGCTGCAAATTGGAGGAAGTAATTTGGATAATTTAGCAAAAGCAACCGAACTTGCTAGTGCTTATTGCTATGATGAGATCAACTTCAAGTCTGTTCTTATCACCTTAAATCTCAGAGCTTTATTGTTGTCTTTATCTCTAACAAAATGAATTTATTACTTTCAATGAATATCAGTTGTGGATGCCCTAGTCCAAGAGTAGCTGGGCGTGGATGCTTTGGTGTACGTCTTATGCTTGACCCAAAGGTTAGAAAATCATCCTTGATTAAGGTTACATATAAACTTCTTTGTCTTATCTGCATTAATATAGAAATTTAATGCATACAAGGAAAGTTTGTTGCTGAGGCTATTTCAGTAATGGCTGCCAATACAAACGTACCGGTTACTGTCAAGTGTCGAATCGGCGTGGACAATCATGATTCTTACAATGAGTTGTGTAAGGTCCTTCTTTGTTCATTTTTCTCTATTCATATCGAAAGAATGTAAAGTAATGAATTTTTGAAACAGAATTCATCATAGTGAAGGGAAGGTTGCTCCTGTTCAGTGTCAAGGCATGGCAAAAGCCATTTTGTTGTGGTTATTTGCATTAATGCATTTTGATCCTCCATTTGAGCCTACTTTCCTAGTTATTAGATTTATGTTAGTATGGCTGCACTGTTTTCAATCTGCTGCATTTTATAAGCATTTTAAATTATGCTGTGCTAAAACATGTGTTGCTTTTGTCCAATTGATTAGGTACATGGGAAATTCTATCTTTTTCACCCTTATTTTGATAAGTAGGTACATTGGGGATTCTTATCCTTGCAAAACCCTTGGATTTACTACTATAAAATTGAAATGACTATTTATTAATTGAAAGCAAATAGTGACCTTCTGCTACGATCTTAGAATGAAGATATCATGTTTGTTTCCGTAACAATCGGGTTGCAGTTAGTAGCTAACTGTTAATGGAAAAACAAATAACATATCTAGAGAATGTATGATTATTAAGTATTTAGCAGGAAACATTTTTATGTAGTAAAGGAACTTACGAGCATCAGTGTTTTCCCCATCTGCGAATAGCAATGAAAATAAGGACTTAAGTTATCATTTATTTCTATGTCTTATATAAGTTTTGAAAAGATTTTCCCCCTCTTTTATAGAAAAATAAAAGGAAAGGGGGAAAGTATGGGCAAAAGGCAAATAAGAATGCTCCATAGCAGAAGCAAACCAGATTAAGGGGAAAAGTTGAAAAGAGCATCAACATGCCTATTCTATAAAGTGTGAACTGGCAACTCCTTTTAAGTATTTATTATCAAAGCACCATATAGAGGTCAAGAACAGAGTCTTATTAAATTGACTGCCATAGAAACATCTTATAATATATATCATGAGGGGAGCACATTGATTATTTCTCTTTGCATCAATAAATACCAAAGCTGTTGTTGAATCCTATAATCACAGTTGCAATTATTCCCAAAAGAATCATATTCTACTCCTCAACTTGTCAGCTGTCACCAAATTGTGATGCCACCAACCTATACAAATAATAGGAAACTGAAAATGAAGCAGGGTTGCAAAATTTAGAAGCTGATGTCAGTCCTGCATAAACCTCTTTTTACGTCATAATTCTTATTACACAAATAAATGACAAGGAGAAATATTTTTACACAATTGTCCTTCGCATTGAAGCTTGCTTACAGTTGCACTAGCACTTGTTGGTTAATATAATATTGACTTCCTAATCTATTTTGTCAAGGAGAAATCCTTAATTAATGATTTCTTTGAATTATTTTTGTCTTTCTTTCTTGAGATGTAGGAATTCAATGACTGTTTTCCTTGACTTTGGTTGTTGTAATGAGATTGATAATTTCTGGATGCAATAAAATCTTATTGGAATTCTATCCTACATTAATATGGATGTGATTTATGTGTCAGTTTTTATACCTAGTTTTGTGTTCAGTTTTAATTGTATTAAGCATAGTGTTCCGAGGTCTTTTATGGCTGTCTCTTCTGGTTTGTTTTAAATTTGGTGAGTTATAAATCTGTTCCACACATTCCATGGTAAATCTATATTATATACTTTCTTTAGATGTCTTTAGCTAGTGTGGTTTGTCCCAAAACTTTGGACTTACTTTGTCCTGATCTATTTTTCTTGGCTTTGGGAAAAGGGTAGAAGTGAAATCATTGTGACATGTCATTACATGGCATTATTGTTTACTTCAGTTGGAGCATAATTTTCATATATTTAGTAACAGAATTTTCCATTACCAAATCTTGTATAATAAGTATAGACGTTTGGCATCTTTGTGCTGTGAAGATTATAACCCTTTTGTACAGAGTTTGCTTGATTTATTGGAGGGATAGTTATTTTACTTTTTGCTATTATTTTTGTAAATTGAAGTGGATCTCTTGTCCTCTAATATATATATATATATTCTTCCTTTTTTTTTTGTTTATACAAAACCCTTCGTTTTTTTATTATCAGAATACAAAGTTATATACTTGCCTTTGTTATTCAGTCTGTGTATTGACATTTTGTGTTGCCACTTTTGTTTCTTATCAGGTGATTTCATTTACAAGGTTTCTTCTTTATCACCTGCTAAGCACTTCATAATTCACTCAAGGAAAGCACTACTTAATGGCATCACCCCTGCTGAAAATCGGAGTATTCCTCCATTGAAGTATGTATCAGGAATTTGAGTTTTGTAGTCTAGTATATTATTTAATTAGAGAGATAATGTATCATATTTTTCCAATGCAGATATGAATACTTTTATGGTCTCTTACGGGACTTTCCTGATTTAACATTTACAATTAATGGTGGCATTGCTAGTATTGATGAGGTGAGTTTTGGCCCATATTTCATGTGATTGAGACTTGGTATCCTATGATAGTAAGTTTGTGATAAAGAATATATTTAATATTCTCTTCTTTTATGACCATATCAAGTATGTCCATATTTGAAGTGCACATTCATTCTATTTATGTGTGGGATAAACAGAAGTACTATGCTATATGCCGTAATATTTTAACAGTAATTTTGTTTTGTTTTTGTTTGGTATCTACAAGCATTGGTGTGTTTTTATTTCAAGTTGGTTATATTAGTTTAGCATGCCTCACCTTTTTGTCTTCCTTTTGGTCTGGATTAGATTTATAGAGATTTGGACTTTTATCTAGTGCATTGCTTTGCCAACAGGGGATACGGTTTGTCTTGGCATTGCTTTTTTTTTTTTTATATTTTCCAACTTTTGATGGGACTGGTTGAGTGGAGTAATTTTCCAAATTTATTGTTTGGCAAATACATTAGTAGATGATGAACTAATAGAGTGAGTTAGAGTTAGTTCTAAGATTAGAGCCAGCTAGGATAGGACAGCTGTAAGTTTGTTGCAGCTATCATAACTTAAGTAGACTATTCTGCTCTTTGGACTAGCTTATGTAGCAAGCTATGCTTCTTTATATATATACACACTGATTAGCGTTAAACTTATACAAATTACACATTTCTGAACTTCTTTGTTTCTCTCTGAAATCTTTCTTCTCGCAAACTATAATATGGTATCAGTGGTATTATGTTAGCACATAATCCAGCTTTACACAATATAGGACAAAACACATGACATGAATCTCTTCTTTATGATAGAAAGAGTTATGGAGGCAAGCTGCTAGTTTCACACATTCCCAATAAGGAACAGCTAACAATCTAAGAAGTTCTTATTAAAGCTGTGTCTAAAGCAAAGTTTTTGAACCTAAGGGTTATTTGTTTCTATCTGAATTCTCTCTTCTTTCAAACAGTAATATGGACAATTAACAGCCTTGGTTTAATTGTTTAAGCACTAGATTGGGTCTGCTACATTATCTTTGGGCCCTATCACAAACCATCACTATAGACAAGAAGCCGTTTAAAATACTCTTCAAGCTTTCAGGTTCTATCCTTGAATAACCTAAATCAGGTTCTATAGTCTTTCCTCGTAATGATGATAAAAATTAAAAAGTGCATGGCAATGCCTTTTTTTTATAGCATGGTGGAGATCTAATAATCTCCATTTGAAAGAAATGGTGTTGTGAATTTCATGTGGTAGATAATGATGACTGTCTCTTCATGGTTCTATTTACTCATTGTAGATCATAGCCAAAATAGCAGTCTTATTGACATTCTGATGACTTCAGAAAATGGGTATATGATTCTTTTTTTTTTTTGGCGATTCATCTCATAAATTCATTTGTGAACCTGTTCTGTATTTGCAATTCTTACTAACCTCAGTTTGATAGTCAACATCCATGGCAAGTAGAATCTCCATTGAAGTTCCTTCACAATTCACATGTGAAATCCAAGTTATGTTCTGAATCTTCCACTGTTAATCAATATGCACCTTTTTTTTTCTGCTCTCTGCAACTTCTTTGTTCACTTTGGCAGATGCTGCTTCTGTCTCTTCCCCCTTCCCCCTCTCTTGTTACCTCTTATGGTTGCAATTTGCAAACCTTTATTTATTGGTGAACTCCTCTTTCTCTTGTGCTCCATTTATGGTTTCTCTTCTTGCTTAAACAAATCTCAAACTTGTGTTACACGTGTTTCCTTGGTTTGCAAGTGCTACAATCTATGTGATATTGCTCAATCAATGAAAAATGAGTATCTCTGGATAGATTAAATATATCTTTATGTTTTAACATTTAAATGGTTAATATTAATAATAAAACATTATAATAGTGGAGATTTGGAATACAATAATAAAGATGAAATTGCGAGAGCTAAAATTTGTGGACACCATGTTCATATTATTTACTTCTTCATGAGGTTGATTTACGTTTTTCATGCTATTCCCCGTCTTCCTGTTATTTTTATAGATGGCATGATATGCTGGTGAGTGTAGTGAGTCTCTGCATCGTTTTGTAGCTTTGAAATTGTTCTTTTAATGGATACATATTGCTTTTATTAGAGGAAAAAGGTAGATATTGTCATTCTGCTTCTTTCTGTTCCTTTACTTGGCAACTTTGATTGTAGATCAATTCAGCTCGAATGGCTGGGGCCCATGGTGTTATGGTTGGACGAGCAGCATACAACAAGTAAGTCTCAAATACCAAATCTCTCTGCCCCAACCTCCTTTTTCACACTTTGACTGTGTGAAATCTAAAACAAAAAGTATCTAGCTCTGTTATATCTGTCTCTGCTTTTCAATAAACGAGAAGGGGAATCAGCCCTTCCATCCAATTTCCTGTAAAAGTGATTGTGACATTTTAGGTTAAAAATGATGAATGCCATTGTAATTCTAAAGTTGGATAAAACCTTGAAGTAAGTTATCATCTTATTAGTCCAACTGCATTGTTCTTCCACTTGAGCACTTTGTGTTAGAGTAAGCTGTTTTAGTTTTGGACATAAGTTAACATTCGAATTTAGAACAAAATGCATAAAATTGTTTTACATAAATTTTATGTTATGAAAGAAACCTGATATTTCTGCTATGGTCTATTAGAACTAGGAGTGCTAGGTGCGCTCGTGCAGCTGTGGTCTATTACCTGGTGCATGCTTCTTTCTGTCACCATTATTGCGTAACGATCAGAAATTATTTTTATGCATGCTGTGTGCACATGAATGCAAACAACAACAACAACAAAGTCTTGTCCCACTAGGTGGGGTCGGCTACATGAATCAGACGACGCCATTGAGTTCTGTCATGTATCATGTCTACAGAGAGACTGTTTACATGTAGATCTCGTTTGACCACCTCATGGTTGGTTTTCTTAGGTCTTCCTCTGCCTTTCACCCCTTGTCCATCTTCCATCTCATTCACCCTCCTGACTGGGTGTTCTGTCGGTCTTCTTCTCACATGTCCAAACCACTTGAGATGCGATTCTACCATCTTTTCTACAATGGGTGCTACTCTAATTCTCTTATATCTTCGTTCTTTATTTTATTCAATCGCGTATGACCACTCATCCATCTTAACATCTTCATCTTTGCCACATTCAACTTATGTTCGTGCTCCCCTTTGGCCGCCCAATACTCCGTACCATAAAGCATAGCTGGTCTTATAGCAGTGCGATAGAATTTACCTTTAAGTTTTAAAGGCACTTTTTTGTCGCATATAAAACCAAATGCACTTCGCCATTTTGACCAACCTGCTTGGATTCTATGATTTACATCATGTTCAATCTCTCCATTATCCTGTATGATACACCCAAAATACTTAAAACTTTTAACTTTTCGTAGGATGTTTTTTCCAATTTTCACCTCTATATTAGGTTTTTTCCTTCTCAGACCGAACTTACATTCCATATATTCCGTCTTGCTATGGCTTATGTGCAGACCAAGTATCTAAAATAATATTATTTCGTGAAAACTTGGATGTTATATACATCTTCATTGTGGGTTAGATAAGATTTTTCCAGCTATGCATATTTTTGGAATTAACTTCCTAGAAGTATAAGCCCTAAAGTCTAGCTACTTGAAAGGTTTCTTGTGCTAACGTGTTTTCAACCAAATGCTCTTCCGGCTTTAGAGTTGGATGAAGGACATACTTGAGATGTAATGCTGAGACTTAATTGTATGTAATAAATAGTAGTGACAGGGATCCAACTCCTGTCGAGTCAGTTGTTTGCCACTATTTTGTCATGTTAATTACCTTTGTACTAATTCCCCTAAGTGTTAAGTTTTTTGGTTGAAGACTATAAGTGACTTTATTTCTCTAATAAGATTTCACTATTGGTTGGACTTCATAATGTTTATATGAATTGATACTCAATAGCTTGAATAACCATCATTGGTAATCTCTGCAGTCCTTGGCACCTTTTGGGACACGTTGATACTGCAGTCTATGGTGCATCAAGAAGTAGTCTTACACGTCGACAGGTTCGGTTAGAGTCTTTTGGCTTTGAATGTATTCAGAGGCTTGAATTCTTGATCTATATTTTGGAATGACGTAGAGTATATCATGCTTTGTTTTGATTTTCTTTCTCCCTCATTTCATCAAGGTCCTTGAGAAATATCAAGTGTATGGGGACTCGGTATTGATGAAATATGGTCTTGGGCCTACTGTGCGGGATATAACGAAGGTGGGAATAGTGCAAATAATCCTCAGTAGATGATTTTCAAAATTTGTTCTTGTATAATGCCCGTCATTCAATGAACATTTCTTGACAGAAACGTAATTTTAATAGCAAGCTGATATGTGATGAAGGCATGGATTTCAATTCTCTTATATGTACCTGTAATGTAACTATAATTTGGTATACATGGTTCAATGCCTGGACTGATCCTATTTCCCCCTTCCACTTGCAGGAAGCAAGTTATATATCTATTTAATGTGATTGATTTTCGGATTTTCTGCTTCCAATACATATTTTACTATTATCATATGATCATCTGTTACTTTTTCTGCAGCCTTTGCTTGGTTTCTTTCATTCTGAGCCTGGGAATGGACTTTGGAAACGCAAAGCAGATGCTGCCATCCAAACTTGCTCGGTATATTACTTTTAAAACCCTAGATTTTTGGTACCTAGAGCTGCGTCACTAAAGTAATATGACTTTAGATTAGGTTATCAACATCCACTGTTAAAAAAAAACTTTGATAACAAAGCAAGTCTTGCCCAAGTCTTCTTAATTTCATCGATTATATACAGGTATGATATTGTGGTGTTGCACAAAGCAAGTCTATCATACTCTTAAATATTGTAAGGAGACAGGTTATCTGTGGAACTAACAACAGAAGAATGTGCTTATCGTGTTTATAAAAAACTTATTAAATGGTTTATGAAATTGTTGTGTTGACATCTTGTGGCAAGTTAATTCAAAATTTTGGCTTATGTTTTACATCATAATTTGCTGTAATTGTTCTTTTATGATTCATTTATTGCATTGCTTGCTTTGAATGCTTTGAGTTCCTTGAACTTTGTAGACAATCAAAGCACTTTTGGACGAAACCCTGGCAGTAATTCCAGATTCAGTCTTAGACTCACCTCTTGCTGAATCGTCATGCGGCCGTGGATATCTTTTTGCTAACATGGACAGCTTGTTGCCTCCTCCATACATAAGAAGAGAAGAGGACGATACCATGTTAACCTAGGTTCATGTAAACTCTACAAACCCAAGTCTTGAGCGGCCATTTCAGTTAAACGCACACGCACTCATTGCCAGTTTGAATAGTGATTGATAGATCTCACTCTTATGTTAAAACATGAATGAAATTATAAACCATATGTTATCTACTATATGTGGTTGACATAAATGGTAATCTATTTGATGTAAAAACGTTTAGCTGAAGCTGGGGCATTGAATTTATAAATTATATGGCGTTCTTTTGCTTGCTTATTTTATTTGAGTATTTGTCCATTTTGGTCTCCAAGGAATTTCGGACCAGACACTTTAGTCCCTAACAAAAATTAATTACTTGGTTAGTCTTTAACATTTAACTCCGTCAGTCAATTAGGTCCCTAGCTCAGTTTGCTCTGTCAAGTTTAGCCGAAAATGTCCTACGTGTTGCGTTAACTTATCACGTCACACGATTAGTGCCACGTCGACAAAAGAGACAAATTGGTCCCGGGCCTCCTTTGTGCAAAAACGACGCCATTTCATGGATGTGCCTTACGTTGCGTTTTGGAAATTGACCTTTCGTATGGGAGACTCCTCAGATGTACTCCAAAAATGAAATTACAAGTGACTATTTTCTCTGTTAGGTTTTACGAGGAAAACCACTCTCTTCATGTCACTATTGTCATCCTCATCAAGAACTTCACCATCTTCACTAGCCTAACCTGCATTATCGTTATTTCGAGAGTGATCGACATAGCAAGTCAGCAGTTGCGAGTTTGTGCTGTTCGTGATCGTGTCTTTGTCGTCCTTAACTGAGGTAAGAATTTTGCATTTGTTGATCGATTGTTGTTACGCTGTCTTTATGGATAGCATTATTGTGTTTATTGAATATTTTGTTTGAGTGAATATCTGGAATGGGGATTACTTAATAATGTGTATATTTTGTATGAGTGGCTCTGGTATGCATGCATAAATATAGGAGAAGTGGTTGGTATGAAAGTATTTAAAATAGGGATAATGATTTGTTGTAGAAAAGTTAGATAATGCATACTTAGAAGTTTGCTGTGTTGTTAATTTGTCATATACATACACAAATGACTGAGCTTGTGGTCCATGTATTTCAACGCGGTGGTAGCTTTGTTAAGGACAACAGGAGAGTACTTCATTACATAAATGGTAGTGTCAAGAAGTGGCCCTTTGGATGTTGATTTGGTGAATTATTTTGACCTGAAGAAGTTGTTTGAGGAGCTTGGTTATCATGCTTACAAACAGATGTACTGGTATGATCCAAAAGCTAGTAACCTTGAATGTGGGCTTCACCCCATTCATGAAGACAAGATAATAAGAGAAATGTGTGATAACAAGAGGGAGAACAAAGATACTGATGAGCTATATTTACACTTTGATCATCCTATTCTAGATGAGGTGAACCTAAGTAGTGAAGAAGATGATAATGGTAATGCTGCAGATATGGAGCTTTCTGATGTTCCAATTTTTTATGATGATAGCTATGAAAGTGCTGAAGATGAATTGTATAGGCTTCCACACTAGGATTTGATGAGGATGATAGTGAAGAAGAGAGTGAGGGATTGGTTGAGGAGAAAGTGAAGCATTCAGGAAAGAAAAAAAGTCAATCCCCAAAGAAAAGTGGTAAAAAATGTGCTAGAATGAGATCATGTTCTTCTAAGAAGGGTGCTCGAGTCCTAGAAGAGTCTTCTAAGAAGGGTGCTCCTATAAAGGATGGTGCAAAGCTTGGTTCTTCTAACAATAAGGGTGGATCCAAGAAGAAGGGTTCAGTCGTGAAGGGATAAAGCATTTCTGATGGACTGGGTTGTAAACTTTGGTTAATTAATAAATAATTAATTAATACATTAAATATAAGCTAAGGGATTAAGAAATTAAATTTTATAATTTGAAAAAGTAAAAAATATTTAGGAATACGAATTAAAACGCTAATCTTAAATATTTTGGCCTAAAATTAGGTCGATGGGTTAAACTAAGTGAACCGAGTCTAAGTAGGCCCAAGCCCACTCATCTAGCCGCACATATAAACTTAACATTAAGCTTTCTTCCTAATTCTTACTTTATTCCATGCTGAAGAGAAGATGTGAACCAAGGAACCTAACCCTTATCCCTCCAAATTTCATTTTGCCCATATCTTTCAATTCGTAGCTCCGATTGACGAACCGTTTGTGGCCACACGTTCATCTCGGAATTTTCTTCAAACCCATCCAAAGGGTAAGAAATTCGAATTTCTCACCCAGTTCTCCACTCCTTTCATTTTCGTGATTTTGGTTCATGGGTATTGAGAAATTTTGTATTTTTGATGGTTTAGTGGTACTCTAGTGATATAGTTGGGTTTCATCTAAGTGCTCAATGGATAAAGGTGAGAAATTCTTATCCCCTTTGAATTTTTCAATTTTTTGAAGTTTAGGTATTAAAATTGGTAGTTGTGTATGAAATTAGATTGAATCCATGTGAATTCAAGTCAATTGGTGAAGTGGAGTGCTTGAATTGGAACTCTGGTGGTTGGAAACTTGTTGAGTTGGCTTGAAAGCTTGTGAAGAGGAGGGTTTTGAGGTATTTTGAGGTTGAGGAGAAATAGGCCAGGTATAGTTTCGATTTCTTGTAGTTAATATATAATGTTGCGTGAAACTTAGGCTAGTTGACATAAGTTAGGCTTTAATGTTTTGAATTGTTGGTTTTCATAGATTAAATGTGTATATATGTGATGTATGATGGGTATGTTGATGAGTTGATATAATGAAAATTTAATAACTTAGGTGTTTGGGTGATTGATAAGTAGGGGACTAGTATTTGGTGATGTATGTGAATGCTTAGGATTGGATTTAGGTGTGAGTGGTTTGGTTTATATTGAGAATTTTGGAAAACTAGAGGATTTGTAATTTTTGGTAAAAACCTATTTTTAATTGACTTTGGCGGGCCATAACTTGACTTCCGGACCCCAAATCTTATGAAACTTATTTTGAATAAAAATTGGGTCCTTGAAGTTTATAATGTTCGAAGAACGGACTGAAAATGATTTTTAACAAAAAAGTTATGCGCGTTTAAAGTTTGGTGTGAAAAACTGATTTTCTGATCTTAACAGCTTTTTGGCAAAACTGACATGCTTGCTTGCGTACGCGTACATAGTCTCGCGTATGCGGCACTGTAAAATCCACAATCTCGCGTATGCAGCAGTGCCATGCGACGCGAGGATTGCTCCTTGCCTCATAAGCTCGTGTACGGACATGGTCTCGCGTACGCGGGTGGCATGCGTACGCATTTGCCAAAGTGGTATTTTTGAGTTTTTAACCATTCCTTTAGCTTTCTAAATCTTTTTTACCCCTGTTTAAGGTCCGATAGCTAGTGTTAGGTTTCAGAAGAAGAGCAAACATATTGAGGGAGTTAGTTTGATATTGAAGAAGAATTGTGAAGTGAATAATTGAATTAACGATGCATGGATAATGTTGGATGAGATATGAATGAGGGTAATGATGATATTGATGAATTGTGACTGAAAGATCCACACAGCATATGATTATATTATTTGAGACACGAGTTTTTCTGGGTAGATGCAGTGGCTTGCCCTCATTTGCTCCATGTTGAGATTCGATACTCTGTTGACCCTCTGTCACAAGATATGACCGGACACTTTAACTTTTTGGATTTTCCCAATGAGATGATAAATAAATCATTATATATGCACGGACTCTTGGGGATGCATGCACGCAGGGACTGTCCATGGTTTGCTACCGAACATGTCGGGATTAGCTGTATAATCGACAGATGGCCATAGGGTAGACATGCATCATATGCACTTGTATGTTTTGATTGAGTATGCATTTGTTTTGACTCGCCTATTTGCTTAACTGTAATTAACTGCTACCTGATCTATTTCTTGTATCTACTTTCCATATTTGTGTTTTTTCTGTTTGTCTTGCTTGTGTTTGTTTATGAGAGATCCCTCATGCGGGTGGAAGAGACGCTAAGGGTTGTTCTACTTGGTGATTTGGAGGTTTGCAGATAATAAAAAATGAAGAGTTAGATTAGAATCCTTAGATATAGTCACCATATTTTTGGTTTAGTGAGAGCTATAGGATTTGATATAGGTTGTTGGAGTTTTAGAATGCCCCTGGCTTTCCGGGACCTTATGTATTATCTATATGAGCACATTTACCATACTGAGAACTCCTGGTTCTCATTCTATACATATTCTGTTATTGTTTAGATGTAGGACGTGAGGCACCTCACTGAGCATGTTGGAGACTCTCTAGGAGTGAAGATATGAATTTTGGGAACTTTATGTTATGTATCTAGATAAATATATGTATATATTCTCCACTCTGTATAACTTATATTCTGTCCCTCTTAGAGGTTGACTCGAAGAATCAGGATTAACATTTTGTCTTTTGGTATAATTTTGGGTTGTATATATATATATATACACTCTGACCGGCTTTTGTTTCGCAGGTCGAGTCGGGAGCTTGCTATATGTATTTTTTTTTTTGGAACTCTATATTTGTATGTATATTATCCTTTTTGTACGCTGTTATCTGTCTCTTCTACGCTTAACCATTCGAGTGTAAGGCAACTTTCAAGTTTTGTTTTGTTCAACTTTTCTTCAAGACTCCTAGATAAACGTCATTTCAAATATATCTATGTACATGTTTTTCTATTAAAGGTCGTAATACCTAACCACCTCTGATTTACAACATAAGCATAAAGCTCTGTGTGGTAGGGTGTTACATGGGTAACTTCAACTTTAGGCCTGCAGAAGAGAATAATAGTCGGCGTCATACTTCTAATACCAATAATGGGCTTGCTGCATCAAATTTTGGAGAAGAGACTGGGGTATGAGTCAGGTGGGTTTGAGACTCTATATTCTACTGAAGATGGGTCGGATGAATTTGATGGACCTCCATATAATGATGGTGCAGCATTTGGTGAAGTCCTTAAAGACTACACAATATGTAAAGACATGGACTTTGCAACATTGTATCAATTTAAAAAAGTCCTTAAAGACTACACAATATGTAAAGACAGGATAATATTCTTTGTAAAAAAATGACAAAAGAAGGATTCAATGTGCAAGTGGTGAGGACAGTATGGGAAAGGCAAAGGCTAGATATAAGGCAAAATGTAAGGCTAAGAGAGAGAGAGTAAAGCCAATGTGATATGTAGTAACAAGATGATCTACAGAGCTTTAAAGCTAGTAAAGGAGAGATATGTTGGCAACGAGAAGGCCCAGTATGACAAGTTAAGGGATTATTTACATGAGTTACTTAGAAGCAATCCTGGAACTATTGCTAAGATGGAGTGCATACCAATACCTTAGTCACCACCATTATTCAGCAAGCTTTACGTATGTGTAGATGCATGTAAGAAAGGGTTCAAGGCCAGCTGTCGATGCCTTATGGGAGAAAACTAAATATCTCAGTCCAGAACCACCAAAGATCAAGAGGCCTATTGTGCGCCCAACAAAGAAGAAGAGGAAGGTAGACCCTATTGAAGATAGTCGTGATCAGACCAAGGGGAGAAGGACTTTCAGAATTATCTGCCAAAAATGTGGTATTGTTGGACATAATGTCAAGACCTGCAAAGGACCATCAAAACCTAAACCTCCTTCATGTTGACTAGAACAAATCAAAATCAGATCTTTAATTTCTTTCATGAATTTTTTTTGTAATAGAATTAGTTATAATATCCTTTTCTTTTTAGTTTAGCTTAATTTTAACATTTTTATGATTAAAATTCTTTCCTTTATTTTAGGCTAGTATTTTTTTTATTTTCTAGTTATTTCTATTTCTGTAACTTATCTATAAAGAGAATGATTTCCTGTACATTTGATATAACATAATATTCAAACACTTCAAGTTGGTAGAGCAGAATCCTTGCATTGTGCCTCTGATTTATAGCTATGACTAATAATTTCTCAGCCATTAATCATGAACAGAAGGATAATACCGCTCCTATTCCATCAGATTTAAAATCTAAGCAATGAGTACTAGTTAGTGGTGACTCCCATTCAGTTCAGATTATCACATTTCGACTCAATGGGTCAAACTACCTTAGGTGGTCTCAATCAGTTTAAATGTACATTCGTGAAAGAGAAAAGATTGGATACCTCACCGGTGAGTAAAGCTAGCATAACGTCACTGACCCACAATATAATATGTGGGATACCAAAAATTTTATGGTGATGGCATGGCTGGTGAACTCAATGGAGGAGGATATCAGTAGTAACTATATGTACTATACTACTGCCAAAGAATTGTGGGGTAATGTCAAGGAGATGTATTCATATCTTGGGAATAAATCTCAATGAACTTGCTTTAAAAGCTAGAGAAATTAGGGAGTGACAATGTCACCAAATATTTTCACACACTAAAGTGGGTATGGCAGGACCTTGACCACTTCTATAACTACAAGTGAAATTCAGCCGCTGATGCCAAACACCACCAACAAACAGTGGAAGAAGGGAGGATATTTGAATTTCTTGCAGGTCTCAATGTGGAGCTAGATGAAGTTCGTGGCAGAATTATTGGAAGAGCAATCGTACTCTCAATTGAAGAAGTATTTGCTGAAGTTAGAAAAGATAAAACTCGTAGAGCTGTGATAATGGGGAAAGGCAAGACTGAACAGACTTCTTTAGAGTCTAATGCACTCTTAGTGGCACTTGCTGCACTAAAAAGTTCATCGAATTAGAAGCACCTCTCCAATTTTTGGTGTGACCACTACAATAAACCTTATCAAACCCGAAAAACCTACTGAAAGATTCATGGAAAACTAGCACATCTTAAAAGTAGCAAACCTAGTCCCAAAATACATTCTACCCCAACTGCTCATGAAGCTGAAAAATCATCCTTGAGTAAGGAACAGGTTGAGCAGCTCATAAAGCTACTAAATTCCAATTCTGTGTCTAGTACTCCTAGTGGTTCATTAGCTAAAACAGGTAATTTTAGTATTTCTATGTCCCTTAACTGCACCTCAAACTTGAATGCATTATGAGTTGTTGATTCAGGTGCATTTGACCATATGACCAGCCTCTCCCCTTTATTTAAAACTTATTCTCCTTGCTTTGGAAATGAGAAAATTAGAGTTAATGATGGTAATTTTTCATCTATTGCTGAAAAAGGTACAATTAAATTGTCCAAAAATATTGACCTAAAAAATGTCCTACACATACCAAAACTTTCTTGTAATCTTCTCTCTATTAGTAAAATCTGCAAGGATTCCAATTGTGTTGTGACATTGTTTGGCACATGGTATTTTTCAAGACCGGACCTCGGAGAAGATGATTGGCAGTGCTAAGATGATAGATTGGCTCTATCATTTTAAGGATATTTAAGAGGATAAAGTAGCTCAAAGATTCAGTGGTATAAGTTCTATGCCTATAAAGGACCAAATAATGTTCTGGCACAATAGATTAGGACATCCTAGTTTTTCATATCTCAGACATTTGTTTCCAAGTTTGTTTAAGAATATTGATTCTTCCTTACTTAAATGTGAAAGTTGTATTCGTACAAAGAGTCATAGAATTCCTTATTACTTTCAACCTTATTATGCATCTAAACCTTTCCAAGTGATTCATAGTGATGTATGGAGTCCATCAAAAATAACTCAATTTAAAAAAAATAGTTTGTAACTTTTATCGATGATCACACACAACTATGTTGAATCTACCTCATACATAAAAAAATCTGAAGTTTTTAAAAATTTTCAGTATTTTTTAACACAATATTATCCAAAATATTATATCGCGTATCAAGAGTTTTACACATATCTTGG
>NC_029786.2:64804244-64814711 GCF_000816755.2 Arachis ipaensis
TCGTTAATATATAAGATATTTAACTGCCTTTTCAGATTAGATCTATTTTTTATGTGATATATCAATGCTGTTAGACGATTTCTCTAAGAAAGTTTTTTCTTTTGTCTAAAAAAAAGCCCGTTATGTGATAATCAATCCATTCTGCACAATGCTACAAAGTACAAACCCTATGCTCCATGGGGGAACAAGCATATTGAACCTTACTGCCACATTGTAAGAGAAAAAACTCAGATTGATGTATTGAAATCACATCTAATCAAATCAGAAAACCAAATAGCTAATATTTTCACATTAGCACTAGCTCTAGGACCATTTACTTTGTCACTTTCATTACAATGTTTCATGACAAGATCCCAATTTGAAAGAAGATCCCACATTGCTTTAATATTGATTATTGATAACTGGAGGTAGAATGTTGATGAGCTTAAACTTAGTGACTTGTATTATAAGACAGAACCTGAGCAAGTGTGTGATCTGAATAGAGTTAATAATCAAAATCGTCCTTGAAAGATACTCGAATTTTCATTTTTATCCCCAAAAGATAAATTTAATCAAAATCGTTCTCGAAAGATTTAAAATTAATCACGTTAATCCCTCCGTCTATTCTATCACTAACGACGTTAAGTTTGCTGATGTGACAGTTAGCTTGACAACCCAACCCAAACCAGATCCGGATCATACCCGCTTCCAATCCAATCCAAACCCAAACCCAGCAAGAAACAGCTTTCCTTCTTCCCACATTCAACAGCTTCTTCATCTTCTACCTGAAGCTCCACCACGCCACCCCCTGCAACGTGTTCCACGTCGCTATCAGTCCCTGTATGTTCCTCTACCACGATGCTGTCGGTCCTTACCCGCAGTTCTTCTCTTTGTTCCAATTCCAGAATTCCTTTTCTCCTCCTCTTCCCTCCCTTTCTATTATTCTTTTCGCCACCAACATTGAAACCCTTCTTCTCTATTGATTCCTGATTTAGATGAACATATACACTTGCTACTCTATACCCATTTCTTGTTTTTCGGGATTTCAATCCCAAAACCCCAGTTGCTCAAATATCTTTTTTTGAGTTATCCTTTTTTAAAAGATCTTATGAAAAAGTAAAAGATTTTATATTTTGATATCTCATGTAAAAAGATCTTTTTATCTATCAATTATATTTGGGTATAACAATATCAAAGTATTTTTTTGTTTATTTATTACATGAAAAATATTTTTTTTTAAAGAAAAAAAATTTTTAAAAAAATATGTAAATTACAACTTCTCAAAAAAGATCTTTTTTTTTTATTTTTCTAATGCTTTTACTTTTACTATTAGAAATTTGCCAAACACGCTAAAAAATAAAAAAATATCTTTTTTCATTAAAAAATGATATTTTTTAATTAAAATAATGACACACAAACAAGCACATAATATATGGGGTCTTTGTTCCAAGTCTCCCAAGGATGGTGACAGGGTGGTTGCCACCACAGATGGAACCAAAGAAAATCATAAGAGCTACAAGACCACCATGCCTTCTGATTTGGCACCTGCGCCTCACACAAAAGAGGACATTAACAAGCAGAAACGTGGTGCTGAGAATGCTGCAGGGACTCGTGTTGTTGGTAATCAAAATATTGGTTAGTTTTATGTTAAGCATTTGATTCCAATTGAGAGATTGGCATTTTGGGAATAGGTAGCTGCTGCTTTGCGAAACACCCTCCACTCAATGATGCAGAGATCACCGTCGTTGCGCCCTCTAACTCCTCTCTGTACTCTTCCTCAATCATCACTGCTGGCTTCTGGTGGAACGTGGTCTCTTCCTCCACTGCAACTTGCATTGATCTGCTCTGCTTGTGTCGGTCTTCCTCTGTACTCTTCCATGGACATCGCCAAGTTAGAATAAAGACCATTACTAGAAGAACAGCATCGACGAAGAGGCAGCAGCGGTTGAAACTAGCATGGAGGCTGAGACGCATAAAGGAGAAGAAAAGCTGTTGGATCGTTGGGTTGAAACTCTAATTTAACGCCGTTAGTGATAGAATGGACGGAGGAATTAACGTGATTAATTTTAAATCTTTCAAGGACGATTTTAATTAAATTTATCTTTCGAAAATGAAAATGGAAATCGGAATATCTTTCAAGGACAATTTTGACTATTAACTCGATCTGAGTAAGTTAATTTTTTTATAGAGATCTGACCAAGTTAAAATCGTTTAGCTGGATATTTAATTTAGTTAGTTATCGTTTGCTTTCAGACTGGCAGGCAGTTTAGTTAGAAGTTCTAACTGAAAAATTCATTTCTTCTTTTCAATCAATGAATAGAGATTTCTCCTCCGATTCAATTCATTTAGGATCATAAATAACTAATCAAAGCACTTGTGCCAATGTCAAACGCAAACTAATAAGTCCAAGGCATAAACTAATAATTATTCAACAGTAACACGATTATAGGACATTAATACTCCACTAAAAAGAATGCAAACCCAGATAATGAAATGTTCTTGGTTCGTTCAAAGCAAGCTATTAAATAGGCTTCATTACAAGCTATTCCCACAATAATTCAAATGGCTCCACTACTAGCCATACAAGGTAAATTCCTAACCCTCAATCCATAATAACTTAACAACCATGATCAGTGCTGAAAGATCTGATTTAGTAACTATTCGCAATATCTAGCAGAGAGGAATAAGTTCCGAGGAGTCCACAAATGATTCCCGCTCCTGAAATTATGATGCTCAAGGCAACCTGAAAGAACCAGCAACACAAGTCTTGAGTTCTATGGAATGAATAGGAAATTCTTTCAAAACAGCATTGTTAATCTATGAGCTCACAATAATTAACAATTCTATGCGGTCCAACAGCCAAAAAAGCTTTGAAATCAGTAGTGTACCAAAATTATCTTAAAAGTTTCATATTATTACAAACTTACGTATGAAAGAAAATATAAAATTAATAGTGAAAGATCATGTTGTACTAGAAAAAAAGAATAAAAAGTACCCTTATTTTGGTTTGATTTGCCAAACAAATAAAACATTTTTAGCGGTCGATTAATTTTTTTTTTTCATACGTAATTTTGTCCACTGACATTCATTCATGGTAATTATTTTAGCTTCAAAATCTTCCAAAGATGATTATTAATTTTGGTACTTCAATGTTGAAACTATTTAATTAATATAAAACATGAATGTGATAGATATAAGGAAAATTGACAGATAATACTGAGAGCTTACATGCATTTCGTATTGGCTTAATTAGAACTTACATGCATTTCGTATTGGCTTAATTAGAAAGTATTATTGTTCAATACTAACGTTAGTCTACAAATTATAATCATGTGAGTGTGGAATTTAGATTTTTTATTAAATTAATAATTTCATCACACCTATGGACAAAATATAAATAAAGGACTAGAGAGTAATTATGGAATCAGAAACATCCTTACCTGCATCTTTGTAGCTTTCTTGCCCACAATTTTCAGAAAGCAAAGACTAGGCATTATCACTGACTGAAAAATTTTGCATACAAATATTATATGTTGTTCAATGGGGATTCCTTATAAGAAACTGAAACAAGAACAATAAGGGAAAGCAGAATGGAGTATGGACAAATCTACATATATATATATATATATATATATATTTTGATTAGTTAATATTTTAACAAACCTTATTTTATCCTTGTACAGCTTTATTTTTTAGTGATTTTCAATAATTTTTTTAGCGGTTCTAGGTTTAAAGAATAAGATGAGATGCAGCCATGCAGGCATGAATATAAGGCACATACATTAAACATACAACAAATTTAGTTATAGGATATGAATAGCATGTTGACACACCACTAAAATGGTATCCTCAATTTCAAGGACAATTATGCACATGAGTATTTCTCTAATCAATTAAAGTTAGTATTTTATGGTTGATGTATGTAAATAAAAATTGTAAGAAACAAAAAATGACAAAAAAGGCATTAAACAATCATGAATTATATCCACCAAAACAATCTTAACAGAGTCATGACTTCTAAATTCCTTCCACGACAGTTAAACTTTTATTTGTGGTTCGAATCATAGATGTCATTAAAGAAATATTTATATTTGTTTGAATATAAGTAGCTGAAGGGAGTGCTTACCACAAGTATGCTGAAGAGAGAACCAATTAAAGACATCACAAGCCCTGAAATTGTAATGAAAGGATATTAGAGTTAGACTTGTTTAATTTTGTAACATGTATTACCACTTCAATACAAAATTTCATCATTAAAAAGATTTAGATGTATGATTATTGACTATTAAGCACCTTAAATTAGGCAAGAGCAAGAGCTTAGTAGATAAGGTACTGATCAATGACAGAAGAAGAACATGGCACACAAAGTTGCTTGCTTCCACATTTCTTGCAATATTTACAATTTGAAAAGTACAAAATAAGTGTGAATTAGGGAAAGCAATCAATGTCAACGTCCTCCCAATGCAAGTTTTAGTTTTGAACTTCAACATAAAGTATGTTTACTACACAATGATTTGAAACCATTTTTTAGACGATGGCCTTGAAAAGTAGCTCTGGCCCGGAGGTAATTATCCATAACCTTCACGATTCTTTTCATTTCAAACTGACTCTTCAACTTTCAACCCTATCAGAACTATTCATAGTGGACACCTGACTGCTACACTTTCTATCAAGCCAAGGTTGTAGAGCCTGTCGGCTGTTGGTTACCGTTGGACCAGCCAATCACTATAAACATTTCACCAGTGATTTTTGCATATGCCTGTGTATACCATCTTTTGTTCCGACTTCCCGGCTACCCGTTGCTTATTAGGGGTTTGCAAACAGGGCCAAGTTGCTAACATACTGTAAAATTTTGTTATCTTGCATGTTTGCAGTATGCCTCAAGTCCAAGTGTATATCTTTCCTATGTTTTCTGGTGCGATGCAAATGGAGGCCGACTTCAAGGGTTTTCTGGTGATCCCTTATTTGATTTTGAAGCTTCTATCAACATTATGTTTCTCTTTTAGGACCTCCTTCAATTCCAATCATATTTTGAGTCTTGTCAATTATACATGTGTTAAGTTTCTTGTCATGGAAGCCAAACGTGTTGGACTTGATGCACAACTCAAATACAGGAGCAAGTTAGGCTAGATTTGCGCCAGGTAATAATTACCAATTGTTTTTATCTCGAATAACCTTTTACAGATTTGAACATCAGAAAATAATGTTCAGTTGTTGTTACATTTCCAACTGTCTTATTTTTTCATGTATAGGTCAAGCTACTATGTGGAAACCGGAAAGCAAGCTTCCCTTGCTTGTTCCATAGTTGCACTAGATAAATACGAAGATCCTACCAAGCTTAGGGAGTTTTAAAGGGGATACGTTACTCAACTTATATAGTAGGAGTCGAGAAGAGAGCTCCAGGTGTAAATCCAACTAGGTATGTGCAAGCTAGTGAAACAAGTGATCTTGTGAGTTGGACCGGTGGTGATTGAATACGAGAAAAGACGGAATAAAAGAGCAAGGGAATTCACTCTGAAGATAAAGCTGTTAGTTATGCACTCTGACTCACTCCCTTCATCATGTCTAGTGCTGTTTTTTACATTGAATTGTCTAGAAGATATTAAAAACTGCTGAAATGACATTTGCTACAATATGACAAATCATCCATTTTGGTTCAAAATATGCCAGGGAGATAAATGAAGAAACTAAACCAGTTTGGATGTGGTTCATGATTTGGAAACAAAATAACACAAAAAGAAAGGGTGGCATCAGAATACTGCACATATGATTATGAAATTATATCATAATATGGAATGAATGAATAAATGAATAGGTCTATAGCCCAGAGTTTATATTTCAGAGACAGCCTCAGACTTACCAAAAAATGGAATCAGAAATGCAGCACAAACCGTAGATGCAACCAGTGCAGATCTAAGAAGAATGTAGCACCAGTAAGTTCTAGAAATTCTTTCAGGCAGCAACTCCTCTAGACTCCTTGCCAGTGGATTCATCAACAGAGCATATTTGTTAAATATTAAGGAAAAAAGTCAAATATAATTATTGATCAATTTGATAAATCAACCTACGCATTTTGTACTTCCATAAACAAAATTATAGCCAAAAGGATATTTAGTAAATGGGTTAATTACCTGAAAGAAGAGTAAAGAAACACGAAATTAGAGACTTAAAAAAACATCTTAGGTAGATTGAAGCTATTAAAAAGTAACAATTAGAGACCGAAAAAGTATCAAACTCACTGTTGTCCATAATGCAACTTTGGAAGCAAATGCACCCTTTGGCATATTCAATGTTATCTGGGACAAAATGCTGTCACCAAACATGAAGTATCCCATGACTGCAACGCCTCCATATATCAAAACGCACAAAATAAAACTGCAAGCAGAAAAATGAGTTGAGGAATCAGAATGTAGAAATTACACATGATTTTCTAGTGATAAAAGGAGTTAGGTACCATACCATGTTATTAATGCCTTGGGGTATTGTGATTTGTCCGCCATGGACTGGTAGATATTCGGAAAAACGGAATGTCCTGCAAAGCAAAAGCCATAGATACCAATGGCGAATGGCAGGCCGCTCCATCTCACCACTTCACCAGTGTGATGGAATCCAACATTATCAATTGTCCCAACACAAAAAACACAGATCACAATCAATATTGTTGCAACAACCCCTCCAGCTGCAGATTGTCATAATAAGTTCAAGTTACAACAGATTCTTTAAATTGAAAACAAGGAATTTTCTTAAGACCTTGGGGAACCTGATAGATAAGAGATTAAGCGAAGATCCTTCAACCAAACCGTAGGAAGAATAAGAAGTGCGGTCAGAATTCCGAACAAGTGCACAGAGTCTAACTTGAGACCTCCCCAATCTATGGAAGTTCCCGGAAACACACTACTAAGGTTATCTCCTTCCAAGATAATGAATTCCACACAGTATGACTGCACTCATGAAAAGAGATCTTAGGCATAAGGTCCAGAGGAACAGAACACAGGTATTTCAAAGGAAATGAAAGACATTGTTGCCACACTCACATATAATTCAGTGTACAAAACGATCTGCAAGAAAATATATCAAAAGCAATAACATCAGTAAATATTGATTAGTGAAACCACCAATTCAAGCTTCTAAGCACTCTTTTTCACTTCTACAGCAAAGAATTTGAATATAGAGAAAAGAGAGATAGGAATATTCTTATACACATTTTGAGGTCCTTAATAATTTATAAAACCCAAGATAAAAACTGAAGCAAAACCATTTAGGATCATGATAAAAATAAATAAATAAATAAAAAAGAACTACAATATTCATATATCAAGAGAAAAGCAGCATTTCAAGTCCATGAATCCAATAATTAGAGTCTAGAGATGTGAAGTAACGAGAATTGAACAACAATTTTCAATCAAGTTAACTTTTAGTAATAAAAAAACAGAAGACTCACTGATACAGCAATACGGCCATATCTTCCAAATGCAGCTTCTCCTATATCGGGGTAGGTAATGATTCCTTCTTTACTTTCAAAGCAGCGTCTCAAAAGGGTGGCCGTATAACAGCATACAATGGCAAAAAAAAGCATCACCACCATACTGGCCCACCCTGCTTGTCTCACAGTATATGGTGTGGATAGAAGACCAACTCCACACATGACATTAATCCCTGCCAGGTACAGAATCACATTATAAAACAGTCACATAATTAGAAAACTAGAATCAGTGTTTGATATTTGAAAACAGAATTCATAGAATCTGTCAACATTTCTGCAAACAGACAAACCAACTTTTCAAATTCCAATTTATAATTAAGCAGTAAAATTTTGGAAAAAGGTACATGAGAGACACTTCTCGATATATATATATAACAATAATAGCTCGGACATGAAACGAATATAGAGCCAGAGACACCTAAAATTTGTGTCCCCTCTGTCCATGCTACTACCAAATGAAGCCTAGCTACTCATTAAAGTTGTATATATTTCTCTTCACTTCATTGATAGGTTACTTATTACAATTATAACCACTCTAAGGATAGTGATATGCACTAACCTTTTGGAATGAGCCAACCTCAAATGGCCAACTTTTTCTTACTGAAGGGGAAAAAAAAAATCTAAATTGCATTATTGGAGAATGTCTTTGCCGGTATTTGAATCTAACATATTTTATAGATAAACATGCACAAACCAAGCTTAATGTTTAAAAAATAAAAAAATTGCAGCAGATAAAGATGAAATAGTATACCATTGAAAATTGTTTGAGTTAAGCTGCATCCATAACCAATAGGCAATTCTCCCGTAACATGCCTTTGAATTGAAGCTTTCTCCCACCATGTTGATGATCGAGTGATGCCTTCATGACCTGACAGTAAAGGAGTCTTTCCATCTATCTCCAAGTTGCTCTTTGAACGCGCGAAACTCGAATAAAGAAAACTCGGCCCTCGTAGAAATGATTCGAAATTCGGTGCTGCAGCAATGGTATAAGAATCTGTAGTCTCTCTGTCAAAAGTAAGGGGATGAAAAACAATTACACAAGAATAGTTAATGTTTGATCCAATTAACAAAAAACGCCATATAACAGAAAGTACCAACAAAGCTGATTAAAAAATCCTAGAAAACCAAAAATACATTTACCTCTTTACAAAACCACTCACCTACACAGATCATTTCATATGGAATCTTCACTCACTACAAGAATTTCAATAACCCTCACCATATTTTAGCTATAAGCCAGGGCAAAACTTAATATGACGCTCTAATTATTGGAAATTTGACTATGGACTTGTTTTGGTATCCCATACTAATTCGTTGCGCATCAAATTTTTACATACACAGTCGAGCAATAAAAGGAACGAGTTTGTGCATGTTGAAGATGCTAGGGATTAAAACAGCATAAAATAAAAATGAAATAATAAACAGAAAATTACACGAATTTCGATATTATAATGAAAAAAAAAAATTAATTTCTCAAAATCAGTCAAGCACCAAAACCAAAACAAAAGGACAGTGTATATTGCTTTGAAAACGGAGGTGGGACCATCCAAAGTGTACAATAATTCCGAACAAAAGAAAATTGCAGAAACTAATACAGGATGAGTCACGTAAGAGATACTATGTGAACAAAATCACCGAAAGAAGAAGACAAAACCTTATCATGAAATGCTAATTGGAATCAAAACAAAAAGGATAGTGAAGAAGATGAAGAGGAAGAGAGGATGATATCATACTTGTAACTTTGAGGCCACTGCTGAGAAGTGAATGATTCAGGTTGATGTCCTCTGCGATGACGATTCCCATCGTCGTCGTCGTCGTCGTCACTGCCACTCCCACTGCTGCTTTCGCTCTCGAACTTGACAGCTTCAATGTCTTGAGGTTCAGCTTCTTCATTCTGTTCGAATATAAACTCCTCATAGTCCTTCTCTTTCTCGCTCTTCTTGTTCCTGTTTTCGCTGTTGTCGTTACTCGCCATTCTAACCAGAAGACTCAAGACCCCTTTTTCTTCAGAGCACAAGACTTAAGCAGAGAAAACACAATGTGTATATATATGCATTTGTATTATGTGTTATTCCCTTATGGGTAACGTGGTATGTTAGAATTTGTGTTATTGGTGAGTTGTTTATGAACCATGATGATGATGCATACACAGTGAACAAAACTTTTGAAGAATAAAATGTTATTGAGTGGCTGTAATTGGGTTATAACTTATAACTGGGACTGGGACATGACTAGTAAGGAGAATATTAATTTCTTTTTTTTTTTTTTTCTTTTTCATAATATTCTTTTATTTGAAAATAAATTTCAAGTACTTTATTTTTTTCTTTTTTTTTCTTATTTCTTTTTTCCTATTTTGTATTCATATATTCACTGCAAAGGCGAAAGGTTAATAACTCATTTCAGACATGTAAATATTATGTCATTAATTTTAGAAAAATATTGGATGAATAAATCGAACTTTTTCTTTTTAATATTGTATTACTAGAAGTGAAATCCTTCATCATGAACCAAACTATGTGTTGAGCACAACTATAGCCATTTACAAAACGTCAGTGACGTTTTGTGTTTCTTCAATTAAAATAATATTTTTTATTACAAAACGTCAGCGACGTTTTGTTCTTTCATGATTAAAAAATTTTTTTTATCGCAAAACGTCAACGACGTTTTGTGTTACTACCACAACCGTGTAGAACACCAAAATGATCAAATATTTTTGTATTTCACATTAAAATTATTCATATATAAATATTTTTATACAAATAATTAATTGACGACTAATTTTTACTTTTCATGAATAATGATAGTTAAAGTGGGTGTTTGATCTCTGTAATAAGTGAACCAATAAACTTTTTCAAATAATGCTCCATTAACGCCAGAATACCCAAATTTGACAAAAAGCTATTGAATATTGATACCAAAATGCTGATAAAAAAACACGTACCAACGTAACTCTTCATGCCGAAACTTTTCAACAGAGTTCATGTTATTGTGAATTTATTATTGTG
>NC_029786.2:64814717-64844194 GCF_000816755.2 Arachis ipaensis
AAAATGATAAGAGATCCATTTTTGTAAGTAAAATAATTTTTTAAAAAACTAAAATATCTAACTGACATTTCTTAGAGATTAATTTTAATGTTTATTCTTGTATTTTTTTTTTACCACTGGATTAAACAACTGTCTGAATCACACTCATAAGTCATAAGTTTACTTTTTTTTTTTGTTGTTAACTTTTTCCAAAGCATGAAAACAAGGTGAGCATTAGAGGTGTTGATGGTCAATTCGAAGATTGGTCAAACTCCGAATATTTTAGGAGTTAATTTGGTATAATTTTATTGGATTAAGGATTGAGTAAGGGTTTTAAAAATAGACTAGGTTATTATTTTAGGCCAGATCTGGGTCAAAATAAATTCGATTTCATTCGATCTATGTGTACCTTAAGAAACCAAAAAAGATATATATATTTTAAATTAATTCAAATAATTTTCACCTGATTTGGACTCAGTATAATTGTGGCCCAAAAATATTTAGATTTTATCATATTTAAGATCGAATTATAGTCTAAAAAATATACTCAATGTATATTTAAAGTCAAATTTAAATCAGAACAAATCCGATTTTACCACGTATATGAAATTATGAACACGCGAGTGAGCATGAATGAATCTTGGACTTCCAGCTAGGGGTGTGCATGGGTTGGGTGAAACTGGGTTTGATGTGACCCATATCCGGCCCAAAATATATACCGGGCCTATTTATTAGACCCGAACCCGATCTTAAACCCAATGAAATCTATACACTTTCGGGCCACGATTATACCGGGTAAAAACCGGGTGAAAATCGGGCCGTTAACATTGATACCTTCTTATAAGCTAGCATATGAAAATATCCAAATTTTCAAGACTCCAACCATTATTTGGCATAGTAGAATTCACTTAGAAAAATATAACAAGAACCAACTCTTCTCTAAAATTAAAGCATAACCATAATCAATACTAATATTGTCTAATAACACCAAATATTTAAATCAATACAAATAACACAATATTATGCATTAGTCTAAAATCTTATGCATTTTAAACATAAAGCATTAACTTATAGTCTTATAATAACTAATAACACAAAATATTAAGGTTTACAATACTTGAATTTCACATAAGAATAACCATCATCCATCACTAATAACACAATTTTAATTGTGTATGATGATCGGGCCACCGAACCGACTTCGGGTGACCCGAGTCATGACTCGAACCCGACCCGAAATAATGACCGAGTCTATTTTTGAGATCATTACCCGACTTTAAATCTAATTAAATTACACTAAAATAACCCCTAAAATATTCGGAGCCAAACCAAATCTTCGAATCGGACCGGACCATATACACCCCTACTTCCAACGTTAAATAGACCTCCATACCATACCACTACTTGATTGATAGAAACTTCGAGGAGATGCAAGGTGGCTGAATTTAAAAGCGTCAAATGCGCAGTATATTCTTTCAGCCACGAAGGTGGAGCTGACCTGGTGAATGATCACCATTTGTTTTTATTCATATTAATTATGTTATATTTGTCAGAATATCGTTTCATGATAATTTATTAAAAAGCTTACACCCAAAAACCGGGATAGCAATAACATGTGGGAATAAGTCTATTGTCAGAGGGAAGTGGTGGTCCAATGTAAGATCTGATTTGGACTTGTGGTTTGTTGTAGGGATGCACATGGGTCCCATCTTAAATAATGATTGACTTTATTTTTTCAGTTTTAGACTAAATAAAATTATATTATTTTTGGATCATATTAAATAAAATCGATTCTAAATCAAATAAAGTCTAAATTTTAAATTTTAATAAATTTTATGTTAAAAAATTAAATTTTTTTATTTAAATTAATTAAAAATATTATACAATTTTATATATTTTGAATACTATGATTTAAAACACATTAAACACATATTTTGAATATTTAATCATCAGAATATGATCTAATAAAAATTGAAGTTGTTCGAATTTTTTGTGAAGAGACGTGAAGTGGTACCTATAAGAGACTCTATTGTTTAAGTTAACAAGAATTTTAAACAGGTTTTAAGTAAATTAAAGTTAAAAAATATTTGAGGTAGTAGGGGATATATATAGCATTAAAGATAAATTATCTTTAATGACTTATCCACTTATCTTGGTAAGTGTTATTCTCTTCTTTTTATTTAAGGGTTGTTGAGATTCCATATTTAAGTGGATGAATATGTTTGTAGTTATCGTTAGACTTTGGCCACCAGATCAGATGTAAAAAATCGGATGTGTCTGTAGGAGGAGTTTGGATTCTGATAGTTGAGCCTTGCCTATTTTTAGGTTGGACTAAGTTAGCTACCAAAGTATGAACAAGGCACAATAAAGAATACATATATTATTATAACGATAGCGGTGGAAAAATGGGATAAATTTGCCAATTTAAACTGCCAAAAAAGTAGATCGAAACAAGATTTTGAGTCCACTAAATTTTAAAAATCTGTCAAAACTATGGACTAGAACGGAGCAAGACGGGCTGGTTGGACGAGCTGTCATTCTTTTTAGGTTATTTTTAAAAATAAAAAATTGCAACTGGATTAGGATTGTGAAAGGTCTCGTTTGAGAAGCTTTAAAAGTAATTTTTTTAAACTTTTGACTTATAAAAAGTAGTAGTATTAATGTCTTATACAATTTTTAAAATCAAATTGTAACTTTCTAAGAAGCTATTTAAGAGTTTATAGAAAAGTTAAAAAAATGACCTTTCTGGTAATACTACTATTTTTTTTATCACATTCCTATAAAATAAGTACTTTTAAAATTAAAAACTCAAATATAAAATAACTTATTTATAAACTACTTTTAATATATAATTATTTATTATTTAAACTATTTTTTTTTAAAAATTTAATTAAACTATTTACTCAAACTGTGCCAAAATCACAAACACAACATCCCTCCCTGAACTCCTTCCTCCGTGAGCTACCTGTTCACCTTTGTCTCTCAAGCTCTCTCGCATTCTCGGAGCATAAGAGGTGGCAGTGGCAATTCCCTCACACCAACGAAGGCGTCTCCCTCTCTCACAGCTCTCCTTCTCGTCACTGGCCCTCTCTGCATCACGTCTGTGTCTCCCTCACATTTCTGGCGACGCTCGTCTCTCACAGTTCTGCCTCGTCTCTATCTCCTTCATATTCACAGCAGCGCGCTCGTCTTTTCTTTCTCACAACTCTGCCTCGTCTCTGTCTCCCCTCGTTTCATGTTTTCATATTGATTTGCTTGGTGAATGGATCCATCAATGGTTGATGATGATAGAGTTTAGCGTGTAGCTGGTAACTAAGGATTCTCTTTTATTTTTTTTATATAAATTTAGTCTCTACTAATTCGTAGAATAGTTGTCGAATAAAAATATTTATAGTGCTTTTGGGTAGAATTTCTTGTTTCCTTTTGAATTATAATGTATAGGGTTTACAGTCATATTGAAATGAGTTGGTATAACATGACGAACTCCATCCATGGTAGGCTTGTATTATGATATGATATGTTGTTGTAAAAGATCAGATGCTTACTTTTCTACCTTAAATTTCACTTGGTATCCTGTTTCGGTGGAATTTATTACTGCACCTAATTACCTATCGTATTTGCTATAGCAATGTAATAGGCTAATAGCTACGTCTGAAAGTTGAATTGACCTAAAAAAAAGGGTTGTGAATTGTGTTTAGCTTTTTAGAAAGTTCCAACAAAAATATGGGTAAAAAGCTTTGCCCAATCATTGCTTAAACCTAATATGCACTAACATGAGTGGAAATGCTTTCTGCACCCTGTTATGCTTAACTTGTTTCAGTTATGTCTTCGAACAATGGTTAATTATCACTTGTGCTTAACTTGTTTCAGTTATGCTTTGATATGGATTTATGTATGAATTATGTGTTTGTATTTTATTGTTGTTGTGTATGAGACTTAAGTTATTATGGTTACAAAAATGTTATTTGTACACTAAAATCAGTCATTAAAATCAGCCACTAATATATTTGTGTATAAATATATGTAGTTTAATTTATTTTCAATATGTATTTATATTATAGCATGTATTTTAATTTTGATGTACACGTAGGATAACTCTAATATTGTGATTTAACATATTATTTTTGGATGTTTAAAAAAAAAGAAAGAGCATGATAGTGACTTGAACCCATATTAGTTTGGCAAGGTGGGCCATATTTGGGAGGATTTGACGGTGCAGGTCGGCCCACTTTGTCACCCCTAAATACTCGTATTATTCTATTCGGATGGTTAATTAAATAAAAATGATTTAAATTTTTTAAATTAAAAAAAACATTTTAAAAATTTTAAATTATTTAAAATATGTAAAACCTTTTGATATGTTGATATAATAGTATTCGTAAGTATAAAAAATTTAATTCTAAAATAAAAACAGTATTTATAGTATAATTTAGATTAATTTACAAAATAAAAATTAATATAATTTATTACTATTTAGATCGATATATTTGTAATTTCTTCCTATTGCTATTGATGAATTATTTCAATGGCAGAACCTTTTATTTTTGCTGATTGACATTCCCAACGTGAATTGTTTTTTCTTATTGACGTTTTCAACATAAATTAAAAGTGTATCCGTTGGCATTAGTGGATTATTAAAATTAGAAACGGTTTTTAATTTCACTTTAATTTGAGGTTCCAACGGTTTGGAGTAGTGGATTACCATTTTAAAATTGGATTAACACCAAACTATTTTAAATTTCAACTGTCTAAGTAGAATAATATAAGTACATAATATTATAGTTTTTTTTTTACCAAAGATAGGAGACTCGAATCCGCAACCTCTTAATTGAGTATGGGGAGACTATGTCATTTAAGCTATTACTCATTGGCTACATAATATTATAGTTAAATCATTACAATAATATACTAACATTAAACTCATTGTACTTAAAATCCCCAATTTATGTACAACTTTGCAGTTGTGTCACTCGGGATACATTCAATTTTTGTAAAATTATAGCTTAATTGGTAATTAAGTACCTAGGATATGTGTTTAATATTTTAATGTGTTTTGGATCACAATATTCAAAATGTATAAAAACAATAATAATTAAGTCAATTACACATTAATCATTCAAATTTCAAAAGACAATAAAAACAAATCTAACAACCAACACAAGATTAGCATAATAATCATTTATAGTGTCATACCAATTAATAACAGCAAAATATTAAATAGTAAACAATAACAAAACTAAAGTCATTCGATTCGTAGCTTGCTCTTAAAGTTATAAACTTGATCTTTATTGTGTGGATGTGTTAGTAACATTTGTATGTAAAAATTAGTCTCTCAAAATTATTACATGAATTTTTGACCAAATATTTTTCAACATCTGATTTGTTATCTGCATTTGTGTTTTTCTCTTTTGTTTTTTTTTTCACAAATTCACTCTATTTTCAGTAATACCCTTAGCATTAGTCACATGAGGAGTGTTAAATATTGATTTAGAAATTCACAAGTTAAAAGCTCAAATTTGTCATAAATAACTCTAAACTGGAATTCAACACCCTTTAAAAATTTGTAAGCTTTAATTTTTGCTCATCACCTAAGTTACCGGTGATAAAGCACCTCTCAAATTTGTTTGCCCAAATCTCTTCCTGAAATAGGCACATAATTGGGTTCTAGTCATTGATGTTCTGAGTCTTATAACTTTAGAATTATTTTGATTTTTTCAGATTATTTTTCACTGCTTCAAGAAATTGATCATTGAATTTCCATAATCCTTCTTCATATCCTTGTTTTGGAGATTCTCCTTCTATTTCCAAAAGATTTAAATATCTTAAATTCATTAATTGTAACTACATTTTTTTACCACCACCACTTTTGTTTTGAACTTTACTTTTTATTACTCAATTTTTTTCATCAAAATATCCTTCATACAAGCATACAAGTTTAAGCACTTAAACAAAGAAAAAGAAAAAAAAAAGAAAATAGAGAGTGCTATGCATAAAAAAAGAAAAAGAAAAAAAAACAAAAAAAAAAATAACTAACCATCAGAAAAAAACATTCATCTTACCTAAGTTACTTATTTATCATCACTACTTTCTTCATCTTTAATCTATATTCTTCTTTTATCCAGAGACTCATGGTGTTACCAACACTAAACTTAAAGTTTAACAGAATTTTAAACACAAATATTTTAAATTATATGAGAAAGTTTGTGTGCACGAAAAAGATATTAACACATTTTATTAGTAATTGTAATTTCCTCTAAGTAGAAGGAAAAATATGTGATAAAGACTGTGTTGCAACTTTTATTTTTATCAATATTTGAATACAAATATTTGTTTCAATTTTATTTCTAGTTCAAGTCCTGGGTAATAAACAACTGAAAAGATAATTCATAATAATCAATACTTGATCAACAAGAGGATGAACAATAAAGAGCATAACTAGAAACTGTCGTTAAAAACAAAATGAAACACAAGCCATAAAGTCAGAGGCCTAAACACCAAACTACAATTTAACCTTGCACAAAGATCTTTGGTTCCTCATTTCTACCTCCTTGCACAAACCTTTGACCAGTGGGTGCTGACCTCTTATACGATACTCTTCTATTCTTTTGACTACTCTTAAATTGCTGGGTAGGCACTTCATTCTAACCTGTTTGCGGAGTTGGACCCATTGCATCGTTAACTCCACTTTCAGGTTGTGTTTCGGCTTTAATGTGGTCTTCGGTGGGCTTTGGGGATACATTAGGAGGTGGGACTTCTACTTGACTTTGCTACTAAGTGGTGTTTTGGTTGATGTTTGAGAAGTTGGGTGGTGGCATTAGTTGGTTTGTAAGAACAGGAATAGAAGATGCTGGTTTTTGGCTTTGATTGCAACTTTTGTTGGTTATATTTTTCTTATTTCCTTTCTTAACATCTATCTTTTTTTTTTGGGGTAGGCTTTCTATGGATTGTCATCTTACTTCCTTTTTTGGAATTTCTTGTGGTATAGGTTGTTCAACGGTATCAGAAATTGGGTTTGGCTCATCATCTACAACATCTACCACTTCAACTTTTTCAAGTAAATCAACAGTATGATCCCAATAAATATGACATATTCTCCCATTTTTAATAGAAAATTATACTTCAGACTACATCAATGTCAAGCTTAATTAAATACAAACCATTGGATATTTTATTTTTTGCCCAATAAAAATTCTTGAAAGAAAAATATAACCATAAAAAATATAACCAAATTCTTAAATAATTCTACCATAAAAAATATATTCAGAGTTTCAACATTCATCCTAAGAATCACAGCAACCATCCTTCAAATATATTTCAAAACTCCATTCATGTTTTTCTCAAATCGTTCCTTGTGATGGTACACAAAAATTATATGATTTGCCATTTGTTTATCGAAAAATTTTTAATTAAACTATAAAATAACCAAATTGATACAAGTAATTTGTACATGTTAGAATATAATTAGGATCAATTAGCATTATTTAACATATCTGAATATTTATTATAGGATATTACGTTTTTATTATTACGATTCTCTTAGCACCTATAAATACCCTTTTATATTGTATCATTCGAGACAACTTGAATAGACAACTTGAATATCTACTTAATATACTAAAACTGGGTTTTCTCCCGACTAATGAAAGTGAGGTGTCACTTTCTTGTGAACCCATTTTTTCTCCTTATAATAATTTAATTAATAAAAGAATAACTTGTATGCGTTGTTTTTCTTTTTTTAATATAGTGTTAATTGTATTAACTATAAAATAGTTATTTAATCTACTTTTTTCAATAAATCAGGTATATATACTCAATATGACCATAAATAATCTAGTAATACTTAAATCTACCAACAAAGTTTTATATGTTGGTTTACTGTGAAGTAAGAAAATATCAAAATCAGCTCAAAATGAAGAACAATTAACCCGTGCCATACCATGCACGTGATAAGATTAAAGTTGTTATTTAAACTTGTATTAACCTGTGCCATGCACGTGATAAGATTAAAATTATAATTTTAAATTATTTTGTTAAGATTAATTTAAATTATAATAATTTGATTAATAAAAATATAATATGTTATGATTTATTTGTTTTTTCTTAATCTAGTGTTAAATATATTAATTCTAAAATAGTTATTAATTGGTTTTAGTAATCTACTTTCATCAATAAATCAAACATATATACTCAATGTGACCATAAATAACTTAATAATACTTAGAGCCACCAACAAATTTTTATATGTTGTTTTACTGTCAAGTAAAAACATATCAAAATTAACTCAAAATAAATAATAAATTATTAGAGAATTCTAATACACAAAATTCTCTAATAAACAATAAATAATTTAAATCTACTAAAACATAACTCAACACTTTTCTTTGATGCCTGCAAAATATATACTTAAAATAATATTATATCAATGTTAGCATATAGTTTTACAATCATCGACCGTATTTACTATACATGACTCCTTCTTAAAAGTTATTCTACACACGTGTGCAGTCGAATTTTATCATTTATATTATAAATTAATTAATTAAACTAACTGATATAATGAATTATAATTAATTAATTGGTATAAATTATAATAAATTATATGATATTAAAAAAATAAAATGAATACAAAAAATAAAAAAGAAATAGAAGAATAGAAGACTACAATAAAATAAATTGAATGTGAGTTTTTTTTCTTTTTACAAATTTTATATCACATCCGCTTCAATAATAATAAATAAAAATACATCAACTTAATATTTAAGAGAAAATGATGAGATAAAATCATAACACAATTCTAAAATAAAAGCTTAAATTAAACCATAATATCATTGCACAACACAAATTAAAAGTAATTTCACACTACAATATACCACACAAATAAGTAAATAACTTAAGCTTAATTACGGATTTTTTACGGATTTTTTTTTTTATGTATACATGATAACACCATGGTCTATAAATACTTAATGGATAACATATCATATATTGCTCTAAATGATGAGCACATGAGTTGAAGAGTGTGTGCTGATTTGTGTCCATGATAGTTGCCTTGTGACGACGCCTCATAGGAAGAAAAAAAATTGTTGTATTTTGATTAATATCAATATCAATAATTAATTCTTATAATTATTTTTGTACTACTAAAGGCTACATATAGTATTTTTTTTGTAGAATAAAAAAGATTGTGATTCATAACATTTTCGTAAAGTTATATCGTATGGATACAAGATTAATTAGATAACAAATTGAATTTTAATTAATATGTTTTATTTTCTATTCATTTTTTTATTAATTTTTTTACTTTTTATATTTACAGTAAATATTGAATGTAAAAAAAAATATTGAATGTTATCTATTTTATTTATTTAGAGTCATAATTAAATTTGATATAATTATAGCAAGTATCTAGAATTAATAATGGCATGATATTATAATTTTAAGTTGTATAATATAATAAAAAATATAGCAATTTATGTATGCTTCCTATATAGCAATAATATATATATATATCCTCTTTTAGCTCTTTTCTAAAAATATTGGCATATAATTAATGTAGATAACATATATATTGAGTAAGTATCTCCATTGAAAATATTTGTTAATTATTACCGTGTATAGTTAGTGTATGTGTATATATATATATATATAAGGAGTAATAGTGAATTGTTACAATTATTTATCATCAAAAAAATTCGTACCTCAGATATAAATTTTCTTCTGTTTATTATTTTTCATACCTAAGGGCTACTAACTACGATTCTAAGTGCTAATAGCCTTTATATTTGATTTGTTTTGTAGTGTGATAATAGCCAATATATTTGTTGGTGGATTTAACTATTACTATATTATTTATGATCATATTCAGTATATATGTCTGATTTATTGAAAAAAATAGATTATTAAAACCGATTAATAACTATTTTAGAGTTAATACAATTAACACTAGATTAAAAAAAATAAACAATACATAACATGTTATTTTTTTATTAATCAAATTATTATAATTCAAATTAATTTTAAAAAAATAATTTAAAATTATAATTTTAATCTTATCACGTGCATGGCACGGGTAATTACTCTTGTATATGTTATAAAAATATGATTTGATTCCATTAACTTACTTATTTTTTTAACTTGCCACCTATATTCAGCATGGAATTTTTATTTTTCTAAAATAAATTTAGAAGAGAGAATAGTACTTTTAATTCAATCAATTATTTTTTAATTTATTTTTTGAATTCAATAAATCAAATAAAATTAATTATACTAATTATTTGTATTGACTAATTGATTTGATTAATTCTTAAAAATATTTTTATTTAATTTATTTTATTTATTTAAATATAACTAATTAGTTATTTAATTTTATTAGGATAAATATCAAATTCTATTTCTAATATATAAATACAAAATTTTATTCCTTCCATTTTTTATTTTACCACTATAAAAGACGATATATGCTAGAAGAAAATATCATTTATTTACCAATTACTCTTTCATTGGGTAGCTTTTACAACAATTCTTTTTCTTCCTATGAGACGTCGTCACAAGAAGGCAACTATCATGGACACAAATCAACACACACTCTTCAACTCCCGTGCTCATCATTCAGAGCAATATATAATATGTTATCCATTAAGCATTTATAGACCATGGTGTTTCATGTATGCATAAATTAAAAAAAAATTTATAATTAAACTTAAGTCATTTACCTATTTGTGTGGTATATTGTAGTGTGAAATTACTTTTAATTTGTGTTGTGCAATGATATTATGGTTTAATTTAAACTTTTATTTTATAATTGTGTTATGATTTTATCTCATCATTTTCTCTTAGATATTAAGTTGATGTATTTTTATTTATTATTATTGAAGCGGATGTGATATAAAATTTACAAAAAAAAAAAAATTCACATTCAATTTATTTTATTGTAGTTTTCTATTCTTCTATTTTTTTTATTTTTTTATTCATTTTATTTTCTTTTTAAATATCATATAATTTATTATAATTTATAGTGCAAATCACAGTAATAAACCAAGGGAAGCAAAATTTTACACAAATCCGACAAATCAAAATCTGCTTCATGAATCCACCAATGCACATTTATATGTAGTTCGAACCAGCCTGATTCGAACTTCATTCCCTTTGCTTTTACTAATCTATTATCTAACTATTATATAAAATTAAAATCGTATTAATGAATTTAATATTAAAGTTAATTTAGCTTTTTATTATTTAGAGTGTTTTTTAATCAATAATTTTATACTCTTTACTCTTTTTTTTTTTTCAGTGTCATTTTGAATTTTAATTTAGTACTCAAAGGTAGTGAAATTCCATTGATACTGAAATAAAGTTACAAAAAGGTCCATAGGGTAGAATAAGTAAAATAATGTGATACCCACATTGCAACATCCAAATGAAACAACTTAAGATTCTCTTCTAAATTTATTTTAGAAAAATATCTTTATTAATAATTATATTACAATATTACAATTAGCATTTAATGAATAATGCATAATTATAATAATTTAGAAAAATAAAATAAAGTCCAGTAATTTATCTTCCGACTGCACACGTGTGTAGAATAACCAATGTTCTGAAAATCGGTTCGAACCAGCCGGTCGAACCGGAAACCGCTGTTAAATACGGTTCGAACAGATAGTAAAACTGCCAGTTTTAAAAATCGGAGTTGAACCGCCAAACCGGTCGGGAACCGGTCGGTCGAACCGAACCGTGACCCGGCCGGTTTTTTAAATTTGGGCAAAACGTTGCGTTTTGCATGCTGAGAGTGAAAGGGCCAAAAGAGAACCCTAGTCACCCAAAGGCACAGGCCCACTCCTCTCCTCTCCTCTCGAGCCTCAGCCTCCACTCTCACCTCTCACGTCTCCAGTCTAACTCACCTCAAGCTTCCGGCGCAACTTCCGTCGAGCCACCGCCGCCGTCACAACTTCCGTTGTGCTAACGTCAGCTAGCTCTATTCGCGCGCAGCCACGAACCGTCACGAAGTCAGCCTTCGAAAATCGCAGCCACCGCAGGGGAGGAGGGAGCCTCTGCTGCGTCGCCGTCGTGCCTCCATCGCTGCCAATCCATCATCGCCGCTGCTAGGGTTTGTTGGAGCTGCGCAAAGCCATCGTCGTCGCTGTCACGTGAGGAAGGAAGCATGAGAGACCAAAGCTGCGAGAGAGGAGAAGTCACCCCGCCGAAAGCCGCTGCTGAAGAGTCCATGATAAAAGCGTACTTGATTTTCTGGATTTAGAGTTATTTTTTATTGAATTTTTGGATTTGAATTTTGAATTCGTGCTTGATCTGCAATTTCTGTCTAATTCTTCATATTGTTGTTGTGGTTGAAATTCAAAATTGAAATCTGATTCTTCTTCTTCGTCAATTTCATATCCTGGATTTGTTGATTTGTGAACTGATCTTGTGAAATTGAATTTGTGATCTGTTGTTGGATTTGTTGCTAAATTGCTTGTTGAATCTGAATTTGCATTGATTTCGGCCTTTCTTTTTTCTTGAATTTCTGTTGATGCTGCTGCGAGTCTTGTTCTGTTGATAGCTGAGATTTGGTTGCTGTTGTTGCCTTAGTCTAGCTTTAATCTCTTCCCACTCAATTTTCCAGCAGCAATTTCGAATGTTTTCAAATTGGCAAATGGATTGAGCGCCTTCCATAACTGAAACCATCTTAGAGCTTTTCCTTTCAAACCTCTTTCCACCTCTATGAATATCTGCTCCTCAGGTGTCTATCGATAACCATCTTTCCCATTGAATATTGGAAATGTATTTTCAGATTGTTGAGTTATTTGTTTTTCCATGAAAAATGGAAGAAACCTCTCAGCGGGAACACCAATGTTAGAACTCCTTCCATGAATTAGGGAGAGAAACTCCAAATTGAACCAAGTTCAATATCAATTCATTAATTCCTTTAATACATTGATAAAATTCTTATCTATATTCTTTAAAGACTAAGTAATTCTATTGGGCATAACTAGTACCCTTCCTAATATTATTAAATAGTAACATGTAGTGGCCACATGAATATCTGAAGTATGCAAAATCAGCATAGGATGCTGTTGCTGATGTTCTCAGAGCAGGTGTTTTATGAATAAGAGATTGATGGTTAACTGAATTCAATTTTTGTGCTGTTGAATAAGGCAAGGGATTATGAATATGAATGAATGTGATAAAATTGTGAATATGAATAAATATGATTGATGACAAACTTGGATGTTGGCATTTTATGTTTAGTTGGTTCTTTTTGTTATTTGACTTGAGTTTGTATTTGAATGAGATCATAACATTCTGGTTTTATTTTGGATGATATTTTAAAGTTTATATTAAACTATAATTATGTTTTAATGTATTTATTTATATTTTATTTATTATTTTATTATAAAACGGTTTTTTCGGTTCAACCACGGTCGAACCGGTTGAACCTATGAACCAGTGAACCAGTAACGAAAACGGTTCGATGACCGGTTCGATTTTCAGAACCTTGAGAATAACTTTTAAGAAGGAGTCATGTATAGTAAATACGGTCTATGATTGTAAAACTGTATACTAACATTGATATAATATTATTTCAGATATATGTTTTACAGGCATAAAAGAAAAGTGTTGAGTTATTTTTTAGTAGATTTAAATTATTTATTGTTTATTAGAGAATTTTGTACATTAGAATTCTCTAATAATTTATTATTTATTTTGAGCTAATTTTGATATGTTCTTACTTGACAGTAAAATAACATATAAAAATTTGTTAGTGGGTCTAAGTATTATTAAGTTATTTATGGTCACATTGAGTATATGTGTTTGATTTATTGAAGAAAGTAGATTACTAAAACCAATTAATAACTATTTTAGAGTTAATATATTTAACACTAAATTAAGAAAAAACAAATAATACATAACATGTTATATTTTTATTAATCAAATTATTATAATTTAAATTAATCTTAACAAAATAATTTAAAATTATAATTTCAATCTTATCACGTGCATGGCACGGGTTAATACACTTATACTCAATAATAATACACAAATTCTTTCTCCAATTTAGTTTCTTATTTATAAGAATACACAAATTAATATATTTTCATATCATAACTGAACCCTGCTTATCAAATGTGAACACTACTTATCAAATCAGTTGACCCAACGGTCAGTGTGATCACGGTAAGAGTACCAGAGACTTGAAAAACGAGTCCACTAATGCATCTGCAACAATCATATAATTCTCCTTTGTGTATAAAGTAGATGATCCTTCTTCTAGCACAAAGCATTATAAACACTTTACCCATAAATTGTCTACGCCATGTGAGATTTGTGAGACTTCAAAATAATAAAATGTAAAATTAATTTCAAAAGCACAATGACAAGATTTTCAACCAGTCACCTCCATATTAGTAAGCCAAATAGCCTCTTAGACTATTTTTAAGGAACCACTTTTATTTTTATTTAATTTATTATATATTATACTTGTCATCGTAAAATTTGTAACCACTTGCAATGCATTGATTTTTCACAAACCAAACCATAAAATTTGTAACAACTTTTCATGCACTAAATCAGTGAAGTAATTTTTAAAATAAATTAAACTCACTTCAATTATTTTTTTTTTATTCAAAATATTCAAAATTGATATCAAAAACACATCTAAAATTAAATAAACAACATAAACACAACTAAAATTATGTATTGACACATCTAAATTATTGGCATTGTGGTTCTAAATTGCATATTGGACAAAGAAAACTAGACTCAAATACACATCCAAAATTATAAGAATACATTCTAAATATTTTATCTACACATCTAAAATTTATGTAACAAAACTTATATATAGACATGGAAACATAATGAACAACATAAACACATCCAAATCAAACATATGAGTGCAAAAAAAAAATTATAATCATAAACACATTTAAAAAATGAAAAAAAAATATAGACATTTCTAATATTATGCGTACATTAAAAAAATAAAACTTTTTATTAAACAAACAAAAAAAGGATAACATATTTTTAGGAATAAATTCAACCAAAATTTGTTAGAATCGTACAAGCAAAAATACCGGAGACAGGGGAAGGTGCGCATCGACGGAAAAGGTGCGGGAGGAGGGGACGGTTGTGTGCAGCACGAGGGAGGAGACCATAGACGGGGAGGCGCGCATCAACGGAAGAGGCATGGGGTGTGTGCGCGGCGCAGCGGAGTTGCACGTCGCTGAAGGAGTAGATCGTCGTAGAGGAGGTACGTGACGCGAGAGAATATGAAAGCGGCCACGTATGAGGAGGAGAGGCGCTGCAGCTCTGAATCTTTACCGAGGGAAGGTTTACGAGTAAAAATCTAATTTGGAATATTTAAGATTTTATTCGGAATTTGTTAGGAGTTTATAACATTTAAATTTAAAATTTTGAATTTTAATTCTAGTTAATCTATTTTTTAGATTTATATTTAATTTTAAAAAAATAATAATAAATCTAATATATTTGTTTTAGTTTTTTTAAATTAATATAATAATTAATAAATTAAAAAAACTGAATAAAAGATTATTTTTAAAGGATATCTAGTCATATTGTAATTATAATGATCTTTATTATTGCACCATTTTTATTTCACCCACATAATTATTTTTTATATTCTTTAAACCTTTCTTCTTCTTCACATCACTTTATCTGGCCATTGATGTTGATGTAGATAATGCCACTATTATTTTAAAGTTTGTTTCTTCTAGTAGTCATATTTTCTTCCTAGCATAGCTCCATCTTTACATGCCATCAAAGTTGACGTTGATAATGCTGCTACACTTCCGACTTTGGTTCTTCTACCCGACCCTCCTTCTTCTTCACACGGACTTTATCTATTCGGGTATGGATGTTGATGTTGATGATGCCATTGCCATGTTTGACCTTATATAAAATTAAGTTTTTATTCACACACTTTTGCTTAAACAATAAAATGTAACACCTTCTCATCTATTTAAGTTGTTAACGCACTTAAGCTATCGACTTTGATGAACAAAACAAAAAAAACCACCATTTAATTTTTAATAATATTTCAAGATGGAGCAATAATGATGATCAAGAACAGTGAGAAACTGGTTATGAACAAAGTCTTTTAAAATGGCTAATGATAAAAAAAATACTTTAATTTGAAGGTTAATCAGTTATAAGATTGTGAAGGAAGACACTAAAACTTCAATGTTAAAGGCAGAGATGTGTTGTCATCAAGCAATATTTGTGGTGGCTTCTCATTAGCATCGCATGGCATCATAAAAAATCATTAGTTTGGAGAGATGGGAGTTTCTTAAAGATATAGAGATGGAGTGATACGAAGAAGAAAAATTACTTAGCAAAACAAGAGAAGAGACAAAAATGATGTGTGTTAAATTAAACAGTCATAAAGATAACTATAATTATCACAGTTAAAATTAAAAAAAAATAAACAAATGTACACATAAATTTTTATACCGTGGATAAATATACTTGAAATTTTTTAATAAGTCATTTGTATATACAAAGATAAAATCGATTAAAGATAATCTTTTTTTCTTAAATATGTGTTTGTTGCTACATTAAATGAAATAAGTTGCCAAATCATTTTTTAATTATTGTGGAAATGATTAAAATTTTAGACCAAAATCTGATTTACTAATTTTTCAGTTGACGAGTGCAATTTAAATTTAATAACTAGAGATTAGAGGGTGAGTTTTAGCATGAGGTTCATCTGAAAAGGATAATGGACTCATGGTTCGCTTTGTCATTGCTCTTGAGACATGTGTCATGGAATTGACACAACAATAAATAAGAGAAAATGACAAATAGGTCCCTGACTTTTTGGCCCGTGGACATTTTCGTCCCTGAGCATTTGAAAATACTTTTAAATCCCCGACCTTAGCAAATTTTGGACGGATGAGTCCCTCCGTGGAATTGCCTCCGCCGGACCCATCGGAGAAGTCTGATCTGGCTCCCCTGAGGATGACGTGGGACGTCTGGGTGACAGCTGGACTGCTGAGTGGAAAGCTCAAATCGAAAATTGGACAACGAAGTCCCTACACCACTAAACTACGTCTTTTTGCCACCCTACCCTTACAAAGTATATTACAATACCCATTACACTCACATCTCCCTTTCTGAATTACAATTAACCCTAAGGAATACCAACGTTCATCATACTCTGTTTCTCCCTCCAAAAAGATCACTACCCAGAGCTGAGACGTTCGCCGTGTGGAGTGGCTGTCGAAGCGGCGTCCATTGTTGTCTGAGTTGCTGGCTTGTGGCTTCGTCACCGAAGGTAAGAACTCTGTACTGTAGCGTAGTTAGTGGATTGTGAGGTTAAATATCACTGCAAGTATGAAGTATGATATGAATGGATTGAGCGTGCATGTTGATAGAAGTTGTGAAAAAAGTAATCGAAATTTTCGGTTGAAGTTAAATCACAGTTAGGGCACAGAAATTTTCTCGGTTATTTTTCGTTTTGGATGTTGAAGGTTCCTGCCTTTTAATATGTGAATAGAATAATTTTCGATCATTGTTTACAGTTTTTCATTTTTCTTGTCTCAGATGGTTGATGTGTTTGTAGTGCCCGTGTTCCACCATGGAGGTAATTTTGTGAGAGAGAGTAATGGTTGTCTGGTTTACAAAAATGGGAAGGTGGAGAAGTTTCCTGAAATGGACCTGGACTTCATTAATTTCGGAGACTTGATCACACTGTTCAAGGGCTTGGGGTACCAATCATACAAGACAGTTTATTGGTATGATCCAATGAGTCCTGATATTGAGTCTGGGCTGCATATTCTCACTGGGGATGCAGGGATTAACGAAATGCGAGAGAACAAAATGAAGAATACAGAGACTGACGAGTTTTACCTATACTTTGACCACCCGGTTGATGAACCTGAGATTGTGGAGGATGCTGGAAAGCAAAGTAAGAGTCCTGATGAGGGAAAGGTTTTGGTGGATGACCAGAGTTCGTCATCTGATGATGGGTACGAGAGCACGGAGGATGAGCCCTAAAAACCTCCACCTCCCGGGTTTGAAAGTGACAGTGATGATGATGATACAAGTGCTGATGATGAGGGTAGCAAAAGGCAGAGAGTAATGAAGGGAAAGAAGAAAGCTGTGTCTCCAAAAAAGACAACTGCAAACAAGACAGGTGCTAAAAGAAAGAGGAAGACGTGGAAGAAGATGGGACAAAGCAGTGGACCCAATGAGCAGCAGACCAGAAATTATGTTGGGCTTGATCCTAATGTGCAGCCCAACAGAGGCCCACAGCCCAACAGGGACCAAGATGTTAGGTTCTATGAGAGCTTGATGCAAGATGATGATGATGACCCGGTATATGACTATGAATCTGAGACTTTACATACACCTATTTCATCAGATGATGAATCTAGCAAGCATAAATTCCCTGAGTTTGATGACGATTATGAGCATGGAGATGGGAGGTTTGAGTTAGGGACAAGGTTTGCCACCATTGACAGATTTAAGGAAATTGTAAAAGACTCATTCATTGCTGAGGGTAGGGAGCTTAGGTGGATTAAGAATGACAAAGAGAGAGTGAGGGTGGGATGCATGGATGATGAGTGTCCGTGGCTGGTTCATTTATCATACAACAAGTCTCTGCAATACTACCAGGTTAAGACTTACAAAAATGACCATACATGTGCAAGGGACATGGGAAGTAATGCGGCTGATCAACATTGGATTATTTTAAAGGTTGAGAAGAGAATGAATACACAGCCTCATATGAGGACAAATGAGGCTATTGACTTTCTCAGAGAAGAATACTCACTCACTGCACATCCAAAAATGGTGTACAGAGCAGTTAGAGAGGCAAGAGAGAGAATCATGGGTAATGAGAGGGAGCAGTATGGTAATGTTAGAGATTATTTGTTTGAGATATTAAGAAGCAATCTAGGGTCTAGGACAGAGTTGTCTGTCACTCCTGTACCTCAATCCCCCCTATTTTTGAAAAGCTTTACATATGCTTAGAAGCATGCAAACAGGGGTTCAAAAGTGGGTGTAGGCCATTGATACATCTTGATGGCTGTTTTCTGAAGACTTATTATGGTGGCCAACTCCTCACAGCAGTGGCACAGGATGCCAATAACCAATTTTACGTGGTTGCCTATGGAGTAGCTAGGTCTGAAACTAAGGAATCCTGGAAGTGGTTCTTGACTCTTCTCGAAGAGGATTTGAGGGATGTGCAGACTCATGGTTGGAACTTCATGTCCGACCAACAAAAGGTAAACTTCATAATTGCTTAGTGTTAATGATTACTATGTTATTTCCTAATACATCTATCCACCTGCTGGTTTAGTTAGTATGAATGAGTGCTGTGTTAGTTAATATGACTGTATGAATGCGTGCTTTATAGTGTGTAAATGAGTGCTGTGTTAGTTAATATAACTTAGTGAATGAGTGCTTCAGTTAGTATGAATGAGTGCTTTAGTTAGCATGAGTGAGTTCTGTGTTATTTAATAGCACTTAGTGTATGAGTGCCTTAGTTAGCATGAATGTGTGCTTTGGATGCACTACTGCTGTGTTACTATGAATGCACTACTGTTGTGTTACTATGAATGCACCACTGCTGTTTAAGGTTATTTTGTTGTTGAATACTAGTTTGATTACAGAAAGATGGTATGATGACTGAATTAATACTTGATTTATTTGTTAAACTGATATGCAGGGACTGCTACCTGCTTTGAAGGCAGTTATGCCAAATGCCCATCACCGGAACTGTGTGATGCACATTTGGAAAAATTTTATCAACCGGTTCAAGGATCTCTATATTCGGGAGGTGGTTTGGGACTGTGCTAAATGCACCACCATACCAGAATTTAAGGAGCAAATGGAAAAACTGAAGCGAATCAACCAGGGTGCATGGGAGTATCTATCGAAGTTTGAGCCAGCCATTTGGGTGAAGGCCTACTTCTCACATGGACCAAAAGTGGACAACCTCACAAATAATATGTGTGAGGTGTTCAACTCGAAGATTGTAAACTACAGAAGCAAGCCTATTCTCACAATGTGTGAAGAAATAAGGTGCTATCTGATGCGGAGGATGGTCAAGCATAAGCAGTTGCTACAAAATGTTTCTGGGAAGCTCGCACCTGTTCAGCAGAAGAGGCTGGATCGTCTTATTAGGCCCAGCAACAAGTGGGTTGCAGAGTGGACAGGTGACGAAGAACGAAAGAGATTCAAAGTGAGTCATAAGACAACAAAGGTGGATGTGGATCTCATCAAGCAAACCTGCTCATGCAACAAATGACAGTTGACTGGTTAGTTTTAATAGCATTGTTATATCTGTTCTGATTCACTTGGTTTACTGTTATGAATTTTCTGGTTCATTTTAATTCAAGTGCATGATGTTGCTCTGTTATAGGTATGCCCTGTATCCATGCAGTGGCAGCAATAAGGAAAAGACATGATCAACCGGAAGAATATGTGCACCCATGGTTATGCATGGAGTCAATCCATAAAACATACGCATATTCTATTCAACCGGTGCCTAGTCAGGAATTTTGGGCACGGAGTGAGTATTCGAGACCAGATCCTCCCATCATAAAGAGACCAATTGGTAGACCAAAGGTACACAACAGACAAAAGGATCCGGCTGAACCTATGATGCAGCAAGGTGCCAAGCTTAAGAGATCCTTTAAGGTAACTTGTAGTAAATGTGGGTTAGAGGGACATAATTACAAGACATGCAAGGGTGCCCCAGCTAACCCCAACTGGAAACCTAAGACCAAGAAGTCGAAGAAAGGTAGGACAAGTCAGTCATTAGCTGTTCTTCCACTATCACAGTTAGCACCACAGGATGATGTTAGTATTGTATTTATTCTTAGTAATCTGCTATATTGGTGTATCTCTATGTTTAGTTAGATATTTCAGGATTCATATAGTAATGAGTAACAGTGGTCAACCTAAACTTACAGGATGCCCCTAACACCCAAAGTGCTCCAACTAGCGAGGCAGCTACTAGCCATGCTGCATCTACCCAGGCTGCATCTAGCCAGGTTCCAGATGTAAGTATAATATGTAATGGTGTTATGTTAACCCTTTAAACAGTTATTTTACCTAAGTCTCATGAATACTAGCTTATGTATCACAACCAGGTTCCAACTCCCGTGGCAGACCAACCCCAGCCAGGTCGTGTAACTAGACGTACACCATTTAGGCCTCCACTCCAAGTTCCATCCACAGCTCGCGAAACATTTCAACCAAAAACTTCAAAGATCAGGCCCAAACAGAAGATATTCAAGCCGCCTGCCCCACTTTGCGCCACGTCACTCCCACCTCTAAGTCAGCCTACACTACCACAGCCTCAACCATCTCAAGTCAGGCCAGGACCGAGTATAGTAGCTTCCAAGGAGACAATGGCAGCAGCAAGCACAGCAACAACAAGACTGTTCAAGTTCATTCCTAATCCACCATCCATCAATCCAAAGACATGAAGAAAAATGACATCTTGGGCAGCGCACTATGCCTTGTAATAGCATTTAGGAAAGTTGAATGTGATTACAATGTTTTTTTTGGGAGAGTTAGTGTCTTTTTGAAGAAGCTCTTAGGCTTTTATAAACTATTGCAATCTTGTTAGGTGATTGAGGCTTACTTTTGTGATGTTAAGCTTCATAATACTATAAACTTGAGCAGATTTGTTCTCTTTGGGCAGCTTTTAGAAAATGTGCCTGTCGCAAAGATGTTTACCAAACTATCAATATATGTTATGTGGTTAAGTATACAACTTTGATGCCTACTTTACTCAATCATTCAAGGCTTCTTCACATATTGACAACATAATTTCAACACCCAGTTGATATCATAGCTTTAACTGCATTTAGATAGATAATAGGATACAAATCTTCCCTAAAGACCATGTTTCAATACACAAAAAAAACCAGGAACAAGACATTTTCCAACTCTAATTTCTAAAATTCATTGCTCAGTGACTACATATATAAAATGCAGCCACAACAGCACATACAACAATAACGACACAACAAGCTATTGGGGTTTTTTTCTTCTCCAGCATAGTAACCTTCTCCTCCAGAATAGCAATCCTATGATGAAATCCCTCATCCTCTTCAACAACTTCTGGCTCTTTCTCAACCAGAGGTCTTTTATCGAGGACGCAACCACTGTGACCAATTCTAGCAAGATGCTCATCAACCCAAAGAAAAAACTTGCAGTGCGGTTGGTTACCCTGTCAAATTTCCAAAATAAGGCACCATGTAAAACCATTCCAACGGAACAAAGTTCACAGGTTACTTATCTTACCTTATAGAATGGGCAACCCAGGAAGACTCTGTTTGGGTTCCTAATCGTCCTCGACATATACATAATCGCATAAACTCCACAGAAGCATCTCCGGGCGACATCGTCCTTGAGGTCTCCGTCGTAAAGAACATAAGGGTTTGAGCTTGAAGCAGAATCTTCCTCTCTTACTCTCCTGTGGCTTCTTCTCGACGTTGTTGGTGCTCTATTATCAGCCATGGTTCATGAACGTTGAGCTCCTCACCACTGGCCTCGAGCAAGAAGGGCAATCAATTTAAGAATTAGGGTAGGGTGGCAAAACGACGTAGTTTAGTGGTGCAGGGACTTCGTTGTCCAATTTTCGATTTGAGCTTTCCACTCAGCAGTCCAGCTGTCACCCAGGCGTCCCACGTCATCCTCAGGGGAGCCAAATCAGACTTCTCCGATGGGTCCGGCGGAGGCAATTCTACGGAGGGACTCATCCGTCCAAAATTTGCTAAGGTCGGGGATTTAAAAATATTTTCAAATGCTCAGAGACCTATTTGTCCTTTTCTCTAAAAGAATTGTTTTTGTGATCGAGTCAAATGTCAGTCTTTGGCCACTTGCTTTGTTTTGACTCTCCTAAACTTTATTAATTATTATTTATTACTAAGTTAACCGAAAAAAAAAAGTTTATTGTTGAGTTGTGTTTCGAAAATGTAAAAAAGCAATAATAAATGTCTACTAATATGAGTGAAAAAAATATAGAATAATATTACATGCACAATTTTTTTTATAAAGTCTAACTAAGTTAAATAATAAAATTTAAAAAAATATTAGTCAAAACTAATTTTTGTTATATTAAATTAATTTAATTATGTTCTGGTTCAATTGACAATCTAAACCTGAATTATTTATTATTTTTAACAACGAGATAATTGATGATGAAGGAGAAAGAGAAAAAGAAAAGAGAATAAGAAATTTCAATGAAAAAAGAAGGAGGAAGAGGAGGAGGAAGAGGTGATGTTGATGACGACGAGAACGAGAGAGAAAAATTACGAAAAAGAAGAAAAAGAAAAAGAAGAAGAGGCACGGAAGAAATACGGAGAAAAACATAAAAACGTGTGAATATAAATAACTTGTATGACTTGTATGAGAAAATTCTTGTATGTGAAGAATAACTTAATTTAAAATAATATTAGTCATAACTGATTTTATTATGTTAGACCAACTTAATTAAACTTAATTAACAAAAAGATTTGGATATATAATATTATTCAAAAAATATATTAGAGTAATTTATTAGTTAGTTTTTACTTTGTTGTCTTTTTGTTCTCCCTGTTATTAGTTATTTTTGTATTAGGTTAATTTCTTTAGTAAATCAGTATAGAAAATTTTTTAAGATAGTTAAATTTGTCATGAGCAATTGTAATTCTCAGGATAGAAATACATTTAACTTGTACAACGAGAAACACGAAAATTCACAACAAAAACAGATTTTATATTACAAATTAAAAAATTTTCTGTGAAGTTTCTTAAAAGATTCTTTATCACAGTATATGCTTTTGGAATGTGGGATATTGATATTTTTAACTTGTCAGTTATATATATATATATATTCACTATGTACTTGTTAATTCTTATATATACTGATTTATATATTCTTTAACTAAATAATTGTGAGCCACCAAACAATAAAACTGGTTATATAGAATATTTAAATCTGTATAGACAAAAAATTAAATTTATTTACAACGACTCAACAGTATAATAAAATTTATTGAGACGTTAAATGTTTATTTCAATACATAATAATTATCTAATGAATGATTGTATATAGTGATTATTTATTTCTGCGCAGATATATTAATGACATTGTTGACCAGACTTTTTCAAATATATGTGTCTATATAAAAAGACTACCATGTGAAAACTAATTAATAAGCTNGACCATAACACTTATTTTTGGAGTCTCAATTCTGGAAGACCTAATTCAAGCAAAGCCTAACACCAAAGCCTGAACTGCCTGGGGAAAAAAAATAAGGAAAAAATGTTAATACGTTTTTGTAATTTGGATTTTTGCCTTCAAACATTCATCTATTTCAACATAGGTTCATATTGGAAGCACATACCAAATCCATAAAACCAGATAATGGCAATAACGTGTCCAAAAAAAAAAGGATACTGCTAATAACAAGTCTAAAACGTAAAACCAAGTGGTGTCAATATTGATATAGCGCACCAGGATCCGCTTGATCCTTTCCAGATGAGCCTCATGCTAAAAAGTAAAAACTCACCCATATTAGAGTAGGTATATACTACAAAGTGATTATTCAAAATCATGTGTAGTTGCTAAAATCGAGAACTTGTGGTTTTAGAAATCAAGAACAGTTGAGAAAAAGAGAAAAGAGAAAAGATAGCAGAAGAGGAATGAAGCTAAGGGTGGTGAACCTCACCTTGTAGATGAGCTCAGCTCAGATTACACTTCCTAATTGAGCTAAAAACTATATCTCACTAACTTCTAGTTACACTTCCTAGACTTGTCTCTGCAACTTACATCAGCTTCCTGTATAAATAAATTAAAAGAGAATCTCAGCATGTTACATTAACTACAATGCAAACAATTAATGCAGAGAAATAGACTAACCACATGAAAAGTAGGGAGAAAATATTTAAATACAATACTCAATCAAAACTATGAAATACATTCTTAATTTTTATTTGTCAACAATTAGTCAAATTATCAATATATACGAGAAGATCAGGCTTGATTTGGTAAAGCTTTTTGAAGTGCTTTTGAAAGCACTTAAAATAGAGTTTTTCAAACATGACTTGTACTTATTAAAATTAAAAGGTCTAATATAACTTTATACATTAATTAATATTCAGATTTAATTCTTACATGAATGTCTATTTTTAAAAACTATTTTACCAAATGTACTTGTTGTTTGTGCTTATTAAAAAACATTTCTAATTTAATTTACCAAACATAGATACTACAACTTTTAAAAGCTATATTTTAAAAATTAATTTTTATAAGCTACTTTTGAAAAGTAAAAGTTTTACCAAATCAAATAAAATAAAATATCTTAACAAAAAAAAAATAGAAGCAATATCACTTATGTTTCGATGATTTTATGATAGGCAATAACTTATGATTACTCATGCAAGCAACTTAACAATCACAAATAATTATCTGAATCACAATGTATGCAAATCTTATGATAAAGTAATCACAAAGCAAAACAGCATTATCAAAGTAAAAATGCATCCATACACAATCAACAAAGTCATAACTAAAATGAAATGCCATGAGATACACCATCAAGGTCAGATAAATCATGATGGTCGCAATGTTGGTACCTAATCAGGTACCATCTTACAAAACTTGACTAGATATCTCATGTCACAAGATACAAGCTAGAAATGGATAAATCTTGATGATACCTGCTCTGTTTCCATCACACAACTCTGGACTTCTGTTCCCTGATTACATAATTTTTTTTCACATTGTGGCATAAAAGGTTTGAGACACATTATCTCCCGAGCGTGCCATAAAAGTAATGTAAAACATAAGGCCAGCAACAGCTTGGCTATTAGCCTTGACAAGGTGATCAAACTCAAAACGCGCATTCTACATGGTAATAACAACAACCATTAGTGAATGAGATTATAGTTATAAATTAAAATCGATAAATCAAAAACCATCATAAACTATACATTTTCGTCATTATAGACTTGCAAAGCTTGCTTAGCCATAACGGTCACACGTTGCTCACGTGTCTCATCTATTATCCGATAGGGTCCAATTCCGCCAGCTAATAAGCATCCAGTCTCTGGAACATCGAATCCCTGTAAACAACATAAAAATATTCAAAACCCTAATCAGAACAAATCCCTAAATCCTAAATCCTAAAAAGAATAAAATAGAACAAAATGAAAAAATAAAGTGTGTGTGAATTTAAAAGCACCTTACTGCTGAAGGCCTGTCTGTAATAGTCAAAAATTTCTTCCTCAATCGGCTTCCTAGGAGAGGAAACGTATTCAATCGAATCGTAATCGTCGTCATCATCTTCATTAGAGGAAGTTATTCTCACAATGTAATTCGGTTTATAGTCCACATCCCTAACTCTTTTATCTCCAGCACAAGCCATATCTCTCTCTAAATGTTAATCTGATTTCAGAATCAATCAGCAAATAACACAGAAACAGAAGAGAAGCTCGCGGAGTTTCAATTCAATGATGCATAAAATCACAAATTATGTGGATCGGAGAAGAGAAGGCGGAGGACTTGACTCACCGGAACATATGAACAAACGTATGGGATTCTGCGATCTGATTCTGTTGATTGGTGCCAGGGTTCCTATTATTATTATTATTATTATGAGAAAAGAACAAATCCGTCCCTGACCTTTTTTTTAGAAGACATTTTCGTCCCTGATGATTGCAAAATACAATGATGTCCCTGGCCCTTCAAAATTTTGGACAAATCTATTCCCCCGTTAATCTCAGCCCGTTAGCCCCATCGGAAAGTGCTGAGTTGGCTGCCGTGGCTCTGACGTGGATGTAACGGGGGAACACGTTGGCATGACTTTCTGAAAATAAGACAGATTAGTCCCCAGCCCTCTTAAACGACGCCGTTTCTCCCCCACCCCTCCAAACACAGTTTAATTCTCATATGCAATACCCATAACACCCATGCTTTCTCCTCTGAATTACTGAAAACCCTAGAAGAGCAACGATCAAAGTCCCCCCTGTTTCTCCCTCCAAAAATTGCACTACGTGGAAGAGCAATTGGTCCATCGTGGAGTTGCTGTGGGAGGCCAACAAGGAGGGTTTCGTTGAGGGCGTACTTGCTGTCTTCCTTAGAAGGTAAGATCGTGATCCTTTTCGTTTAAGTTTTAGTTATTGTGTGGGAAGAAAGGGTGAATGCAGTGTGTGTGCCTGTTGAGAGTGTGGAAAACAGGGGTATAATGTAGTGGTTTATTTCTTTTGAAAACGTTGTGTGTATGATTAGTAGGGGGGAACTTATTCGGGCAAAGGGGTTTCGTTCAAAATTTTGGTAACTGTTTATGGACTGAGACGTTGTTGATCATTGGTTAATTTCAGATGGTTGACGTTTTTGTGGTGCCGATTTTTCATCATGGAGGGAAGTTTGTCAGAGGGATTGATGGAGCCCTGGTTTATGAAAATGGGAAGGAAGAGAGGTTCCCTGAGATGGACCTGGACTTTGTGAACTTTGGGGACCTTGTTACATTGTTCAAAGGTTTGGGATACCAGTCATACAGGGAAGTATACTGGTATGATCCCACAAGTAGCGACATTGAGTCGGGTTTGAACAAGTTAACTGGGGATGCTGGGATAAATGCAATGCGAGAAAACATATCGAAGAACCAAAACTATGCTGAGTTTCATATATACTTTGATCATGGAGTAGATGTCCCTGAGGTTGTTGAAGATGCTGGAAGGGATGCTGATGGGGCAGCGGATGTGGAGGTAGATGTGGATGAGATATTAGAGAAACTGAAGACATCCTCTTCATCAGATGACGGGTACGAAAGTACGGAGGATGTGCTGTACAAACCTCCACCAGCTGGAGTGGAGACCTCTAGTTCTGAGAGTGAAAAAGAAGCCAGTTGCAAGAGAAAAAAGAAGCCAGTTCCAAGGAATGAAGTAACTCATGTCTTATCTTATTTTGTGACAAATGTGTCCTGCTGTAAACGTTTTCTTATTACCCAGATATAACTATCTTTTTTTGGGTATTAGCCAGTTTTTTTGGTTACCTGTTTGTGGTTAAGGAAAAACTTGTCACTGGTAGCATGCCATACATGTGCAGACATTACTAGCCAAGTAGTCGTCCTTTTTTTTTTGGGTTGTCAGTTACAATGAACAATGTTTGGGTTCAAAGGTTTAATGCCAGTTACTCAGTGTTTGATTACCTGTGATATTGCCAGCTTTCATTTTCTGCATTACATTGCAATATACAGGATACAAAATTCATACATTTCTAGAAAGAATATGTTCAAATTTTTCCAAACAACACGTAACAAAATTTATCATATTCAACCATCAATCAGTTCTTACAACGTAAAATACCAGCAATCAGGACAATTATAATCACATACATACACCATCTAATTGGATTTTTTTTGGACTCTAAAGCTACAATCCTCTTCTCTAAACAATTGATCTTCTTTTCCATGCCATGCTTCCATTCATGCTCTTCAACGTCACCTAATTTATTCTCTGCCTGGAACCTTGAATCACTCAACCCAAGCCTTCCAATGTGCTCATCTAACCACAAAAAAAATTTGCAATGGGGTTGTCTCACCTGCACAAATTCATTCCACATATATCACCATGAAATCCTGGGTTACCCAAAACCCTAACACTAACAGATTCCCACACAGTTATACATACCTTATAAAACGGACATCCGAGAAATAATCTGTTAGGGTTGCTGCTCGTCTTCGACATGAACATGATGGCGTGTTCTCCACAGAAGCACTTCGGTGACACCCCATCTTTGCCATCCTTCCCCTTAGGACCAGAAGCTTCGGCGAATTGCTCTTTTCTTCCTACACCTCCACACCTTCGGGAGCAAGATGATACCCCATCTGATGCCATGCTCCCTTTCTTCGTTCACCACCTTCACCCTTTCTGTGCAGACGAGGAAATAGGGCAGGGGCGGAGCTACATACTCAGCAAGGGGGCGACGACCCCCTAATTTTAATTTTTTACATGTAAATTATATGTAAATTTCAGTTTAGCTCCCCTCAAAATTTTATTTTAATATTATTTTATTGTATAAATATTTTTAGCCCCCTCTAATATTTTAATACCCCATCCGATGCCATGCTCCCTTTCTTCGTTCACCATCTTCGCCCTTTCTGTGCAGACGAGGAAATAGGGTTCAAGATTTTGAAGGATTGGGGGTGGGGGAGAAACGGCGTCGTTTAAGGGGGCTGGGGACTAATCTATCTTATTTTCAGAAAGTCATGCCAACGTGTCCCCCGTTACATCCACGTCAGAGCCACGGCAGCCAACTCAGCACTTTTCGACGGGGCTAACGGACTAAGATTAACGGGGGGATAGATTTGTCCAAAATTTTAAAGGGTCAGGGACATCATTGTATTTTGCAATCATCAGAGACGAAAATATCTTTTAAAAAAAAGGTTAGGGACGAATTTGTCCTTTTTTCTATTATTATTATTATATCTTTTTATATCTTTGCAGTGAACTTTTTTGGTCTTTTGGAACCGAAT
>NC_029786.2:64844214-64850459 GCF_000816755.2 Arachis ipaensis
TTTACGAAAAATTTATAACTTATTTATGAATTTGTATTTAATCTCGTTTATCATATAAACGAAATAAGATTTATAATATAAATGAGATAAGACATGATTCGCGTTATATGTATCACGTTTGCAAACGAGGTATATGGTATTTAAAAAAAAATACATATATCTCGTTTACAATACATTTATAGTGATCTCCAGATTATATTCACATTTTTTATTCGGATCTCCAGATCTTGGACTTTTGATCATCTGAATAGTGGAACCTTGAGAATATATATTCTTCTCTGAATCAATCTTTACAGAGCAACATTAACTCTTATAACTCAGATGTTCAAACTGATTCAGAGGTTGGTTGGTGTTGGACTGGTGTGGCTTCAAAGATTTATGATGCCCGTAGTAATTATTTGTAACTCAATAAGAAAATGTTTAGTTGGGAGGATAAGAGGAATTGGTTTTGGCTTTGGCTTTGGCGTCAATATATTCCGAAAAAGCACAAATTTTTTGCCTGGCGATGTCTTCGGGAGGCTCTACCTACTGCTGCTTTTCCTTTTAGGATGGACATTTCGCACACGGATAGCTGTCCATGATGTTTCTCAGTCAGGAATCAGTTTTACATTACATTTAGAAATTGTCCAAAAGCCCAGTTAGTTTGGCAAGCTTTGGGAATCTCTGGTCAACCACTGGAGTTGATGAGTTGGTTCTCACATAATAGCAAATAGCGCTTCTTTAAATTTTTTTTCTGATACGTTCGAGAAATAACGACTCAAGGAATAACGAGATCTTTCATCCCCACGAGCCTTGGACTACGGACAAGGTGACTGGTATGACTTTGTCATCGGAAAAAAAGTTCCGGAATATTTTTGAGTTGCAACGAGTATCTATTTTCTCTACCATTAGTGGCTTTTGGATTCTCCCCCTCAGTGGGTACCTTTAAGATTAATTGTGATGCTAGCTATCATGGCGATGGTGCTCCGATTAGTTTTGCCTGTGTTAGCAGAGATTGGAAGAGAAAGTAGCAACGAGGCTATTTGGGAACAATTGAGAGTCATAGTATTCTGCAAGAAGAGTTGTTTGCTATTTGGAGAAGCTTTCTTTTAACTTGGGACTCTAGAAAAAATAGATATTATATGTGAGACAGATTGTGTGGAGGCCTTTATTATTGTCAATAATTTACAGGATTACTCTGGTTTTATTGATCATTTGGTGTTGAAAATCTGAGATATCATGTCTTAGAAATGGCGTGCTGATCTCAGATTGATCTTGAGAGATGCAAATACAGTAGCAGACATCATGGCAAAAATGGCAATGAAGATCCTTCCAAGTGGAGCTTTCGTTCTCTTAGAAGGAGTTTAAAAGTAGTATTCAGCGGGACTGCCTTTTTTAAACAATTAAATACGAATTGGTAGTCCCGGGTCCTGAAGACCGGGTTTGTTTTGGAAGAGTTGATGAGGCGGCCCCTCATTTTTTCTTTATGTATGAGTGCATGATCACCCGTTTGGGTGTTTTTCTTCCTTTTTCGAATTTTGAGATATCTGTTTTGCGTCACTGTCGAGTCGCTCCCACCCAGCTTCACCCCAACTCTTGGGGTTTTTTGAAAATTTATCAATTTGTCAGCCAGGCTTTAGAGTTCCCTACTTCTTTAAAGATTTTCTTCCATCTTTTCCATATGACAAAACCCTTCAGTGGGCTAAACAATAAACAACAGTGGGTGTCGTTCCGAGCCATACAAGGTCGGAGACTTTTTACCCTTTTTGACGAGTCCTTTCATGATTTCAAGAACTACTTTTTCAAAGTGCAAGCTGTAGAGGGTCACCACCCCTTTTTCCTGGATGATCATTCTTCTCCCCGATTTCCTTTATATTGGCTGGAGGCCTCCCCTTGCGAGAAATATGGTCTGGATGACTTAACTGAGGTAGAACGGATCCTCCTGTCCCCATAGTGGAATCTGAGTCTGATTTAAAGACTCGGGGGCAGAGGATCGTAGAGTCCCCTCCTCGCTCTAAGGACGCTCCGAGTTCTTCTACCGTTCCTCCGATTTCCTCTTCAACTCCTGCTCCTGGCGTTCCCCCTGACCTTGCTGGTGGTGATCTAAAAAAGTGATTTTTGGCTATCGGGGCCCGGCTTGTGGGCCCCTCTTTTTTAAACTCTTTATATTTGGTGTTTTGAACAATTTTTTGGCCTTTTGAGGCCGTAAACGAAACAGTAATGCCCCTTTTTTAATAGGGGTTTAATTTAGCGTTAAATAAATGCCCTTTTTGGATAAGGGTTTTGAGTTACCTTATGCGCGCATGCTTTTCGTGGTTCATTTGACTCTTTGATCTTTTGTGGAGAAAACCTTTTCTTTGGGACTTGCTTGCTTTCTGAATTTCCTTGATTCTCAAGGCAGCCTTTTTCTTAGTTTTTCCTTGTCTCTTTTGTTATTCCTAGTACTCAATTTTGTTTTATTGAGTTTTTCGTGACTTAGGCTACTTTTGCGATTCATTTTAATTTTACTCGGTTTCGCATTCTGCCCTGTGAGTCGGACTGTTCCCGAGTTTATCATGATCGACTTCTATAGCCTCTTTACACCGACTTGTACCTCGTCGTTTTATCCTGACGACCATCTAGGTCGGTTCATGGGATTTTTACGTTTTGTCGAGCTTAAATCGGCGCGTTTCGTAGAAAGAAAATTTAAAAGGGAATTTTGAAAGAGATATTTAAAATGAAAGAGTTCTTTATTAATTGAGGAGGTACCTTATTGCTACTAAGGGCTTTTGCTAATTTATTTCCCTTAGCCCCTACTGTGATGCCTCGTTAAAAACCCTTCTTCAGAAAAAACCCTTTGATTCTGGGAAAAAATCATGAAGCTGGGAAAAGAGTACATCAGGGAGTAGAGTTCGCTTTTAACTGTAGTACCTTTTCATATTACAAGCATGCCATGAACTTGGTAACTCGGTGCCGCCTAAGTCGGTCACCTTATAATAGCCTTTTCCTAAGACCTCCTTGATTTTGTATGGTCCTTTCCAATTGGCGGCGAGCTTTCCCTCCCCAGTCAAGGCTTCGTATTCTGCCTGATTATTTGAAGCTGGGAATTCGAACTTGAGGGAAACTTCTATCTGGGTTCCCCTTTCATCTACCAATATTATGCCTGCGCCGCTTCCTGTTCTATTGGAGGATCCATCCACGTAGAGTTCCCAGGTAGTCGGTATGTCCTCTTGATCCCCTGCATATTCAGCAACGAAGTCGGCGAGGCACTGGGCTTTAATCGCCGTCCGAGTTTCATACTTTAAGTCGAACTCGGAGAGCTCTATTGCCCATTGTACCATTCTTCCTGCAATATCCGTCTTTTGGAGGATCTGCTTCATGGGTTGGTTCGTGTGGACTCTTATTGTGTGAGCCTGAAAGTAAGGCCGTAGCCTTCGAGAGGCTATTACTAAGGAGTAGGCAAACTTTTCTAATTTGTGATACCTTAGCTCAGGGCCCTGTAGAACTTTACTAATGAAGTAGATTGGGTGTTGCCTGACCTCCTCTTCTCTTATCAAGGCTGCTGAGACAGCCCTGTCTGCCACGGAGAGGTATAGGATGAGGTCTTTTCCGGCTATAGGTCGGGTCAAGATAGGAGGCTGGCTCAAAAACTTTTTGAACTCCTGGAACGCCTCCTCGCATTCGGGGGTCCACTCAAACTGGTGCCCCTTTTTTAGTAGGGAGAACAGTGGAAGGGGTCTTAATGCTGATCCTGCCAAAAATCTGGAGAGAGCTGCTAGTCGGCCATTCAGCTGTTGGACTTCTCTCAAACAAGTCGGGCTTTTCATCTCTAGGATAGCTCTACACTTGTCGGGATTGGCTTCGATCCCTCTTTGTGTTAGCATGAATCCTAGAAATTTTCCTGCCTCCACTGCGAAGGCGCACTTTGCAGGGTTTAGTCTCATCCCGTGCAACCTTATGGTATCAAAGACTTGTGAGAGGTCGGATAGGAGGTCGACTTCTTCCTTGGTTTTTACCAGCATATCGTCGACATACGCTTCCATTAAGCTCCCTAAGTGGGGGGCAAACACCTTATTCATCAGCCTCTGATATGTGGCCCCTGTATTTTTCAATCCAAATGGCATGACCACGTAGCAATAGTTGGCTCTAGGCATGATGAATGATGTTTTTTCCTGGTCTGGTTCGTACATCGGGATTTGGTTATACCCTGAGTAGGCGTCCATGAATGACAGGTATTGATACCCCGAGCTAGAGTCCACTAGGGCGTCAATGCTTGGTAGTGGATATGGAGTTTGTCGAAAGCGGGCTTGAAGAGGATGTCTGCTGAGCTTCCTTGGTCTACTAGGGTTCTGTGTAGATGGGCATTTGCCAGGATCATGGTAATTACCACTGGGTCATCGTGCCCAGGGATTACTTCTCGCCCGTCTTCTTTTGTGAATGAAATGGTCGGAAGATCGGGGGACCCCTCTTCGACCTGGTAGACTCTCTTGAGATGTCTTTTTCGGGAGGATTTTGTGAGTCCCCCTCCCGCAAATCCTCCTGAGATCATATGGATATGTCTCTCCGGAGTTTGTGGTGGTGGATCTCTTCTATCCGTATCTTCTCGCTTTCTTTTTCCATGACCGTCCGACCTTTCTATGAGGTATCTGTCAAGCCGACCTTCTCTGGCTAGCTTTTCTATCACATTTTTAAGGTCGTAACAGTCGTTTGTGGAGTGTCCATATATCTTATGGTACTCGCAGTAATCACTGCGGCTCCCCCCTTTTTTATTCTTGATGGGTCTGGGGAGAGGCAGCCTTTCAGTATTGCAAATTTCTCTGTATACGTCCATTACAGGAACTTTCAATGGAGTATAAGAGTGATATTTTCTTGGCCTATCAAGGCCGAGCTCTTCCTTCTTCTTCGCTTCCCTCTCCCTTTCTTTCGTTGAGGGAGGGGGCCCAATTCGCAAACTCGGGTCTCTTAGCCTAGCGTTTTCTTCCATATTGATGTACTTTTCAGCTCTTTCCTGTACGTCATTTAAAGAGGCGGGGTGTCTTTTTGATATGGACTGTGAGAAGGGACCTTCTCTAAGACCATTGACTAGCCCCATGATGACCGCTTCGGTGGGCAGGTCTTGAATCTCCAAACATGCTTTGTTGAATCTTTCCATATAGGCCCGTAGGGACTCCCCGACCTCCTGTTTTATTCCCAGGAGGCTTGGTGCATGTTTTACTTTGTCCTTCTGGATGGAGAACCTCATCAAGAATTTTCTTGAGAGGTCTTCAAAACTGGTAATTGACCTCGGAGGGAGACTGTCGAACCACTTCATCGCTGCTTTGGACAAGGTTGTCGGGAAAGCTTTGCATCGCGTAGCGTCTGAAGCGTCGGTCAGATACATCCGACTTTTAAAGTTGCTTAGATGATGCTTTGGATCGGTGGTTCCATCGTAGAGGTCCATATCGGGGCTTCTAAAGTTTCTCGGAACTTTTGCCCTCATTATGTCCTCGCTAAACGGATCTTTCTCTCCTAAGGGAGAATCTTCTCTATCGCCTTGGGAATTCCGACCCTTGGGGGAGGATTCTAACTTTAAGAGTTTCGTGTTCAGTACCGACTTCTGGGGATGAAGGCCGGTACTGGGGGAGGGCCAACCCCTTTGGGTTGGGCTTCTTTGCTTGGATCCTGGGCCCTATTTATTGGGCCAGGGTATGAACAAATTTCTTGTTTGTTTTTGCTTTTTTGGTTGTTGTTTGTTTTCTTTCCGATCACAAAAATAATAGTGATCTTGTCTATGATGTAAACTAGATAGATGTATTATTTCTGAAAAAAAAAAGCGTGTTTCAATATAATTTAATTTTATACAATATTATTCATTTAAATTTTTTTAATCCAATTAATATTCAAAAGAGTGCATAAAAATCATTTTAATTAAATTTTTATTCAAAAATATTTATTTAAATTTATTTTTGAATTTATAACGAGTATAAAAATACGGATTCTACTGTATTCAACTTTCCATCCTCTTTAATTTGATATCTTCTTTCATCACTTATTTAAATTTTTTATTTATTGGTTATCTGTGATTTCCTAGAAATTAGATCTGAAGTCGTCCAACTATTTACGATAATTGATTTGAAATAGCACGTTATTTTTCTAAAAGAGCGTGAATCTCTATGTTAATTCAATTTTTAAATTTTTTAGTCTGCGATTACTGGAAACGAAATAGGAGTAGATTTAAAAAATAAATTGATATAATTTATTGTATAATCAAATTGATCTACCAGTAAAATTTAGATGTAATATAATCT
>NC_029786.2:64851715-64851854 GCF_000816755.2 Arachis ipaensis
TTTCTAGGTTCTAGGTTATTATTGAGATAAATGAAAACTTATGATCATGAAAATAAAAATCAATAAATAAGAAATTTAAATAAGTGATGGTACCAAATTACAAATTAAAGAAGATTGCAAGTTGAATACATCCATATAT
>NC_029786.2:64852034-64852309 GCF_000816755.2 Arachis ipaensis
AATATTAGATTTTTTTAAAATAATATACGTATCTTATTTATATTATATATGTATATTTTTTCAAACTTTATATATCTCGTTTGTAAACATGATACATACAAAATAAATTATATCTTATTTCATTTATAATATAAATGACATATACATAATTTTATTTTGTTTACGCTATAAACAAAATAAATAAAAATTAAGAATTCGTAAATAAATTATAAATTATCTATATTGGTAAATAAAATATTTAATTTATTTATTAAAAAAATCCTAAAATCTTAGAG
>NC_029786.2:64852624-64866005 GCF_000816755.2 Arachis ipaensis
CAATCTTCAAATTTAAATTTTAAATAATTTATTATATTAAAAATATTAAAGTATTATTTTTTACAAAATAGTTGTAGTAAATATCAATGTTGTTTTTAATGTTATTTACATCTCAAAAACTTTAAAATAAAGTATCCTAATATTATCCTACTCTTAATCCAATAAAAAATTACTAATATAAGTAACGACATATATAATAAATATTGTATGTAACAAACATGTATGATATTAATATTAAATAATTAAATTTATTAACATCTTGTTTTTGTTTATTTTATTTATTTAAGTTATTATTTGTTTTATTTAAATTAAATTAAGTTTCACCAAATATTTATTAAATTAAAGTAACTAGCAAACAAAATAGCAAATAGTCCCTTTGCTATCATGTTCTCCAGCGTTTTCTTTACCAATAAATTTTATTGTTGTTCTTACATATCAATAAAAAAAATGACAGAATGTACGCTTTTAAATTAAAATCTGTCAACTTTTTTTTAGAAGATTGTTTGTATTGTCTTGATGACCATAAATCATATCATGGATATTTTAAATTGGTGGTATAACTAACGTGGATGCAACAGATTTGTTTATATTTTTACAAAAATTTTAAAGTGTTCAAGTTATAATGGTCTCCTTTTAAGTTATAGCTATCTCCTTCTATCCGCAACAGATTTCAATGATGCGTACGCGACATCAAAGATGTGTACGCAACTACGCATACCTGCTGAGATCCAAAGCTTCCTTTTTTCATGATTTTTCATTTTTGCATGTTTCTCTCTCCACTTTTTCCAATTCATTATTAATGTCTAAATCTAAAATCACTTAACACATATATTAAGACATCGAGTGAAATTTAAAGGAATTAAAATTAGTATTTTTAAAATCTAAAAAGTATATTTTTTATAATTAAGTACAATGTAGAGAAAAATCATAAAAGTATGCTATCACTACTAGAAAAATCACTTTTAGCGGCCATTTATTTTATTTTTAGCGGCAATAAAAATAGCTACTAATACATTTACCCACAATTAGACATTAGCCGTCTTATAATTGTCGCTAAAAGGTTTTAGCGACAATTATAACATTTGTCGGTAAAGACTTTTTTAATGGCCGTAAAAAGTATATAACTTTTAGCGGCCATTCTCTTGACAATTTATATGACCATCAAAAATAATTCTAAAATTGCAATGTTATTCACTTTCAGTGACTATTACTATTGCTGCCAAAACCATTTTACTGGCAATTTACATGGCCACCAAAAGTAATTCTAAATTGCAATGTTATTCACTTTTAGTGGCCATTACTATTGTCGCTAAAACTATTTTACCACAAAAAATAATTCTAAGATTGCAATGTTATTCACTTTTAGTGGCTATTACTATTGCTGTCAAAACCATTTTACTGACAATTTATATGGCCACCAAAAGTAATTCTAAATTGCAATGTTATTCACTTTTAGTGGCCATTACTATTGCCGCTAAAACCATTTTACCGGTAATTTATATGGCCACTAAAAATAATTCCAAAATTGTAATGTTGTTTACTTTTAGTTGCCATTACTATGACCGCTAAAATCTTAAGACTTTTTTAATTATACTCACTCTTTTAGAAATAACAACCTATTTTTTTCTAAAATTTCAAATTATTTTTACCAACGATTATTATTGTACATAATATAAATATACTAAAATTAATTACTACAAAATAAAATATTTTATTAAATTCAAAATATTCATACACAAAATTCTCTTGAAAAGTAGTAAACCATAATACAAATTTAAACAACACAAATAATAGTACAAGGAAAAAAAGATTTAAGAGTAAATCTACATTATATATTTATAAAACAAAGTGGACTGTCCCAGTATATTTAGACCAAAATACCAAATTGTGTATTCCATTTGCCTTACCAAGTCTTCTATTGATGTGGTGCCAAAGACAAGATCCTAGTTCAACAGAATAGCCGTCTCTGCTGCAATAATAACCGTATATCATTAACACAAGTATGTGAAATCATCAAGGGATCACTAGGATCCTCTTGTTTGCAACCATTAACACAAGTATATCAAAGGATTGCATGAGCATTATATATTTTTTCTAGGCATACTATCAGGTTTCTTGGTCACTTTCTATCATTTTATCAGGTGAAATAGCGCTATCATCACAGCTATAGTATCCATTAAAATCTGATGTCCTGACCTACACATTGTCATAGGAAAGATTGTGAGCTCAAGACGTATAAGCATAGATAACATCTATGAAATCTGTGAAGTCCTGACCTACACATTGTCATAGGAAAGATTATGAGCTCAACACGTATAAGCATAGATAACATCTATGAAATCTGTGAAGATAAGAAACATAATCGGTAATTCTAAAATGAGTAAAGTATCGTTTTTGTCCCCAACGTTTGGGGTAAATCCTATGTGTCCCTAACGTTTAAATCGTCCTATTTGTATCCCTAATGTTTGTAAAAGTGATTCAATGTTATCCTACTATCAATTATACTAACAAATCAGATTATATTTTTCAATTATTCTCACTTGGATGTATTTATTCTCAATTAGGTCTCATTTGGATGTGTTCGATTTTAATATTATACCCACTATTTGTGTTTAGATTCAATTATGTCTATAGAAAAGTGAATTATGTAAATGTTGTAGGAATTAGTTTCAACTTTTGATGACCTATTTTTCGGAATGGATCATCGATTCTATCCTAGACATTTGTATTCTAACTTCAAGAAGAAATTTTTAAAACTCAAACTAAAGCGTTCATGATGTGTAATTGACAGCAGGATAACATTGAATTACTTTTACAAACGTTAGGGACACAAATAGGATTTACCCCAAACGTTAGGGACAAAAACGATACTTTACTCTTCTAAAATAAACCAAAAGATGAGGCTTCAACACTGACCTCTTCATGAACCGAGGCTAAATGAGGATAAGGACAGTTCCTTTGTTTAAGGGGAGAGGAGTAACCATCAATATTATGTCCTGATTCTGCTATTGACATATCAATGCATCGTCCCTGGAAGTTGAGTAAAAGAATTAAATAACCATATAATAATACTAAAGTAATATGTGAAGTAGTAGACATTAAAAAACTATATTCCTAACTTTGCATGTCAAGAAGACTTACACTTGCCTTCAGTGGGTGCAATAGAAAATATTCTGTTGTCCATTGGACGCTTGGCTGGTTTGCCTCACAAATATTGCATCCTCATTATGTACAAGCTAAAATCAGAATACGTACATTAGTTGCCAAATACTATCTCCGTAATTCTAAACCATTATACATTTTCAAGAGCTCACAATTAATGACTAAAACTATATATATAAAAGGAAACACCATTATATCAGGATCACTCCATGGACCCTTGTTAGACCTAAGACATCCACCTTCATTAGGAAATATACATGAGCTACCCAAAAAGTCTGACAACTGTAGTGACTGTATAAATTCATTTATAAATTTCAAATTAATTAAAAATTAATAGAACTTAAATGAAGTGTGAGTGTGACAAAGGCACAGATATAGTCGATGACTTCAGGTAATTTACACAAAGCCTTAGGTTCAAGAATCTTAAAATTTGAATTTTCAGAATAGACAGGAACCGGCTGTGCCCACGAGCAAGAATTTTTCCCATTGTCTCCCTAATTTGAGGTTCATTAACATAAAGTTCAAGAAATAAAACAATGCATGCCCCAGTACATATACTTTACATTTTTAAGTCTAAGAATTACACTCCCAAGTCCCATATTCAAGTGAAGTCAGGTCAGTTTTTTTAAGCAAGATACCTAACTACTACTACTACTACTACTACTACTACTACTACTACTACTACTACTACTACTACTACTACTACTACTACTACTACTACTACTACTACTACTACTACTACTACTACTACTGCAAGTCCAAAATAGTCTTCCATGACTAGTGCATATAAAATTAATATGAAACCAAATAAACAAAATAGTGGTGGTTCTCCTATATGAATGTATGATCATCACCTAGCTACATGGAAATTAACAAAAGAGAAAAGATAATAATAAAAGAAAACATCACAAAATAAGAGGAAATATCTAAGGCCAATAAGGCCCCCAGCAAATCAAATGGAGGATATACTCTTCTTTCTCAATGTAATTATTATTAGAAACGAAAAATAAATAAATACCACCTGTTCAGCCATAACTTGAGAAAAAGATGCAACATTAATAATATTCATGCAACATTCAAACACATTTTGCAGAGTTGTGGTGTTTATATTAAAGTGCAGCACACATTTAAACAAGCGCTTAATGTCTCAATGTTAAGATACACTAGCCAAATTCTTAAAACTGAATGATGATCAAGAGCAATTACAAAAGTAAACTTCTATGTTATTAAAATCTGAATCATGACCTAAAACTAGCACAATGTACCTCTATAGGCTTCTATGATTCTTTGCAGTAATTTATAGGCTACTTAATCTTATCTAAATTGAAACTAAAAAAGAGGTTCTCAAGATATATTATGAAGAATTAAAACTAAATACCGCTTATACTACTTATAAATAATGTACCGTCCCAGTATAACAAGACTAAAAAAATACTATCCTTAGGATGAAATGTAAAACAACTTGTAACACCCTAAGATATATCCTATCTTTGAGGGTCTTTAAATAGTATTAAATATTTGAATAAAATATTTAAGAAAGCATGTACTCTTGACTTTAAAGGAGTAATAATAACATTATAACAGGTCACATAGACACACTTAATAGAATAGGGTATATTAAATATTTGAATAAAATATTATAAATAATAATATAATAATGTAAGAGATCACACATATGCCTATAATAGAATATGGTATGTTGAACAAGACATTATAAGGAGGCATGTACTCTCGGCTCTAAGGGAATATTAACAATATAATCATATGAAAGAGCACAAAATGAGTATAGTAAATAATTGAATGAACATCATAAGGAGACATATACTAATGATTCAAGAAGACATGAATGACATGGTGGACAGACATGATCAACATGAATAAAAGATGAGTGAAAGATAATTAATGCCATGATAACATTCGTGAATGGAAGAAAATAAAAAAAAATGGAACATAACACATGCCAAGCATTAAAAAAAATAATTTCCTACCCTTTTTCTAACGCTTCTTTGAGCTTGTCTCTTGTGTTTGCACACAGAATATATTTTTGTAGAGAGAGAAGGGAGAGGATTTGGTATTTGAGAGGAGTGATTTTCTACCTATAGGTGCACCCCTATTTATATACATTTGGGGATAGGGTGGTTGGGATAAATTTTAATTTCAAACGGAGGGTGGTTACTAGATTCCTATCCATAAATTTAAATTCTAAGCCTATCTCCTAACTCATTTTCAAATTTCGAATTTAATTTTGTTTCTAGAAGGGGTGGTTGTTACATTATCATCCCCATAAAAAAAGAATTTGTCCCCAAATTCTACATCCTAATTTGGTCGATAAAGGTCATTAGTAGGATGCATAGTGATTTGGAATGTGTTAGTTAATCTTACTAGTGGCGGAGAGAGATATGAACGAAAGAGAAGCACCAGTATCATCTAGGATGGTTAAAGGATTCCATTAATTATGTATTTACCCTCGATTCGATCTTCTGACTCGTGGACTTCCTTGCTGCTGAGGGAAAAGACTCGCCCTTGACGCTGTGGTGGATTGGCAGGGGGTGGGAGAACTGCTGGGCATTCTTTGGCAATATGCCCCGGTTGAAAACACCGGAAGCAGACATTTTGTCCGGCAAGGCACCTACCCCTATGTAGCTTCCCACATGAAGCACACTCCTTGAGTTCGGTGGTCTTTGGTGAGGCATCAGTTGGAGGTTCCTGTCGATCCGTGTCCTGTTGAGGTTGCCTTCCTGTAGGTTTCTCAAGAAAGGCCTTCTTCTGCGGTGGCTGCTGAGATGATTCTTGATTCAGTTGTCTTTTCTTGAAAGCCTCGCTTCTTTCCGACGCTAGTTTTTGGTGCATTCTTCGATCACCTGGCACTTGCTAACGAGGGAGGAGAACTCCCGGATTTCCAGTGGGGCTATAGCGGTTAGGACTTCTGCCCTGAGCCCTCCTTGATACTTCATACACTTCCACTTTTCATCTGGATTAGCCTTATACATGGCGAAAAATTTGCAGAGTCTCTCAAACTTCTCTGTGGACTCTGCAATACTCATCCTATCCTGCCTCAGCTGAAGAAACTCCATCTCCTTGGACTCTCGAACAGAAAGGGAAAAGTACTTCTTGTAGAAAGCTTCTTTGAAGGTGACCCAACTGATATCTGTTCCAGCATCCTCCAACAACCGTCTTGCTCCATCCCACCAGAACTCGGCATCAGCTTTGAGCATGAAGGTAGCGTAGCTCACTTGCTGCTCCTCAGTGCATGGAAAAATTGTGAATACCTTTTCCATTTCCGTCAGCCATTCTTCTGCCATATCAGGGTCGAGAGATCCACGGAACTCGGGCGGACCAATCTTCTTGAAGTTAGCAAAAGTTGTACGGGTCTGTCCCACCTCCAGCCTGGGAATATTGGGATCCTTGTCCCCAGTGGACAGTTGTTGGGCCATCAGAGTGGTGGCTTGGGCCTGCTCCTTCATTGCCTTGGCCATCTCCTTCATGTGCTTTGCTAGGTTTGATGAGCTCGAGCTCGAGCCAGAGCCACGTGGGCGTCCACGGCTTGCCATAGGTCTCCTGTTCAGGGATAACCATAGGGGAAAGTTTTATTAGTCGTACCTCCTAAGATAGGATCCCTAGGATCGACTTCGCTCTGATACCATTAATGTAACACCCTAAGATATATCCTATCTTTGAGGGTCTTTAAATATGGTGCCACACTCGATAGAGAAAGAGACTGAACTTAATCGTTATGCAAGGAAGGGAGGAAGTGCGCGTGAAGAGGAAAACAAGCAGTACTAAAACGATAATAAATATGAAATAATAAACTTATCCATGAGTACGGTTCAAAATAAAATGCTTAGAGGTAGTTAAACAAAGGAAAGAAACTAATACGTCCTAACTAATTTCGTCGAAGAGGCTCCCATACTTGTGTCCTATCCTATCCTTGATCAGGACCCTTCAGTTATTCACGAATCGAGGTATCCGTGGTTTTCCTCCAACACCTTTTCGCGCAGTGAAGATCTGGTTCCGTTGTGTGGGATGAACTAGGACTCGACGGGCAGCTGGGGTTCTCCTTCCACGAATTCTCGACCTAAGTAGATAGTTTGGAGCACGGTAGTAGTGGTCGTAACTACCCACACGTGCTTCGAGGGGTCATACGCAGAAGTTACCTTCGGGGGGCACTGCGTCGCCTCTATCTGCTGTGCCATGTTCTTCTGGAGACAGTATGGGAAAAGAAAAAGGGATGAGAACCTAACGTCTCAGTAGGAGTGCTATGCAACACCACCATAACTATCTCCAGCCCACGTGCAGGATTTTAAAAGAACGTCGTATAATATGGCATGTAATATGAACCTCTTGTAAAGCGTAAAACATATAGGTAAAAAGGAAAGAACATAGAAAGAGAATAGAAGGATAACATCTTAAGTAACATCAACATAGTTATAAATAAATCTAAAAAAAAACATAATCAAACTTTTCATTCATGCTTTCTCCTTTCTTAACTTATAACTTTCATGGAGGGTATTGAGCTCAAACCGGTATAAAATGTGGGAGTCCCCTTCCCTTACCGAAGGTTCTTATCCCAAATGTTTTGGCGATCACCTTCCCTTACCGAAGGATCATCTCGATCGATCACCCTCCCTTACCGAGGGATCATCTCGATATCTTGTCTTTGGGGGTCACCTTCCCTTACCGAAGGATCATTCCCTCAGTTCAATTTACAATTAGGTTGTTTAAACATACACGAGAGAAAAATCATATAAAAAGAGATCATGCAAGAAAAGGGACAATTATGATGATAAAGGGATGTATGAAAATCATGAGACTCTAGCATATATATGGATTTTCCAATTAAAAGATCTTGGTAATATAATAGCATGGATTGAAAGAGGTCATATCAAAGTGCAGATAATAGGGCATTTTAAATAATTGCACAAAATATTAAAGAAGTTATGTATTCTCGATCCTAAAGGAATAATATAATGGTGCAAACGACTATATAAGTGTACATAATAAGAATAGGGTATATTAAATATTTGAATAAAATAAAATATTACATGTACTCTTAACCTTAAAGGAATAATGATATAAGAGATCACGTAGATGCACATAATAGAATAGGATATATTAAATATTTGAATAAAATATTTAAGAAAGCATGTACTCTTGACTTTAAAGGAGTAATAATAACATTATAACAGGTCACATAGACACACTTAATAGAATAGGGTATATTAAATATTTGAATAAAATATTATAAATAATAATATAATAATGTAAGAGATCACACATATGCCTATAATAGAATATGGTATATTGAATAAGACATTATAAGGAGGCATGTACTCTCGGCCCTAAGGGAATATTAACAATATAATCATATGAAAGAGCACAAAATGAGTATAGTAAATAATTGAATGAACATCATAAGGAGACATATACTAATGATTCAAGAAGACATGAATGACATGGTGGACAGACATGATCAACATGAATAAAAGATAAGTGAAAGATAATTAATGCCATGATAACATTCGTGAATGGAAGAAAATAAAAAAAATGGAACATAACACATGCCAAGCATTAAAAAATAATAATTTCCTACCCTTTTTCTAATGCTTCTTTGAGCTTGTCTCTTGTGTTTGCACACAGAATATATTTTTGTAGAGAGAGAAGGGAGAGGATTTGGTATTTGAGAGGAGTGATTTTCTACCTATAGGTGCACTCCTATTTATATACATTTGGGTATAGGGTGGTTGGGATAAATTTTAATTTCAAATGGAGGGTGGTTACTAGATTCCTATCCATAAATTTAAATTCTAAGCCTATCTCCTAACTCATTTTCAAATTTCGAATTTAATTTTGTTTCTAGAAGGGGTGGTTGTTACACAACTCAAATGTAATTGACAAATTTTATATTTAGTATACATTATCTTAACAACTAAAGAGAAGTTTGTACTTCAAAGACTGCATAGAATGATCATAAACAATTATAAGAAACAGATACAATTCACAATAAGAATATATACTTTGAGCTGACCTTTGCTGCAGAATTTGAGGACTCTGTACTTGGAACATGCAATTTATTCTGATCCGAGTCAATTCTCAAACTTGGAATTATAAATCTATCAGTATCTACGAATAAAAAATCACTCATTGAATATCATAAGTAGAATCTAAGTGTTGGATGCATGTATGTAACATAGGGGCAGAGAATGAGAATGAAAAAGATATAACCAAAAGAAACTAATTGTTGTACTATAGTTTTTAATAAGGTCTTTGTATTCCCAATCATGGTAAGATTTGCAAATATTTATAGAAGTGAAGTTTTAGAGCAAATAGATTATAAGATAAAATATATATATCTCCACCAAATTCATTGAGAATGAACTCTCAAAAAGGAGAGTAGGAAGAAAAATGGCCAACAGAAGTTCTGGATCAATCTCTGCCCCTGCAAGTAAAAAAGTTTAATTCCTATTCTTTCAATGAATTTCAAAGAACGAACAGTGATGATCAAAGCTCTTTTAAGTTGTTAATACGCATGTTTCAAAACAGTAAAATAGGCTACTACTCTTTGTTCAATCAGGAGCTTCCCGAACAGGCCACTTTAATTCTCCTATTAAGCCTTTGATCCAGATCAGTTCTGCTCAATTTCTTCGATCATAAACTGAAAGACAAAACTCTTATCAGATATCATTGTTCAATTCCAAGCCAACACTACTATCAGTAATGTAAAGCAAATTACAAACATGTTTTGTACAAGACCCTAGCATAAGAGTTAAATTTAAATCAAAATCAATTTTTTTCTCCAAGCTTCCCATATTTCCAGTATCACTACTAACAAATGCCTTAACACTTTCTGAGCCAGTTAGCCATACCTTGGTTCGTCCGTATGGATTCGCTGCTGACAAAGGAAACTCTTCTGTACATGGGACCTGTTTTGGCCAACCATATACAGTGGCTGTGTAGGCAAGGATGGTGAGTTAGTTACTAACAGATTCTGCCACCTTAGCACAACAGAAATAAAAGGTAATAACAGCAAAGGGAAAGTGTGCACAACTGATTTCACTCACTGACTAACTGAATTGGCTCTGCTTGTGTACATAATCCCTGACTAAATGCAAGTCAATTTCTTCCTACATATACACGGAATCCACAAATTGATTTCATAGATGGATCTTTGTGAAGCCGTGGCAGTCACTTGAGGCATATCTGCCGCCGGCGCCTTAGCTTCTTCCTCTTCCTCTTTCCTTCTTCTTTAGCGGCGTCTTCCTTCGTGCGCGTGAAGAGGAAAACAAGCAGTACTAAAACGATAATAAATATGAAATAATAAACTTATCCATGAGTACGGTTCAAAATAAAATGCTTAGAGGTAGTTAAACAAAGGAAAGAAACTAATACGTCCTAACTAATTTCGTCAAAGAGGCTCCCATACTTGTGTTCTATCCTATCCTTGATCAGGACCCTTCAGTTATTCACGAATCGAGGTATCCGTGGTTTTCCTCCAACACCTTTTCGCGCAGTGAAGATCTGGTTCCGTTGTGTGGGATGAACTAGGACTCGATGGGCAGCTGTCCTTCCACGAACTCTCGACCTAAGTAGATAGTTTGGAGCACGGTAGTAGTGGTCGTAACTACCCACGCGTGCTTCGAGGGGTCATATGCAGAAGTTACCTTCGGGGGGCACTGCGTCGCCTCTATCTGCTGTGCCATGTTCCTCTGGAGACAGTATGGGAAAAGAAAAAGGGATGAGAACCTAACGTCTCAGTAGGAGTGCTATGCAACACCACCATAACTATCTCCAGCCCACGTGCGGGATTTTAAAAGAACGTCGTATAATATGGCATGTAATATGAACCTCTTGTAAAGCGTAAAACATATAGGTAAAAAGGAAAGAATAGAAAGAGAATAGAAGGATAACATCTTAAGTAACATCAACATAGTCATAAATAAATCTAAAAAAAAAACATAATCAAACTTTTCATTCATGCTTTCTCCTTTCTTAACTTATAACTTTCATGGAGGGTATTGAGCTCAAACCGGTATAAAATGTGAGAGTCCCCTTCCCTTACCGAAGGTTCTTATCCCAAACGTTTTAGCGATCACCTTCCCTTACCGAAGGATCATCTCGATCGATCACCCTCCCTTACCGAGGGATCATCTCGATATCTTGTCTTTGGGGGTCACCTTCCCTTACCGAAGGATCATTCCCTCAGTTCAATTTACAATTAGGTTGTTTAAACATACACGAAAGAAAAATCATATAAAAAGAGATCATGCAAGAAAAGGGACAATTATGATGATAAAGGGATGTATGAAAATCATGAAACTCTAGCATATATATGGATTTTTCAATTAAAAGATCTTAGTAATATAATAGCATGAATTGAAAGAGGTCATATCAAAGTGCAGATAATAAGGCATTTTAAATAATTGCACAAAATATTAAAGAAGTTATATATTCTCGATTCTAAAGGAATAATATAATGGTGCAAACGACCATATAAGTGTACATAATAAGAATAGGGTATATTAAATATTTAAATAAAATAAAATATTACATGTACTCTTAACCTTAAAGGAATAATCTTCCTACATATACACGGAATCCACAAATTGATTTCATAGATGGATCTTTGTGAAGCCGTGGCAGTCACTTGAGGCATATCTGCCGCCGGCGCCTTAGCTTCTTCCTCTTCCTCTTTCCTTCTTCTTTAGCGGCGTCTTCCTTCGGGCCCAACGGCGACGGCAGTTTCTTCCAGTAGTCAACGTCTCTCTCTCTCCACCATTGAGGTTCGTTATGTCTCTCTCTCGCTCTCTCGATTCAGCGGCGGCGACGGCCTCTCTCACCGCCGCCGTCGTCACCTCCGTCTTCTCCTTTTATAGATTTGAGTTAGTCAGCTATAATGATTATTGGTGCTCGGTTTTATGCATCTAATCAAATTGTTAAAAGAAATTTTTGTATACATTCGATGTAATTAAGTCATATAATTTGTTTATTTAAATTATGAGAACAACTAGGGAACCAAAAATATATTAGCAAAAAATCAGCCAAAATGTGTTTGAGTTTTATGAAAAATCGGATTTTTGTTTGTGGTCCGTGATCTCAGGAGCAATTTTCAAACATATTATTCAAAAAGTGATTTTAATTAAACGGTTTTGTTTACTTTTTGGCTGGTCACATTTTGGTTCCATATACTTTTTCTTAAATTATTTATATTTGGGCCTTATCACGATAGAGTATTGGCCCATGGTCAATAATAATACGCAATTGATGTTGGAAAGTAGTAGAATTTTACATGAGCTAGCTAGGTCATCATACAGTTGTTGATGTTCTCCTTCAAGTAGTTTCTGTCAAATTGCTATCGAAAACTCAGCAAGGGAAGACAATTTTTGGGTGCATGCACATCTAGTTGGTACATATATTGTGTCATTTTTTTTATATATACTGCTAGCAATCCAGTAATCCACCGGCGTATATAGTTCTTTTCACGAAAACGTAATAACATCATTTTTCATATATGCATTTTTCACATGAGTATATATATATGCATGTAATTAATTAATATGTAAGTACTATTAATTGTGATTGGGACTGTGGGTCATGTATGAAATAAATTGAGTGGACCTTTTACGTGATGTCTTGGATCATAATCCATAATCATTGTATATTTTATGATTTTGTGAATCCATAAGTATGTCGGTTTGGTTCGAAAAAGTTGTACAAGGCTAACATTTGAAAACTTAACTTTATTTTTTATTATTATTTCCCAAATGTTTTGACTTTGATCCGTTGAATCTATAAAATAAATAACCCTAATAAAGCTTTCATCTCATCTTGCATTTATGTAATATCAGTTAGATAAACATGCATGAAGGTATTAAATATGATGATTGACTAGAATGAGTTAGTTGGGCACAGGAATTGACGACTTTCATGCAGAACGTTACGTATATGTTCACATCCAAGTATATGAATATTATATTATCAATACTATTGACTTTGCAATTATAATTCTAAACTTAAATTGATTTATCTTTTAATTTATTCTTTATATTTCCCTTTAAATAATAATATTTCTGTTTTTACATGATAACTTTGTCTGATGTATATCTCAATTTTTGAAAGGATATTAAATTTTTTGTTTGAAAGATAAAGCATATTTTCGTCATCTAAAAAATATTTGATAAATATTTATAAAAATACTCTAACACTTAAATTAGTATGAAAAGTA
>NC_029786.2:64866462-64867381 GCF_000816755.2 Arachis ipaensis
ATGATCGAAAAAAATAAATATGATCGAAAACAATAAATTTTACTGTCTTCTAGCATTCGTTATTAAAATTCTTTAAAATCGAATGCTAACAAAACTTTTAAATAAAAAGCCTGATACATGTTACAAAATTATTTTTTTAAAAAAAACTTAAATTAATAAAAGGAGACCATGAAAAGTTATTTTTCTAACAATCACATTCATATCGTATAGTATATATGATAGTAATATTCCTTGTTTTAAAACAATATTGATTGTAGAATTAAATTAAAAGAGACAATATAATTTAACCTAGTCTAGTAAACAACAGTTTATGATATTTGAGTAAAATGAACTTAAAAAGATATCTTTATTTGTTAATTCATCCATGAGTTTAGGTAAATACTCTAATTAAGAATTTTATCTCTCTATTTTTTTTTTTATATTTTCAAAACCGTAACTCTAACTAAGTATTATATATGATCATTAGTTTTAAGCTTATTTCAATAAAATAGTTAATATAATTTTATGTTTTAAATTTGGTAATATGTATGTTTTCCATGTACATTTAGTTTGTCGATGTACTAAACTATTTGTTTCACCATTTTTCTTGTAGTACTAGCTATTTCAGCAGTATGACTCCAAAACTGAAAATACTTAAGGTAATAAAGCTTATTGTTAGTAGTTATTCAAAGTTATTTAATATTTTTGAGTTTTGAAATTATAATTTTAATCTATATTGCAATTTTCACAAGTTTTTTTTTATTTTTCTTTTAATAGTATTTTAAAATTGACAAATTTTTGTAGAGTTTTTATTTTGTTCTTAATATTCTTATTTTATACATAACATTGATTGGAAGATTGAGAAAGTGTCAGAAGAAATGAGAGATCAAGAAAAATGTGGTAAAAATTTATGTTTAATTAAAGTAAATTTAATATTTAA
>NC_029786.2:64867406-64868696 GCF_000816755.2 Arachis ipaensis
AATTTGATTAAAAAATAAAAAATAAAATTTTAAATTTTTTAATTTTATCATTTCTCAATAATCTATTTTTATTTTTTAAAATATAACATTACACAGAATTGTTAATATATTGATTATTTTATTGTTTTGATTTATATTGTAATTGATTCTCTAAATTTTTTTTACATACTTTTTTAGAGTCAATTATTTTTATGAATAAGTTTGATTAGGTAACTATTTATTTTTTGGTGTGTGATTAATGTAATCAGATTTTTTTTCCGTCATGGGTAAAAAACTAAAACCCACGCCAAATCACCAATGACGTTATTATTACTATTGTTAATGTTAGCTATATGTCACGGTAAATTTTAGAAGGTTAGATTTAACAGTGTTTGTATATGGTTCCGGAACGTTCTAGAATGTCCTAGAAGGTCCCGGAATACCCTAAAAAGTTCTAGAAGACTCTAGAAGGTCATAGAGTATTCTAGAAGAGTGTAGATGTATATAGAAGTATAAAGAGTGGTATGGAATAATCTAGAAACATTTAGAAAGTTGTGGTAGGATAGATATTTGTAAAGAAGGTTCTGGATGATTAATCTGGACCGTTGATTAGATTTAATCCTAACCATCTATTGAGGAGGTGGATGGCTATAAATAAGAGTGAGAGTTAGAATTTGGGTGTGTGAATCATTTGTAACCACACTTGAGCAATAAAGTGTTCTTCCACCAAAGCTTCCTTCCTCTTGTGTTCTCTTGTATTCTTAGCTTTCTTGCTAAGTATTGAGGGTTAGGCTGACTTGATCTTAGTCCAAAAAGTTGAGTAAGTTCGAGTGCCGGCACGATAATGTTGGAGTGTGTCCAAGGCGGTGACATATAGCAACACACCACAAACTTCTTCGGATTCTCTCTTTTTATTTCCCTTCCAATCAACCTACTATAAATTATTATCTCTAATTTTTTTTGTATGTTTTAAGTTTGTTATCCTTTAACCCATGTACATGGATTTCAATTTGACGGGATCCCAATTAATTTTTTTTTCCAATTTTTATATATACAATACTATTCGTTTCGGTCATCTCGGTGACATATTGGTTCTTGTCCCATAGTGGAAAGAGAAAGTCGTTTATCTTCAATTTTTTTAAATTTTTCTTTTATGTTTAAAGAATCTTTGAATGATGAGATTAAAAATAAATTTAATGCATTGTAATTATGGGTACTGAGTTCTTTGACTTTTAAGCTAGTTCTTTGATTGTGGGCACTGTATATATTTTAAAATTTGAAAAAAAATAATTTAAAATCCGATTAAATTCA
>NC_029786.2:64878448-64901053 GCF_000816755.2 Arachis ipaensis
AAAAAAATGCCAATAAATTAATTACATACATTAAAAAAAAAAAAAAAGTAATAGTTACTTAATCAAATTCATCTATGAAAGCAACTGAATTGGAAAAAAGAATGCTCCCATGTGTGGTCATTGTAAGACACTAGAAAATGTCTTCTCAATTAAACACTTGTTATCTTCACACAATACCACATGTTCTATAAATGTAGAAGATTTTGGTCTTTTTACACTAGAAAAAAAACCCTAAAATAATTAAAAGTTTTTAATTTTTGATGATTGAATTTAATAAGAATGAATATTAATAAAACGAAAAGAGTACATAAAAAGTACATAAAGAGTATGCAAAGATAATAAAATTGTGAAAGAATAATGAAAGAAAATAAAAGATAAAAAAATTTTATTGATTGTTAATTGATTGAAAATTGTAAACTATAAAGATAAAACTAAGTATATATATATTTTATTTGATTACCTATTAAGTAATATTAATATTAAATTTTTTAAATTAGGTTGTTGTTGAACTATGGCAATTGCAGCTATTTTAGAGGCTAAATATAATGTAGTTGACAAATCAAGCGGTAAAAATATTATTATTTCACCACAGGATTTAATCAACAATTACTTAAGCATGATCAGATTGAATAATTAAAAAAAGATCCAACAAGCCTGTGACATCTGGGGGGTTTCAGCATTAGATCAAAAAATTGTTATGGGACTGCAAGTGATAATGTTTTACAATGGATAAGTGAGAATGGCTGTGTCATCGAGAATAGGTGTCTATTTATAGGAGAAAGATAACCTAATACAATACAGGTAAAAATTTAAATAGATATTATTATCAATTTAATTTTTTTTATTCAGTACCTGTTTTATTATTTTATTATTTGCTTACTCTTTATATTTATATGTTTATATATGCAGGTTTGAGTTCAATTTTAAAATTTTTATACTTGTTACGGTAATTGCAACTCCTGAATTCCTCGAGTTACAAGTAGTAAGTATGGTTTTTTATTTGTAAAAAATTTATATAAATTTTTACCTCTTTAATTTTTATTCTATCTTACTTTGTAGAATTGCATCTATCGTAGAATCCATCTGATATGAACCGACACATGATTTTGGTGGTTGGACGTGTTACTGAGATAGTTGGAAAAACGTTAGAAGAATATTGGATCATAAAAAATTCTTGGAGAGCAAAATGGGTTGATGGTGGCTACGGTGGTAAAATAAGTCGCAAGCCATGTATCATTAAGGAAGAGATAAATAAAAAATATAAAAGATCCTATATTGATTTGTTGTCCCATGGCATGATTCCTGTTAATATTTTTAGTTTGTAATTTTGTTATTAGAAAGAAAGAACTTGCTTAGTTTGAAGTATTGTTTGGCTTGGTTAGTTTGAAGTATTGTTTGAATGACTTGTAAACTTTGATTGAGGATTGTGTTTCTATTTTAATAGCTGATGACTTTAATACTTGATTAGTTCTTTTTTTTTAAGATATATTTTTTATTGCATAAAAGAACTTTATAACTGGAGTACATTATATTCTCCTGGAGTACATTAGCCAATAAATTAATTACATACATTAAAAAAAAAAAAAAAGTAATAGTTACTTAATCAAATTCATCTATGAAAGCAACTGAATTGGAAAAAAGAATGCTCCCATGTGTGGTCATTGTAAGACACTAGAAAATGTCTTCTCAATTAAACACTTGTTATCTTCACACAATACCACATGTTCTATAAATGTAGAAGATTTTGGTCTTTTTACACTAGAAAAAAAACCCTAAAATAATTAAAAGTTTTTAATTTTTGATGATTGAATTTAATAAGAATGAATATTAATAAAACGAAAAGAGTACATAAAAAGTACATAAAGAGTATGCAAAGATAATAAAATTGTGAAAGAATAATGAAAGAAAATAAAAGATAAAAAAATTTTATTGATTGTTAATTGATTGAAAATTGTAAACTATAAAGATAAAACTAAGTATATATATATTTTATTTGATTACCTATTAAGTAATATTAATATTAAATTTTTTAAATTAGGTTGTTGTTGAACTATGGCAATTGCAGCTATTTTAGAGGCTAAATATAATGTAGTTGACAAATCAAGCGGTAAAAATATTATTATTTCACCACAGGATTTAATCAACAATTACTTAAGCATGATCAGATTGAATAATTAAAAAAAGATCCAACAAGCCTGTGACATCTGGGGGGTTTCAGCATTAGATCAAAAAATTGTTATGGGACTGCAAGTGATAATGTTTTACAATGGATAAGTGAGAATGGCTGTGTCATCGAGAATAGGTGTCTATTTATAGGAGAAAGATAACCTAATACAATACAGGTAAAAATTTAAATAGATATTATTATCAATTTAATTTTTTTTATTCAGTACCTGTTTTATTATTTTATTATTTGCTTACTCTTTATATTTATATGTTTATATATGCAGGTTTGAGTTCAATTTTAAAATTTTTATACTTGTTACGGTAATTGCAACTCCTGAATTCCTCGAGTTACAAGTAGTAAGTATGGTTTTTTATTTGTAAAAAATTTATATAAATTTTTACCTCTTTAATTTTTATTCTATCTTACTTTGTAGAATTGCATCTATCGTAGAATCCATCTGATATGAACCGACACATGATTTTGGTGGTTGGACGTGTTACTGAGATAGTTGGAAAAACGTTAGAAGAATATTGGATCATAAAAAATTCTTGGAGAGCAAAATGGGTTGATGGTGGCTACGGTGGTAAAATAAGTCGCAAGCCATGTATCATTAAGGAAGAGATAAATAAAAAATATAAAAGATCCTATATTGATTTGTTGTCCCATGGCATGATTCCTGTTAATATTTTTAGTTTGTAATTTTGTTATTAGAAAGAAAGAACTTGCTTAGTTTGAAGTATTGTTTGGCTTGGTTAGTTTGAAGTATTGTTTGAATGACTTGTAAACTTTGATTGAGGATTGTGTTTCTATTTTAATAGCTGATGACTTTAATACTTGATTAGTTCTTTTTTTTTAAGATATATTTTTTATTGCATAAAAGAACTTTATAACTGGAGTACATTATATTCTCCTGGAGTACATTATGTCAAGACAAAAGAATTTTCCAATCGAAATGTTAAATAAAAGAGTAAACTACCATTTGTACCCACGAAAGTTGAAAACGCTGACATATCCACCCATAGAAAAAAGAAATTACCATTTGTACCCATAAAAAATTATTTTTACAGGCAAAATTATCCAAACACTAAAAAATTATCTAAAATCCCTAAATTACCCTCATCTTCACCACCACACCACCTCCTTCACCCAATCACCTTTCTAACCTTAACCCTCTTCACCCAGCCACTACCCCTCTTTTCTAACCCTAACCCTCTTCACCCAGTCACCATCCCTCTTTCTCTTTCTAATTGTCATTCATATTGTTAGTTAGCTAAATAAGGAACGAAGAAGATAGATACAAGTATTTAAATTCAAGTTTGTTATAATTATTAAGCAGAAGTTGTTATAATTATTAGGCAGAAGTTTGTTACTTAGTATGACTTCAACTTGTATATAAGGGTGAACTTGTTACTTCTGCAGAATAAGAAAAAGCTACTGGTTCATTCATAATGCTTGAATAACACTTACTCTCTCTCTTCAAATCCTCTTCTTATTCTTCAAATTCTCTCTTATTACTTCTTTGCAATAACATTTAACATGGTGCGGTGAGCCATTGCCATTGCAATGCTGCATCACCTTCATCCTATCCCTTCTGTTTTCTTTTCTTCTTTTTCATCATTCTCATTTCTTTTCTCCTTAACTCACACGATAGAGCTGATGAGAATGTCATCATCAGAGACAGTTCCATGCATTTGATGATGCGTTCCGATCACGAGTTTTAGAGAAGAAGTTCTTCTACCTTATTTGATTTCCAACAACCCAGTACGCATTTTTTTTCTCTTTCCTCAATGGATTCAGATCCACCGCCTCCGAATTCCTCCCTTAGCAATATTGATCTACAAACTCTTGCCAATTTAATTACTCAACTCAATGCAATTCAAGATGTTAGCTCCAAACATCCAGTGCATCCAATCATGGATCCATCTACTCCTTTCTTCATTCACCCCGGTGAACAACCTGGTAAATCCCTAATTCCAATTGTGTTAGACAACAAAAACTATGGTTCTTGGTCTCGGTCAATGCGCATGGTTCTTAAATCCAAAAATAAACTTGCTTTTGTGGATGGTTTTCTGCCACCACCATCCAAGGATGATGCTACCTTTGAAGCTTGGGATCGCTGTAATACTCTAGTTGCTTCTTGGATCACACACTCACTGAGTCCGGACATCGCTAGCAGCGTCATTTGGAACAGCAATGCTCATGATATTTAGGAAGAATTGAAACGGAGATTTTATCAAGGCGATGTTTTTCGAATTGTAGAATTAGATGAAGAATTATTTTCTACTAAACAGGGCGACTTGAGCATTACTTCATATTTCACAAAATTGAAAACAATTTGGGAGGAATTAGAACTTTTTCGGCCGATACCTCTATGTCCTTGTTCATCTACTTGTGTTTGTGGATTTCAAGTGATAAGAAACTATCGGCAAGACACGTTTGTTGTGCGATTTCTTCGGGGCCTCAATGAGCAATACTCTACCGCTCGGTCAACTCTCATGATGATGACTCCTTTGCCTTCCATTGATACAGCCTTTGCTTTGCTTCTACAGCAAGAACGGCAGGTGCTTGGGACTGATTCACTTGGTTCTCCAGTCCTCATCAATGCAGTGGATCGGAATGCCACTTACAATCTATCATGGAATGGTAGAGGAAAAGGAAGAGATATACGGGGAGGCAGAGGAGGCAAACATTTTGGTGGAAGAGGACCTCCGAGGTTGTGTTCCTTCTGTGGAAAAACCGGTCATCTTGTTGATGCTTGTTACAAGAAGCATGGTTTGCCTCCCCAACTCAAGCAAAAAATGCTGCAATCTACTAATAGTGTCACAGTGAAATTCGATGAAACTGATGGTCACAATAGCATTGATTTGTATAAGAAGAATGTTTGTTCAGGTACTTCATTTACCGCTGAGCAAAAGGACGCCCTGTTAGCTCTTCTCCAACACCATTCAACACCTAATCCTCAAAATGTGAATCAATTTACTATTGCCACAAATCCACAGTCTTCAAGTGAAGGTAACTCTGTGGTTATGTCTTCTCTTTCACCTCATAGTCATGAATCCTGGGTCATTGACACAGGTGCCACGGTCCATGTTACTTTTAGTCTTGCTGCATTTGCTTCATACACTAAAATAAATCCAATTAGGGTCAGATTGCCAAATCAAAGCATCTTAGTTGCTACTATAGCTGGTCAAGTTAAATTTTCAAATTCATTATATCTCATTAATGTGCTTTACCTCCCAGATTTTGCATTAAATCTTATCTCCGTTTCAGCATTGATTTCTTCACTTGACTGTCAATTCATTTGTAACAAGTTTGGTTGTGAAATACAGGATTACCATACAATGAGAATGATTGGAGCAGCTGAAATCAATGATGGGTTATATGCACTCACAAAAAATTCTCGTTCACTTAAGGAACACACAGCATTGAGCATTGGCACCATTTCACCGTCACTCACTGACCCTACTGTACTTTGGCATCTTAGATTAGGACATTTACCATTTAATAAATTACAAATTATGCAGCAATTGTATCCGTCCATTCATGGTTTTAAATTCAATAAAACTGTAAGCATGCATCCTTGTGATTCTTGTCACTATGCTAAACATAAAAGATTGTCTTTTCCAATGCGCGTTTCAAAATCAACTTCTTGTTTTGAGCTTATACATGCTGACATTTGGGGTCCAATCAATATCCCTTCAACACATGGTAATAAATATTTCCTTACTCTTGTTGATGACCATAGCAGGTTCACTTGGACCTTCCCTATGTCACTAAAATCTGATACTACTCCCTTAATTCAAAAATTCATTATTTATGCAGAAACACAGTTTAATGCACATATAAAATGCATTCGTTCAGATAATGGCAAAGAATTTTCTCAGGAACAGTTTTTTAACTCTAAAGGCATTTTGCATCAACGGTCTTGCGTAGAGACTCCCCAACAAAATGGAATTGTAGAAAGGAAACATCAACACCTTCTACAGGTCACAAGAGCCATCTTGTTTCATTCTTCCGTTCTATCTTGTTATTGGGATCTTGCTTTATCATATGCAACTCACATAATTAATTGTCTTCCTAGCAAGTTATTAGCTCAGAAAACTCCTTTTGAGATTTTAAACACCACATTACCTAATTTCACAAATTTCAAGGTCTTCGATTGCTTAGTTTTCATCTCTACTCTTGCTTGTCAAAGGAAAAAGCTTGATCCGAGGGCAAAGAAATGTGTTTTCCTTGGATTCAAGCACAGCATCAAAGGTTTTTTGGTTTTGGATTTAAAAACTAATGAACTCATAGTTTCTAGAGATGTGACATTTTATGAGCATGTTTTACCCTTCAAAAATTCTGCATCCACTACTAGTGACAATAGTATGAACTTTCATTCCACTGCACAAGCACATGATTCCATTGCATTTGATACACTTTTTGACTACTTACACACGCACAATCCACCACAAGGTCATACATTCATTTCCGACACAGCTCATGCATCCATCACACCTCAAAATAATATTCCTTTCACTCATATTAATGCATCAGCATCTCCCTCTCTTCCTAGACCTGCATCACAACATGCACAACATAACTCACAACTTCCACCCTCACTTCCCAATATTAGAAGATTTACTAGAGAAAAGAAACAACCTGCATATCTTAATGATTTTCATTGTTTTCAAACCTCAATTGATTCCGCTGTGACAAAATCCTCAAGGTATCCAATTTCTAACTATGTTTCTTCTCATAATTTATCTAAGACACATCACACACTATCTGTGGCTATTGCATCGTCTGTTGAACCCAAACATTATGAGGAGGCTATTGTTGAATCTTGTTGGAAAGACGCTATCTCCGCTGAATTAAAAGCTTTGGCTACAAATAAGACCTGGACCCTCACTCCTTTACCCATAGGAAAGAAAGCCATTGGTTGTAAATGGGTGTTTAAACTCAAACTGAAGCCCGATGGCTCCGTTGAGAGACATAAAGCAAGACTGGTTGCAAAAGGGTACACTCAGAGGCAAGGCTTTGACTTCTTTGATACATATAGCCCTGTAGCCAAAATGACAACATTACGACTTCTTTTGGCTTTAGCTGCTGCGAAAGATTGGCATCTTCACCAGCTTGATGTTAACACTGCCTTTCTTCATGGTGATCTTGACGAGGAGGTCTACATGCAACTTCCTCCTGGCCTTGTTGTCTCTCAAACCGGGTTGGTGTGCAAGCTTCAAAAATCTCTTTATGGATTAAAGCAAGCTAGTAGACAATGGAATGCTAAGCTGACCTCTATGCTCACATCTCTTGGTTATTCTCAATCCAAACATGACTACTCTCTCTTCACAAAACGGACCGGTGAGACATTCACTGCTGCCCTAGCCTATGTTGATGATCTCATATTCACTGGGAATAATATACAAGACATTGAATCTACCAAGAGACACCTTCACGAGGCTTTCAAAATCAAGGATATTGGGGATGTTAAATTCTTCTTAGGACTAAAAGTCGCCAGGGGAAGCAAGGGAATTGCTGTTAATCAACGAAAATATGTGCTTGATCTTCTAGCTGACTATGGTATGACTGATTGTAAACCTGTATCTACTCCTATGGACTACTCTAACAAGTTAAGTAAAAATTCAACTCCTCCCTATTCTGATGTGGCTTCATATCGACGATTAATTGGCAAGCTTGTTTATCTTACCACAACAAGACCTGACATTTCTTTTGCCGTTGGCAAACTCAGTCACTGCCTTGATTGTCCAACCACTGCTCATTATCAAGCTGCCATTCGTGTCTTAAAGTATCTCAAACAAGCCCCTGCAGCTGGTCTATTTTTCTCAACTTCCTCAGATTTGTTGCTTTCGGGTTACTCTGACGCCGATTGGGCATCATGCATCGATACAAGAAGGTCCGTTTCTGGTTTCTGTTTCTACTTGGGGACCTCTCTCATTTCATGGAAGAGCAAGAAACAATTGACAGTGTCCAGATCCTCTTCAGAGGCAGAGTATCGTGCTCTTGCCTTAGCAACTTGTGAAGCTCAATGGCTCTCTTATCTTATGTCTGATCTTGGCTTACCTTGTTCAAGTCCTATTCCTGTCTATTGTGACAGCCAATCCGCTCGTCACATTGCTGCCAATCCCGTTTTTCATGAGCGTACTAAACACATCGAAGTCGATTGCCACGTCGTAAGAGAAAAATCTTCATCAGGTCTTATCAAACTTTTGCCAATTTCCACCAAAGAACAAAATGCTGACATCTTCACCAAACCACTTGCACCTGCTCCTTTTAAGACTTTCTACATCAAGTTGGGATTATTGGACATCTATTCTCCCAACTTTAGGGGGAATGTATGAGTTTTGTGGCGGTTGTTAATTCAGATTGTAAGTTGTCAGTTTTGTCTCAAAACTAGCAACTTAAGGGGGAATGTCATTCATATTGTTAGTTAGCTAAATAAGGAATAAGACACATCACACACTATCTGTGGCTATTGCATCGTCTGTTGAACCCAAACATTATGAGGAGGCTATTGTTGAATCTTGTTGGAAAGACGCTATCTCCGCTGAATTAAAAGCTTTGGCTACAAATAAGACCTGGACCCTCACTCCTTTACCCATAGGAAAGAAAGCCATTGGTTGTAAATGGGTGTTTAAACTCAAACTGAAGCCCGATGGCTCCGTTGAGAGACATAAAGCAAGACTGGTTGCAAAAGGGTACACTCAGAGGCAAGGCTTTGACTTCTTTGATACATATAGCCCTGTAGCCAAAATGACAACATTACGACTTCTTTTGGCTTTAGCTGCTGCGAAAGATTGGCATCTTCACCAGCTTGATGTTAACACTGCCTTTCTTCATGGTGATCTTGACGAGGAGGTCTACATGCAACTTCCTCCTGGCCTTGTTGTCTCTCAAACCGGGTTGGTGTGCAAGCTTCAAAAATCTCTTTATGGATTAAAGCAAGCTAGTAGACAATGGAATGCTAAGCTGACCTCTATGCTCACATCTCTTGGTTATTCTCAATCCAAACATGACTACTCTCTCTTCACAAAACGGACCGGTGAGACATTCACTGCTGCCCTAGCCTATGTTGATGATCTCATACTCACTGGGAATAATATACAAGAGATTGAATCTACCAAGAGACACCTTCACGAGGCTTTCAAAATCAAGGATATTGGGGATGTTAAATTCTTCTTAGGACTAGAAGTCGCCAGGGGAAGCAAGGGAATTGCTGTTAATCAACGAAAATATGTGCTTGATCTTCTAGCTGACTATGGTATGACTGATTGTAAACCTGTATCTACTCCTATGGACTACTCTAACAAGTTAAGTAAAAATTCAACTCCTCCCTATTCTGATGTGGCTTCATATCGACGATTAATTGGCAAGCTTGTTTATCTTACCACAACAAGACCTGACATTTCTTTTGCCGTTGGCAAACTCAGTCACTGCCTTGATTGTCCAACCACTGCTCATTATCAAGCTGCCATTCGTGTCTTAAAGTATCTCAAACAAGCCCCTGCAGCTGGTTTATTTTTCTCAACTTCCTCAGATTTGTTGCTTTCGGGTTACTCTGACGCCGATTGGGCATCATGCATCGATACAAGAAGGTCCGTTTCTGGTTTCTGTTTCTACTTGGGGACCTCCCTCATTTCATGGAAGAGCAAGAAACAATTGACAGTGTCCAGATCCTCTTCAGAGGCAGAGTATCGTGCTCTTGCCTTAGCAACTTGTGAAGCTCAATGGCTCTCTTATCTTATGTCTGATCTTGGCTTACCTTGTTCAAGTCCTATTCCTGTCTATTGTGACAGCCAATCCGCTCGTCACATTGCTGCCAATCCCGTTTTTCATGAGCGTACTAAACACATCGAAGTCGATTGCCACGTCGTAAGAGAAAAATCTTCATCAGGTCTTATCAAACTTTTGCCAATTTCCACCAAAGAACAAAATGCTGACATCTTCACCAAACCACTTGCACCTGCTCCTTTTAAGACTTTCTACATCAAGTTGGGATTATTGGACATCTATTCTCCCAACTTTAGGGGGAATGTATGAGTTTTGTGGCGGTTGTTAATTCAGATTGTAAGTTGTCAGTTTTGTCTCAAAACTAGCAACTTAAGGGGGAATGTCATTCATATTGTTAGTTAGCTAAATAAGGAACGAAGAAGATAGATACAAGTATTTAAATTCAAGTTTGTTATAATTATTAGGCAGAAGTTTGTTACTTAGTATGGCTTCAACTTGTATATAAGGGTGAACTTGTTACTTCTGCAGAATAAGAAAAAGCTACTGGTTCATTCATAATGCTTGAATAACACTTACTCTCTCTCTTCAAATCCTCTTCTTATTCTTCAAATTCTCTCTTATTACTTCTTTGCAATAACATTTAACACTAATCTCAAATCCCACCACCCAACACATTCCTTTATCTCTCTGTAAAGCTTTTCTTAGACTTTCGGATTCGCAATCAGCTGCGCTATCCCCCATTCCACCGCCGTCGCCGTCGTGTCCGTTCTCCGTTCAGGAACTTTGAGCAGAGGAAAACCAATTCATCATTTAAAGGACCAGATTTCCTCCCTTCAACCTTCAAATCGAACAGTGTGTCAAGGTATGAGAACGTTGTTACGATTTCGTCGGAGCCTGGATTCTCTATAGCTTTTCTTCTCTGTTCAATCAACGGTACAATAAAATCCACCTGTTCCTTTCGAACTTGTAACACTCTTTTCCTCTATTTCGAGAAGAAAGGACTCAGGATCAGAAGTTAATCATCGAGTCTTGGATTCAGAGTTATGAGAACGTTCTTCATCACTTGATCTATTTTCTCCACCTTGTGTTCTTCCATGTCGAGGCCAAAACACATTGCAACGAGGATACAGAACGTCGCGAACCTCGCGTCTTTGCGGACGAAGACAACGCCATTGTTGTTCTCTGCTTCAGTTCTGAGGCGGTTGATGAGCTTCTCCATAGCATTGTCCCTCACGGTACGGAACTCCCTCAGCCTGGTGGAGCTCGGCATGTTCTGAACCATGTTCCGCCGCAGAGACTTCCAAACCGGTCCGTAAACAGCGGCGTTAACGGTGAACTTGTTAGAGCTGAAGATAGTCCTGATAGGATATCTCATCAATGTGGGATTGGAGATTAGAAAGAGAAAGAGGGGTGGTGGTTGGGTGAAGAGGGTTAGGGTTAGAAAGGTGATTGGGTGAAGGAGGTGGTGTAGTGGTGAAGATGAGGGTAATTTAGGGATTTTAGGTAATTTTTTAGTGTTTGGATAATTTTGCCTGTAAAAATAATTTTTTATGGGTACAAATGGTAATTTCTTTTTTCTATGGGTAGATATGTCAGCGTTTTCAACTTTCGTGGGTACAAATGGTAGTTTACTCTACATAAAAATTATCTAATGGGTAAAGGAGAGAAAGAAAACAATTAGGAAGGAAAGAAAGAAGTTCCAAAGCGCTAGTTACTACTGTTCATAGAGAAGGTGGTTTGAGAAAATGATGTCATCGGTATTCCTCCTCCAACAATATCGCCTGAGACAGAATTTCCCCAGGTTCCTGGCATTGGTCCTCGAAGACTAAAGCGTTCCGCGCCAACCAAATCTGCTATAGAAGGTAAGCCACTTGAGCACTTCTGATTCTGAAATTGGGTTTGAATTTCTCAACTTCCATGAATTGACTCCACCAATCCCAAGCTTTTAGGTCAGGGTCGCGGGGAATAGTGCTAGCTACTAGGGAGCTGTTCCAAATTTGAAGAACTTCTGGGCAGAAGACAATGACATGCATCGGTGTCTCCGGCGCCAATTGACAGCGGGGACAAAGGCTGCTAACTTGTGGTAATTTCTCGTTCAATTTTGCTTTAACTGCAATGCCTTCATAGGCTAATCTCCAAGCAAATAATTTGACCTTTGGTGTTACTCTCATTTTTTATATCTTACTTCTTAAGTTCTTATATAAAGAATAGTATACGACTTTTTCATAATTATTTTCACCGGCTTTCTCTCTTCGACAAATAATTAATAGAACAAATAATTGGAAAATCACCATTTAGATTTTAGATACAAATCATTTACATCAGAATATAAAATATTTTGACCCACGCACATGCCTAATTGTTTCAAAATTGACCATTCAGAGCTAGTAAAAGTTACCAACATCATAAAAGATGCCAAAAATTGATGTCCAATTTTTGGATCGTTTATTTACTGAAACATCACAGGGCTCTAATGTTTCTCGATTGATGTTTTGGAAGAAAAATGTTTGAAGCACTTTCAGTCCATAACAACCATTCACAAATCCAAAATCGCTAGCAGTGCGAGTTATTAATAATGTCTACAATCAAGAAATCTAATAGTATCTCAATATCCCATCGCATGTTCAAGACAAGTATCCTTTTCTGATTAGTGCAACGCAAATATTTTAACATAAGAATAAGAATTCAGGACCGAGTACAATAAATAAATAAAAATTCCCACAAATTCTGGAAACAATAGTCAATTAACATGGTACTATTTCACAAGTATTAAAATTATATAATAGTATCTGAGAGTTTTTTTTCTTGAATAAAACCAAATAACACAACTAAAATAGAGCCTAGACTCTATTTCATAAGTATTAAAATTATATAATAGCATCAGAGAAAGAACAAACTATAAACACAACTAGAACAGGGGCCTAGACTCATCTCTGAAATTTACATCTGAGTTGTACTAGCTTCCAGTATAAATAAATTAAAAGATAATCTCAGTAAGTTAACATTAACTTCAAATGCAAACAATAAATGCAGAAAAACAGACTAACCATAACCACACGAAAACTGGGAGAAAATGTTTAAACACGATACTTAATCAAAACTATGAGTACATTTTTAATTTTTATTTGTCAAGAATTATCTTATATACAAGAAGATCACGCTAAACCAAATAAGATATCATGACAAAGAAAAATATGAAGCAATATCACTTATGTTTTGATGATTTTATGATAGGCAGTAACTATGATTACTCATGCAAGCAACTTAACAATCACATATAATTATTTGAGTCCCAATGTATGCAAACTTTTATGATAAAGTAATCACAAAATTTGACTAGATATCTCATGTCACAAGATATACGTTAAAGATGGATAAATCATGATGATACATGCTCAGTTACCATCACACAACACTAGACTTCTATTTTTTGATTACATATTTTTTTTCACACTGTGCCATAAAAGGTTTGAGACGCATTATCTCCCGAGCGTGCCATAAAAGTAATGTAAAATATAAGGCCAGCAACAGCTTGGCTATTAGCCTTGACAAGATGATCAAACTTAAAACGCGCATTCTACATGGTAATAACAACAACCATTAGTGAATGAGATTATAGTTATGAATTAAAATCGATAAGGCAATTACAAGATTCTGTGATATGATTTTGTTGAATTGGGAATAGGGTTCCTACTACTACTTCTTCTTCTCCTTCCTCTTTTTTTCCGTGAATTTATGTGGGTTTTTGGACTTATTTGAAAGGTATTTAAAGATTTTGGTTTAATGATTTTTTAAAAAAGATTTTTTATAAAAATAAAAGTGATTTTAATTTGGTTTTCTGAATGTTTGAGAATTGTCAAAATTGTGGCTGTGAATAAATTATGTGTATGCCTTGGTAAAATGATGTATGAATAGAGTACTGGCTTGGATTGAGATAAGTTAAGAAATTATGGAAATGAGGGAGCCTTGAGGGTGGTGAAGCCAATTTTTAAGAGAAGGTTATGTCCGAATCTATCTATCTATTCTATTATATAAAAATCGGATGTATGCACTTAATGATGAAACTGACGTGGCATGCATCGGAGAGTATTTCCCGATTTAATTGTTTTAACTCATTTAATACAATTTATTGCACTGACTTAATTATATCAACTAATTAATTTGATTAGATATTTAAATATTTCTTTTCTTAATATAATTTATTATAATTTATATTACTTAATTAATTATACTACATTAATTATAATTCGTTATATTAGTGAATTAGTCTTTTCATTTATAAAGTCTAAAATAAAATAAATAAATTGTTATTTATTCTAATTAAATTTGTTTATATACTATATATGAATTAACGTCTATTCTATTATATAAAAATCGAATTTCTACACTTAATAGTGGAGCTGACGTGACATGCTTTTGAGAGTGTTTCTCGATTTATTTCTTTTAACTCATTAAATATAATTTATTATGAGATTAATTATATCAACTAATTGATTTGATTAGATATTTAAATATTACATAATTATTATAATTTATATCAATTTATTTTAATAGTATTTCCTAATTTATTTCTTTTAATATTCTGGTAGTATTTTTTAATTTATTAAATCAAATTAGGTATAAATTATGTATATTAATTAATTGATTTGATTAAATTATTAATAATTAAAATAATAAATCTATAAATAAAATAAGCAATTGAGATATTTTTAACTAATAATTAAATCAAATTAAATTATATGTATTGAGTCAAATTCAAATAATGTGAATTAAATACTAAACTAAAATATGATCATTTCTTGCTTATTCAAATTAAATGCAATAAATACAAATTAATTTTGTTAGATAATCATGATTTTTTGGTCTTCTATATATAGACGGTCAAACAAAATGATAAGAATCATCATTTTTATCGCCCTTGCTATTTCAACTCTTCTTTTCTTCTTTTTTTTTCTTTATATAAAATTTCTTTTATGGATAAATAAAAAGGTATGGATGAATAATGTTTCGTTGATTGTTTGTTTATAACTCGAAAATGTCTCAATTTAAGCATTACCGTTGCTCAATGGAGCTGCCGACTACCGCTGAATTCATTGTATAGCTGGAGCAAATTATGATATAGCGAAAAAGCGTCTATGCATGCATGCTATTCTTCTTTATATATGTATCCCTCTATTTTTACAATTCACATCTTTATATATTAGATTCTTTTTTATATTATTTAAATTTGATAATTTTTTTTTCTATTTTTACGCTTCTAATTATTTTTTGTCTTAATATTTTGTTCTTATCAATTTCTATATTTTATTTAGGTTAACTTTGTAGTTCAAATATAATCATTTATGTCATTATTGAATGTTATGAAATTGACCATATATTAACAATAAATAATTCAAAAAATGTATTTTTTTGGAACAATTCACCTAAATTTAAATTGTTACGTTAAATAGATGTTTTCATTATGTCGTATGGAAGAAAAGATCGAGCTTCCTCTACTTTTTGTGCCACCTGATGAGCTCATTCAGCTTCATACTGGAGGAGATCAAAGAAGTATTCATTTCTTAAAAAATATAAGGGCATTTAATTCAATGTTTTGTTTTACATCAATGGCCGGAAAAATTAACCGTGGGGTGAACAATGGGACTGCTCCTCCAATTTTTAAGCCTGGGGGTCAAAACTACCATAGCATTGGTAGCTTACTTCCTCCGGATAGTCTGCGACCAATATTTGCCCAACTATATATCTATGACACAGAAAATGAGATTGATAATCGGATACGCACACTTCGGTAATTTTCATGCAACCAATCAAACATTTTAGTTATTTTTTATCTGTGAGAGAAAATAACATAAAATTTATTGTGTGTTTTTTTTTTGTGCAGTTTCAATGAAGCTATAAATGAGCGGGATAAGAAAATTGTGGCAATATTAAGAAACATGCTAGATAAATATAATAATTTGGCAAAAAGTTTTCGCTATGCAAGAAATAGGTACCAACAGGAAAATTGCACAAACATAAAGTTTAAGTTGATTAGTAAAAGGACCACAGGACATACAACTTGCCATCTGCATCAGAAGTGGCTGAATTGATTGTTGGCGATATCGAACAACTAAGCAAAGATAGAGATATTATTATAGAGAGTCAAACTAGATTCGCTGAGATATTGTTGGCTGCATTACCTGTGTATTGTGATGAAGGGTTTTTTTTGTGTATGGTCATGGGGGTACTGAAAAAATATTTCTTTGAAACCTTATGTCTGTTGAGATTCGCTCAAGGGTGATATTTTGTTAAACATTGCTTCAAGTGGTATTGTATCTTTACTTCCTCCCAATGGAAGAACGACACACTCAAAGTTCAAAATACCGCTGAATATAATTGAGGATTCTGTATGTAACATCAAACCTGGTTTCCCTTAAGCAATGCTGCTGTTGAAAGCTAAACTTATAATTTGGGATGAGGCTCCAATGGTTAGTAGGTACTACTATGAAGTGCTTGATAAATGTTTATGTGATATCATGAGGTTTTCTCCAACATATAACAAAGATTTGTCTTTTGGAGAAAAAATGGTTGTACTAGGTGGAGACTTTAGACAAATTCTTTCTGTTATTTCACGAGGATTGAGACAAGATATTGTTCATTCAACCGTGATTCGTCTTACCTTTGAAAGTTTTGTCAGGTGCTCAAACTAACAAAAAACATGAGACTCTCTGTAGGGACGACTACTTCAGATCAAGATGGGACAAAACAATTTGGTGAGTGGTTATTGAAAGTTTGTGATGGTCTAATATGTGACAATATGGATGGTGAATCTGAGATATGTCTTCTAAGAGATATTGTTATTCCTTCTTTGGACCAGGCATTTGATGAGTTGGTTCATTTTTCTTATCCAAATATTTTGGATAACATGTCCTCAAAGGATTTTTCAAAGTAAGAACTATACTGGCTCCCACAATGGACATCATTGAAGAGGTCAACAACCATCTGATGGCTATCATTCCTGGAGGGGGAAAATTATATCTCAGTTCGGATTCGATTTGTATGGATGAAGGGAATATGGAGAGTCAACTAGATCTCTATAGTCCTGAATTACTGAATAGCATAAATTGCTCTGGTTTGCCTCCACATAAATTAATACTAAAGGTTGGTATTTCAGTGATGTTACTGAGGAGTATTGACCAATCCAGTGGTCTTTGTAATGGTATAAGGCTACAAGTTAGAAAGCTTAGAAATCATGTCATAGAATGTGAAGTCTTAACGGGTAACAATGTTGGTCATATTGCTTTGATTCCAAGAATGAATATGGTACCAACAAATGAAATCGTCCCAATTAGTCTCATAATAGTATCGTTTGCCATGACAATTAATAAGTCTCAGGGACAAACTTTATCTCATGTTGGATTGTACTTGCCCAAACCAATTTTTACACATGGCCAACTATATGTGGCACTTTCAAGAGTTAAGAGTAAGAGAGGTTTAAAAGTTTTACTTATGAATCACGTAGGAATGTCTGCAAATTCAACCATCAATGTTATTTACAGAGAAATCTTTAAAAAAATAGGATTCTAATATAAATATTTTAATTTTATTTTAAATTCTGTATCAATATATAATTATTTTACTTCTCAATGGCTTGGCCCTTTGATTGAAGTGATTAGATTCTCAACCAAATCAATTAAGAGGGAAATTAACTCTGTTAACGACAACCCTTTGATTGATGTGTCAAGGAACAAGGCTTTGCATGGTGGTAACTTTCAAGGTACTTCAATTGGTGTGTCTATGGATAACCCAAGATTGGCCATTGCATCAATTGAGAAACTCATGCTTGCATTCAAATCTAAGTGCTAGTAGGAACCCCAGCTTGGATTATGGCTTCAAAGGAACTAAAATCGCAATTGGCCTCTTACTGTTCCGAACTGCAATATCTTGCAAACTCGGTAACTAGCCATGTCCAGAATGTTGAGCAGCATAACCAAGATGTGAACTCTCTTGGTTTGATTTTAGCTAGGAAAACAAATGAAGCTGTTGAGATTCTCAAACTTATGTCATCGACCTACTTGATTGCACTTTGCCAAGCCATTGATTTGAGGCATTTGGAGGAGAATTTGAAGAACAACGTGAAGAACACTGTGAGCCAAGTTGCCAAGAGGACACTAACCACTAGCATCAACGGCGAACTCCACTTCTTCTTAAGCTTGATGGTACTCAGTTGGATGCCATAGGATGAAATATTTCCTCCTCTTCGTTCACCCACTTCACCGTTTCTGTCCATTTGGAAGATTAGGGCTTATGAATTTGAAAGATCGGGAGTTGTGGTGAAACGGCGACGTTTTGGTGAGGGAGGACTAATAAGTCTTATTTTCAAAAGCTACATGCCACGTGTGCTCCCGTAACGGCCAGGTCAGCGCCACGAGAGCCACGTTAGACTTTTCTGTTAGGTCCAACGGAGTCACTTCAACGGAGGGATAAATTTGTCCACATTTTGGAGATGTTAGTGACATGAATGTATTTTCCAATCCTTAAGGACAAAAATGTCCGCGAAAAAAAAGTTAGGGACCTATTTGTCCTTTACTAAAAAACAATTAATTCTATATTTCTTAAACACACCGTTAATAGATTAGAGAGTATTCGATTTTAGATATTAATATATTATATTGATTTAAATTTGAGTGTAGCATACTAAAAATAAAAAATATATTAATGTACTATCTTAACTAAAGTTTACTTGTGTAAACTTTTATATTTTGAAGAGTAAACTACCATTTGTACCCACAAAAGTTAAAAATGCTGACATATCTACCCATAAAAAAAGGAAATTACCATTTGTATCCATAAAATATGGGTTCCACACAACAAAATTATCCAAACACTAAAAAATTACCTAAAATCCCTAAATTACCCTTATCTTCACCATCACTTTTCTAATCTCAAATCCCACCACCACTCGAACTCTTCTTCACCACCACTACCACCATTACCGTCACCACCACCGTCATCACCACCTCTACTACTCCCGAACCAGTTCCCAATCTTCATCTATTAGCTCAAAACTTCACCCCATCATAAAACACCCAGTTTAGCCAACTTAAGCACATGCCAGAGTTTGAATACACAAAATCCAGAGACCAGAGTTAGAATTCACAGCCTCAATTGGTGTAACAATGGTGGAGATATCCAATTTTTTATTAAACCCAAAGCCCGCAGAAGAAGAAACTCTGTAATCTCAGATGCAGAAATCTATTCCCGACCATAAAACCATACGAACAACCAAACCCGACTTCAAGTGCCTCATCCTCAACCTCAGAGTTCTCTTTTCATTCATTCTAGGCTTCCGACTCCTATGAAAATCCATCGAAATCTACCGCGTTCCACTCCCCTTCAACCGAATCGAATTCTTCTCCTTGCAACTGGAGTTCAATCCCCTTACTTTTCCTACTGATTTCGAGCCATATTTGTCGGCGTCAAGACTTGGTCGGATCCTGGCGGCGAATATGGGAGTAAACAACAAAGCGGCAGAGAGAACCCCAGCGCGGCAGAGAGGGCAGTTTGTGTGAAAACGAAGCCAAGCATCGATGCAATCAACATGGAAGGTTTGTGAGCAAAGAGGCAAGGTTCAAACATAATCATCCTCTTCGAATTCGAAGCAGCAAATGGCACCATCGCAGCGTGAAGATGAACGGCGAGAAGTGTCGTTGAATTCGCTGGTGTATAGCAGCATAAAAGGAGAAAGGGATGGTTTTGATGGTGATGACGTTAGTGGTGGTGGTTGGGGATGAGAGTGGCGGTGAGAAAAGATTTGGGTGAGAATGGTACTGTGGAGTAAAAAGAGAAGTTAGAGTTAGGTTATATTAAAGGGTATTTTGGAGATTTCAAATAAATTTTTAGGATTCGGGTAGTTTTATTAGCAAAAGTCCATCTTTCATGAGTAGAAATGGTAGTTTTGCTTATTCGTGGGTAGATTTATCAGCGTTTTAAACTTTCATGGGTAGAAATAGTAGTTTACTGTTTACTCTATTATTTATTACTGAGTCAACTGAAAAAAAAGTTTATTGTTGAGTTATGTGTTCCAAAATTGTAAACAAGCAATAATAAATGTTTATTAATATGAGTGAAAAAATATAGAATAATATTACATGTATAAGTCTTTTTATAAAGTTTAACCAAGACTTTATAAAGTTCAACCAAGTTAAATAATAAGACGTAAAATAATATGTATAACAATATATAATGTCAATACATGCGTTTAGTATCCAAAATTCTTTTCCAATTTTGTCCTTCTTAATAATCTATTCCACTATATGTCAGTTCCACGTTAAAAAACTTCCACTATCTCATCTTCTCTCTTATCACATACATTCACGATCTCTCTTATCTCATTAATTCATAATCACGGAACTTCTATAATTATCTCTTTCTTCTCTTACTATCTATCATATCAAATTACTATTAGTGCATAATAAAAAAATTTTTTTTTCTTTTCTTATTCATCTTCTCTTGCATCCTTCTCACTTTACTTAAATAAAACATAAAACCTAATATAAGGATAATTGGTGTCTAAATTTAAGTTCCAAAATTGCTCCTAAAGAAAGGTTTATTATTAAAAAAAAATTTCATCATTTATGTTAAATAAAAATTTTCTATCCATTTTTTTACAGTAATCTCATTAAGATTTTTGTATTAGATGTAAATTATTGTTGTAGATTTTTTTTATTTGAATATATTTTAAAGAATAAAAGTAAAATAGTTTAATAGGGATAATTTTTTAAAAAATAAATTTACACAGAATAATTTTTCTCTTATTATACTCTTCTAATATACTCTAGGTACCTACACAATATATAATATCAATTGGTGTCTAAATTTAAGTTCCAATATTACCCTAGAAAAGTTTATTATTAAAAAAATTTCTCCCATACATCCGTTAGTTAAGTTGAATTAAAAAAACTTTCACACATTTTTCACAACAACTTTATCAAGAATTTTCTATTGGATATAAATTATTCATGCGAATTTTTTTTATTATGGATATGCTTTTAAAAGAATAGTTTAACAGGACCATATTTTTTTTTTGAAAAAATTTACACAGAATGACTATAAAAATATATATAATTCATTCTTGAATGTAATCAAAATAAATATATATTTATTTAATTTTTTAAATTTTACATTAATTATTAAAATCATGATACAATGGATGTACTCCTATAAAAAATGAAAATGACTTTATAACTATTTTTTTTTGTTGGAAAAAATGACTCAATGAATATAGAGTTATAATTTAAACAACTATAGATAAGTAACATAAGTAATAAAAAACGGACATAAAATTTAACTTTTGTGTTATTTGGTACAAAAAAAAATATAATAAAAAAATCACTATTCTCATACATAATGACATAAAATTTAATATTATCCTTTTCTAGAGCCATCTATTTTTTTAATTTTTATCCTTATTTTTGTACTTTATTTTAATTTTATTAAACTAAAAAGTACTAATGTCATTTAACTTTAATTTTTAACTTTTATCATAAATGAAAATATGTGACTTTGAATGTATTAGATAATAAAAAAAACTCATAATAAAAAAAAGTTAAATTTATTCATTCGTTATATTTATAGGAGTGTAGATGATTCACATAAGAGTTACGAGATTTTTTCTCTGAACTTTTATTTTTAAAGTAATATTCACTTCTGAGTGTAATAATTATGAACTAATATATGTTGATAACTAATTGTGATTGAAGAGAAGATAGAAAAAGAATAAAAACGGAGGAAGGAAGAGAGAACAAGCTAATATAAGAGTGGTGGTGAGGCATATGTAGATAGATAATGATGAGAAAAAAGAATAATAAAAACAAAAATTAAAAATTCTAAAAGAATAATAAGACTAAAGATAATTTAATTAAAATATTGAATATAAAATTATAAAAAATAAAATTTTTTTAGCTATTAAAATTATGCGAGAGAAAGAGTGATTTAAATATAAATTTTTATATCTGCTTCAAATTAAATATAATTGAGAAATAAATGAATTTACAAATATTTATAAATTTTATCTTCATTGTTACACATGGTAACAACATAATGATTTTAGTATTATACCTAAATTAATTTAAATTCAATTATTCTATATTCAATTATTCTATATATTAAAGAAATTAAATAACTAATATTTTTTTTATTTTTTATTTAATTATTCTATACAAATTTTTTGAATGCTTGATATCTTAATTTTTTTTAAAAAAATAATAAAATATGACTTAATAAGTAAGTATGAAAAATAAGTATCTTTATAATAGTTATACATCTAGATATCTAAATCAAACAAAAAATAATTCTTTTGATAAATCTTTAACAACTCAAAAGTTAATACAATGGATATATATGGATCAAAGTGATAAACAAAAATGAGAGTTGCGATAATGGTAATATGATATGATGGTAATTGATTGCGGTCGGGGTTAATAGAAGAAGAAAACAAAAAAGAAAAATAAAACAAGATAACATAATAGTGACGGCGAGACAATAATAGTTATACATGTAAAAAAATAATAGGAGAAAATAATGGTATATAATATGATGAGATGATATAATCAAAATAAAATTATAATTTTGAAATAATAATAAAATTAAAAATAATTAAAGATGTTCAATATAAGATTAAAGAAATAATTTTTTATCTATTAGAATTATGTATAAAAAAATGT